>NC_058135.1:158876517-158934922 GCF_016433145.1 Gracilinanus agilis
CCCATGGCCCACCCTTACCACTCTTCCACCAAGGAGCCAATACACAGAAGTTAAGGGTTTAAAAAACAAACAAACAAAAAGAAAATATTATTCCTTTAATCAAATAATCAACTATATGCAGCTGCTTTCTGGTTGAATGTGAGAAAGGCTGTTTCATCTATTTGCACTTATTCTATATTATTTCCATTTCTACTTTTATCCATTCATTCACTTCTCTATTCCATTTCTACCATTTTATAGGACCAGAGGCTAACAAAAAATGACTAAGGAGTTTTTTGGTGTGTGTGTGTGTGTGTGTGTGTGTGTGTGTGTGTATGATAGACTCCTTTGGAAGTCTGGTAAAACATATTAAACCCTGATTTCCAGACAAGGTATTGAGTGAACAAAAAACCCCAAAAGATTACAAAATAAATCAACTATTTTGAAATAGTACAAATAATATACACATAAACATATATGTATAAACTAATTATATATATTTATATTATATATGAATATACATATAAATATGTGTTCAAATACATCTATATGTTAATATATGCATGTGTTATATATACTAATTAATATATATTTAGATATAACATATATTATTTATATTATATTTAATATACACATCTGTGTCACAAATTCTACATACACACACATATATATATATATAAATGAAACAAGTGCTTGGCCTATAAGTAGACTATATCTATTCACGGAACTTGGGTTTAGAATCCCTGGCATTTCTAGACTAATTCTAGACTAATATAATGGTTATATAACATTTGAAACTCTTAAGAGGCAGTATATATTAAATTTAAGTTAATTTATACCTGAGGCCACTTGGGAAAATCTGAACTAGCTCCATAATCCCAAGGAATGTCAAGGAGAATAAGAAGGCGAAAAGAGCTCGTCAAAAGAGAGTTCCTGTGACCCAGACCAATAGATACCCCTTGTGATATTATCACTCAGTCCTTCCCCAGGACATCTCTGTTTTGTAAATATTCTCTGAGAAGATGGAACCCAAGACCTCAGCTCATTACTTCATCACAGAAAGAGGTGGGTCTTAAGGAAGCCAAGAAAATCCTTTCCTCTCTGCCACATGGCTGTGAAACTGCACTACAAAATGTTGGCTAGGGCATGCTGATTTCAACATGGAAGAGAGCTCTCATTTACAGATAAACAAAGATAGGTCTCCATTCTGCCTATAATAAAAGCCATCCCTGTGAGATACACTGAGGTCTAGGTTTTTTTAATTTAAATTTTAATTATTATTAACTAATAATTAAATTAAATTTAAATTAAATTTAATTTAATTTAAATAAAGTAAATTTAAATTTACTTTAACTTCAAAACTGGCTGACATTCTAAATTTGAGATTTAAGAAAGGTTTCAGCTCTGAGGTTTAAGAAAGATTTCATATAAATATTATTATAGTTCAATATTAATTTCCAACATTTACCTAATACTATGAAACACACTACCACTTCTCCCTAAATTACATATGAGCTGAGCTTGAAGGGAACACCTGAACTTGGATTAACATATGTATTTATATTTCCTTCATGTCTTCTTTCTGTATTGTGCATGTGTGGGGTTCGGTGGGGGGGGGGGATGGGGTATCTCTACATTTCAACAAGCATGTGTAAAACTTACGTATTTAATTGAATAGTTTTTAAGATTGATTTGTGTCTTTGATATATAGGATACTCAATCATGTAAAAAGATAGAAGTCACTGTTTCCTACAATGTCTTTTTAGAATTTATTGAGAAACCATCAAGTATTTGGTTGAATCCCACACTATCACCTGCCTCTACCCCAGCTGTCCACTTCTTTTGTAGATGAACTTAATTGTAGGGATGGAGTTAAGTCAACTTCATGAATAGCTCTCAGCATCTAATATGAAATAAAATTTCTAAAACTGTTAATATCAAATATGCTTCAGTGCTTAAACTGCTTTGACCTACTGTTCTGTAACTAGAAACAGGATAGGACAGACAAAGGATCTGGATTAGCCAAGATACTGTGTGGGACCTGAGCCCACTGACTCAAAAGGAAAAGACAAGATGAGAGGACAAAGCAGCAAGCCTATTTTATTTCTCTTCCAGAAAAGGAAGTCCCCAACAGAGATGCAACTCGGTTGGGAGGCTGAGCTTGAGGCAGGTGTAGGTGTTTAAGGAGGGGAATTTCCTTGTGTACCAGAGGGACTCACAGTCTAACAACCCTTCCTGTCCTCCTCCTTATGTACTTCCATCCTCATGAAGATCTGGTTTTATTGCAGAGCTTACCTAGCAGGGTAGATGGGGGAGCAATGCAGGGTGATTGTTCTGACCTAGCATTTCCTGACCTGTTCTATGTGACAGGTATGCAGAAAAGAGAAAGGATAAAGGAAAGGGGAGGGGAGGATTCAGCATGAATCTGCTTCAGTAGTAGGAGAGAATCTGAGTACTTCTCAAAAAGAGGGAAACATTATAAAATATCTATGCTCTGAAAAGCTACTGTCCTAATTGATAGGCGAAACAATGTCAGTGATGTCCTGGCATTTCAGAATGGTGGGAGGGTACAGTTGCAATAGGATGGATTGTTATGTCACTTTATAATTTTATGAAACATTGATTAAACATCATCTGTATAGAAAACACTGAGCTAAGTGCAGGGCCCACAAGTAGAAAAAAATATTCCCTGCTCTCAAGGAGCTCATTTTCTCCTGGGGCAGCAAAACAACTCAAGTTTCATGATTGCTAGGGTACAACAGGAAAGCAGATGGCAATTCTTCTTCTTTAATGTCATTTACACTGATAAAATCATATCAGTGTTTGATATTTACTCATATGACAGTGCCAAAGATTTTGTGAGGAGGAATCTCCTTTTCTGGGCCTTTAATCAATATGGCCAAGTACCTACAGGGGCAGTTGCCAAGATACACCCCCCCACAAAAGATGGAAATTGCTTTGGTTGCTTCCTTGGATGAGGACTGTAACTAAGTGGCTGGAGGACCAAGTATTCCAAGGCTCTTCAATTCTGGTTGTGGGACTGTCACTATCATTGGCCAAGGTGAAAGGGTAACCCCAGTGATGACATAGTTTGACTCTCCCTCAGGGTATCTTGTAGCTTCAGCTTATGTAGAGTGTTTATTGCTTCAGCTAGACCTGCTTGCCTATCTGGAACTGTGATAACTGGCCTTTTCTGCTTATTGCTTGCAGTTATTCAGTAATTGCTGATGGTAATGAAGGTGTGTTCCTACTTCACGATGCTTTCTCTAATGCTGGCTACATGTAGGGATTGGACAGAAAGCCATCTGGTACTTTTCTCAGGCTCAAGAACCTGGGCTAGCTCCATCAAGATTTGAGGGGAGATGGAGTCAGGTGATGGTGGATTGACTTACCTGGCACATACTGCCTCTTTTCTGTCCCTTAGGATGCCCATTTGTCTCAAACTAAGACAGAAGAACTGTGAGTAATTTCTTATATTTTAGAATAAAAGGATCTTTCTGAATTTTCATTTTAATTACCTCAACTCATTTTTCATTGTGGAGAATGTCTTTTCTTGCTTTCATCTTAGAATTTACAAAGTGTTTATAAAGGTGCTGTTATTTTATATTCGATATATTCTGCTTAAAATCCCAAAGTTTGAAGTGAACTTCTTTAAACTAATATAAATTTTGTAAAATTATGGATATTGAAATTATTTAAAAATGTAATATGTAATATATATGTAATATGTTATATGCTCAGGAATGTTATTTGACACTCAAATTCAAGCTATGTTGACCAATTCTGGGGCAGCTAGATTGTTAAATAGATAGGGCAACTGGATTGGAGATGGAAGCTCCTGGGTTTAATTCTGGCCTCAGACACTTCCCAGGTATGACCCTAGGCAAGTCACTTAACCCCAGTTGCCTAGCCCTTACTTTTTTGCCTTGACATCAAATCTTAGTATTGATTCAGGCAGAAGGGTTTTTAAAAAATGTTAACAAGTTCCACTAAATTCAACCAAAATTGATAATAACCACCTTACATTTATGTAATTCTTTAACTTCTCAAAGTACTTTCAAATGTGAGCAAGAGACAAAAAAAATTAAGTAAAAATATATCCTTTGACAAAATGCTAGTAATTGAAGGTATTAACTAAACTTCATTGTGTGAAATTCAAGATTTATGAAATTGAAATATTATTGTGATTTACTGGTCAGCAACACTAAAGCAAAGAAGACTAATTCTTTAACTTAATAAACTGATAGGTTTGGGGAAATTGTAGTGAAAGGAAAAAGATGAATTTAGCATTGATAAATCTTCCTTGCTATTTCTAACTTTACCTATCATTCAAGCTTAAGTTATGCATTAAAGGCACGTGCGTACACACACGCGCACACACACACACACACACACACACACACACACACTTATTTGGATACCAGACTACAATCTGCAACCTCATATGAATGAAGCATCCTTGAAAAGTAATTTTAAATGCACTAGGAAATCCCCCTTAGTAAAATGTGATCAGAACCTTCTGTTGAAGCCTCTGGAGTTACCAAGGAAATAAATATCTCACTAAAACCTTCAGAAATTGATAAGATGAATTCTCCATCCTGGGTTCACTCCCACTCCAGCTAATTGAAAACTGGTTGGATATTAGGTTGATTATTCCTGAGAAAACAGAAATCTAAAAGAGTAAGTTGAGTTTAAAACCAAAAATATCCAAGTTAGATTCAAGCTGAAGTATCCTTTTGCTTGTGCTAGAAATTCGTGCTCTCTACTGTCTTTTAGAGGCTTGTTAGTTACTTATTCCATATAATTTCTTCACTACAGAGATCTACACCTCAGGACACTTTCTAGGATTAAATTGAGTTATAAATGCTCTTCTGATAACTCACACTAGTCTTTTCACTTAAATGACATCTTCTGATATATTCAATTGTGCATTTGTCTTATTCCCATTCTCGATTGCATGGCCCTTGAAAGCAGGGAATGTATCTTATTACACTTTTACATTAGCACTCTACTTTGTAGCTAACGGAACACCAATAAATATTAAATTAAATTAAATGTAAAGGATTAAAACTATAAACTCTACACACAGCCAATATATGCAACAGCTCAACTAGCTCAACTAGTATATACTATAAACAAAATATAAAACAATGTACAGGTACATATGTTTACACGCATGTAAGTATAGACATGTATTTTATGCAATGTTTATATTGCTGAAAGCAAAGAACTGACTAGGTAGCAACAGTTATTTCCCAACCCCTTGAACATCAAATCATTTGTATAAATTCAGTCTTTCTGCCAATGACAGCAAGCACTTTATATTCCCACAACTGATATGAACTATACTACTTTCAATTCCAAGTAAATCTGTTTTCTCCACATTATGCATCCTTCATAAGAGGTTGGTGGTATCTCTTCATAACAAGCCTCTTTACTTTTGTATGGCTAATCTCCACATTAAATATAGAGCACTTAACTTCAGGTTGTCCTGCCAACTCAGATTGCAGAGACTCCTGGGAGTGGGGGGGTGGGGGAAATGAGAAAGCATTATCTTAAAATACTGAAATTAAAGGCAATCAGATCTATACTAATACAACAAGAGGTTCCATATTGCACTCCCTTAATACAAAAGAACATTTTTTTCTTTTTGGTAATCAATATAAAAGATATAAATCATTCAAATGAACACATTCCAATCTTCCCAAATGCATTAATAAAAATTTAGTAATATTATATGCTGGCAGTGTTCTGAATATTGGATCTCCAAATTACTCTGCCAAAAGCAGAAACTATTGTGGACAATTAATAGGAAGTTGTACCCATGATTCAGAAACACTGCCATCTCCTGACCAAATACAATTGATATGAATTGTAATTATGTTTCTTTTGGTACAGCAACAGTCAGATCATCTCTAAATTCTTTAGTAAAATGGAATAAAGTTTTCAGATAATACATGCATTACAAATACTGTACTGAGTACAAAATCTATAAATAGATGATATGTATTCCAATATTTCCAAATAGGAGAAGCAAGAAATACACAAGATAAATTAAAGGATCTTCTTCAGAAGAAAAAGTATAATACTCATTTCCTCAAATGTATAATACTCATGATATGAACTATCATCACTATTAATAAATTCAAAAAATACTTATCTTAGACTGTATCCACTGAGCAACATTTCCTACTACCGACTATATGTTTGGTACTGAGCTGGGTACTTAAAATCAGTATCCCAAAATGAAATGGTCTTTTCCCTAAACTAGTTTGTTTTATATCAGGAGATTGCACAGTATGAATAAGTGCATTACTCTTGAACTCAGAAGATATGAGTTTATATTCTATATTAGTTTCTCCATCTAATGTTTGACCATATTTTCTTTCTGTAAAATGTGGGTACTTATAATTATTTTCTGTGGAGTTCCACCACAAAGCCTTATAGCAGTTTAGAAATCATCTTCCATTCTCAGAGGCTATTTATTATGTTAGCTAAGTAAAAGCTTTGGGATATTCAGTCAAGTTGATTAAGTCTTCAGGTACAGACCTGGTAGCAAACCAATTCCGTTTCTGAGGTCAAAATTAGGTAGCTGAAGAGAGGTATAACACTTCTTTAATTAGCATTGGTAATGATTTTTTTGGACTAGAAATCCATAAAACAAAGGAAATAATAATAAAGTTTAGTAATATTATATGCTGGCAGTATCCTGAATATTGGATCTCCAAATTACTCTGCCAAAGGCAGAAACTATTCTGGACAATTAATAGGAAGTTGTACCCATGATTCAAAAATACTGCCATCTTCTTCATTATATCATAAATATACAGATACCATTATACCTTCAATATTATACTTACACTATATCAGTGATATTGACAGAGTGACTGAAAGGGTTCAAAGGATTTTAAAACTTTAATTTTAATAAAATTTTGAAATTCATGTTCAAAGTGCAATATATGTATATATTATTAGAGCATTGACATCATTTTGACCTTGATATTATTGTTTGACTTAAAGCTAGTAGAAAGTAATTTCTACTCAATTGATAGATGGATAACAGGGCCTACTTGGGGAAACAAAGAATAGGTTTGGTGGAATAGGTTTTAACATTCTCAAAATTCACAAGAAACATTTCCTGAGATATTTAGTCGTATTATATAACATCATATAATTATAGAACATCATTATGACATAATATATTGTATTATATATTATAATGTTACATAATAACATTATATAACATCATATTCATGATAAATAATTACAAAAACCAAAAATAGTTACAGATGATAAAACATTATGCTTTGTGTAGGATGACTTGGTAGAGAAATTTTATTAAGGCTATAAGAACTTCAAAATTAAATCAATACATACTCAAATACCTGTTGATAGCATTGGAAGTAGTAAATATGGAGAGAATTATGTAATAAAGTTTAGGAAGAGGAAATGAGACAGAGCAAAGTTCAAGAGATTTAAAAAATTCTTCATATCTATAGACTATGAACTCAGGTTCTTTGGCAAAAAGAATTGGTAAACCTTTGATGTGATATGTGCAATACATCATAATGTGTAAAATACAGTACACTTTAACAGTCAGGAAAGTGTTTGTTACTGATGTTTCAGTTATTCATAAGTCAGCTTTCTGTGTTCAAATAAGATCATTGGACTCTTGGAGGTAAGATCAGAATTCATATAAAACAAAAAGAGAGAATACTACTACTATGATATGGTACGAAATTATAACAACTTGGCCTAAAACAATTTTAAAAAAGTAACTTGAAAGGAAAATGGAGAATAAACATAAATAGCATTGACAATGACTAGAATAATATTATTCAGATATTCATCCAATATAAATTAATTGCCACAATTGAACACTGGAAAAAAGCTCAGAAAGCACATTAGGCAACAAATATTTGACTTATTTGGCAGAAAAGTGAAATATGTCTACCAAAGTCAACATATATTATGGATATAAAAATGTTTGTAAAATCTAATGAAGAAAGGTGATGGATGATTATAAGCAGTGCTGTGTCATAAGAGTGAGAAAAACATTGGAGTACAAAAATATGTTTAATGAAAGATTGGCAAGAATTCAACTAAGCAAAATCACTCCATGGGCATTCAAGTGTGAAAATAGAAGGATAACTACAAGTAGGGGAAAAATGATTTACAAAAGTCATTTTTATGAAATGTTTTCATTAAAAACTGTGGAATCACAGTTATAATATTATATTCCTGGATATGTTTATGGAGGAAGTTGAAAAGATAATAAGGAGAATTATGCTAGGAAAAGTAGCTGAATTGGACCAAGTGCAAATAAAGGTTTCTCATCTGTGTGATGACTAAATTGTGAGGGCATTTAAGGACCAATATAAAAAAGTATCTGATGGAAGAAAAGGTATCCACAGAAGAGAAACTATAATGAATACTGAAAAATTGGACAAATAAAACATCAATAACAAAGATCCTATAAACCTACTCTTTCTTTACAAAATCTTAATGGTAGGCAGCTATGCACAGATAGGCAACATCCTCACAGCTTATTAGAAGCAAACAATAAGATTCAGCAATAGACCATATTTTCATCCTGTCACAGTTAAATGAAAAAAAATTGAGAACATAATATAAACAGTAATTATTAATGTTTATATTTCACTTTAAAGGTTGTGAAGCACATTCTTTTCTTTTTTTTAATTCTTACTTCCTGTCTTAGAATTAATACTAAGTTTTGATTCCAAGGCAGAATAGTAGTAAGGACTAAACATTTTGGGGTAAGCAACTTGCCCAGACACACAAATAGAAGTGTTTGTATGAAGATTTGAATCCATAACCTCCCATCTCCAGGTCCTGTGCTCTATCACTGAGTCACCTAGATGCCCCTTAAGAAGCCCATTTAACATATATTTTTCACTTCATCCTTACAACCACCTTGTGATAAAGGTACTAATATCATAGTAATTTTACAGGTAGGGAAACTGAATCTAAAAGAGGAAAATTTATTTGCTAAGTGTCACAAAGTTAGTGTTACAAAAAGGATTTAAAGTCAGGTCTTCCTAAATCCAACTACCTTGCTGCCTCAGATATCATTATGCTTATTATTTGTTTATTTCAAAATAAATAAAAGTAAAATTGATTTGATAGAAGAAAAAGTCTCTTAATAGATTCTATGACAACTAAAAGTTTCCCATTTATACATCTAAGAATATTTGTAAATTACAAGAACAGAAACAATCCTATTTGCAAATGTCATTTCCACTCCCAATGCATTGAACCACAATTAAAAAGCCTCTAGGAAAAAAATGATTCCTCATTACCTAGAGCTTAGCCTCTCCATTCCAGAAAATACCACATATGAAATTATATCTATCATGGATCTCAACATGCATTTGGATAGAAACTCTTTAGAACTTACCTATCAATACGTATTTATATTAGGCAATACTGATATATGTAATGGTACCAAGGACACACAGGAAAAAACAAATGGGATAAGTTCCTTTTGGAAATGTAAAATACCCTTACTGAACCTAAATTTCCTATGAAATAAAAGGTCTATGTTGTCAATACTATATTTAAATAGTGTTGTTATGTGGCAATCAGATTTAGAATATAAATACCGTTTATGATAAAAAATGCCACACAGAAATAGAAAAGCACTTGGAAGTTTTGAAAAAGTTAGAGCCCAAATATATAACCAATGAAGATCCCCAAAGGAGAACAGGAATAAAGGAACCAATAGAACTTGTATGACTGGGAGGATAGATGGAATGGTCTTATAAAAAGAATGGAGGGTTAGTAGGACTAATAGTAAAGCAAAGGTCTCCAAAATAAAAAGAGTTATAAGGGGATAAAAGGCAGTGGGGGGGTTATAAATGGGAAGACAAGACTTAATAAATGTTATTTTTTTCTTTTCAGTTGAAACTATAAGCTCAAATTATAAAGAGAAGTTTTATGGGAAGGACATGGCCACTGCACATGCTACACCTACTTGGAGCCACAGGTGAGAAGTGTTTGAAAGGTGGACACCAAAGTGTTCAGTAAGCCATTACACCAGAAGTACACACCCCATATCCTCCAGGGATCTTTACCTACTGTTTAGTGGTCCTTGATTATATTTGTTTGACATCCTTGGCTTAGGAGAATAATAAGGTGACTTGTTCTAAGTTTGAGTCTATGATCTAGATGTGAAAGGTGCAATAATAGGTGTTTGTCAAGATTTCATGAAAAATATTTCATTTTATTTGATTTGGGTTTTAGAGAATAGACAAAAAGTTAACAAAGGGAGAAATAAGACATTTTTAATCGTAGGAAAAAGGTAGGACAAAGACACAGAGGTATGAGTATGCAGGAGATGATTTAAGTACAATAGGTAGTCCCATTTTACTGAAGATTTGATTTGTGGAAACAGGAGAAAGGCTAAAAAGGTATGTTGTAGCTAGTTTGTTAACAATATTGAAGTATATAAAATACTTAATTAGGAAATCATATACATAACTATAATGAATAAAGTTACCAAGAATGGCATTCCTTTGTCAGTGAGCAGAAGAAAGAAACACTATCCTGACTGGTTATGTGGAATATGACATATGACATACATGTAAAGCACATAGCTACTTCAAGGCTTTTAAATCTGGTTTAAGTTAAGATTATTCACCTCAAGATGCATGAGCACTCATTCCTATTCTTAATTCTCCCTGAAAATAAAACAAAGCTTATTAACAATTATCACTGTAGTAGAGGAAAAAAGGCAAATTGTATAAAAAGTATAATATAATGTAAATGCAGGAAAATATTTATTAAACCTCTTAAAGGCCAAAGCTAAAGGCAAATGAACTCCAAATCTCTAAGGATGTCATGTTGGAAGGTCAGTCCAGTAACTGTGGGTATATCACTTGTTTCTTAAATGAATATGAGAAATACCATGTCATGTTGTTTGCTCTGATTTTGACAAAATATCTTGTTCATCGCATAATAGACATGTATGATCTGAAGTCAGTAGAGGTGTGTGACCCCAGTGAGTTTCAAGCCAGGCTTTCGCAGAGATGATGAAACCTCTTATAGTTCCATCAATACTGCTCCATAAGTATTCAGTATCTAAACTCAGAGAGAAGGAAAAATTCAGTGTTTAAATATTGTCATTCCCATCACTTCAAAATGTAATTTAAACCCTGTTAGGCTACAAAGCAGCATGACAATATACAATACAAGTGCTATACTTGACCAATGTGTGTTTGGAATTCAGGGAGGTGCCATTTAAAAGTATCTTACAAACTTCCTGTGGACATGTGGGGAACTTTGAGACTATATCCCCCGTGATCCAATGGGTTTCCGGTTTTGAGACGTGGGGACGTATCCAACATATAGGTTAGCTTAAATTCAGAGGTCGGATTTGAGACACTCTCTTGGCTACATAGCGAGGCTGGGCAGGGCTGGAGGTATCTTTGAAGAAATTTTATCAGATGTGTGGTCAAATTTTGTATTTTATCAATATGCCCATGGCTTTAATTAAACTACTAATTTCCCTCATTTTATCAGTCTTTATCATATTTAATCGTTACACCAACAATAATCATTTTATAAATGCTTGTTGATTATTTGAAAAACTCCTGTCTCAGAGATAACTCTTTGTTATGGATCTAAAAATACTCTTCATATCTGGCAAAGATATCTTTGAAACCAAAATCCTATAGAATACATGTATACAGGTATATATGAGAGATTCCTTTAGATGTATCAAATAAGGATGAGCATTTTAAAATAGTTTTGTCTTTAAATAATTGTTGAAATTGTAGTTATATTTATCTATAGCTGTTTTAAGTAGTTAATATAGGTTGAAAGATGTTGAAGGGAGCCACAAGTTAATACTTCCCAAAATATCTTAGCTACCTCACCTAGAAGCCATTGATGAATTAGACAACAAAAATATGATTTATTGAAGAAAACTATTTGGGTACATAGGTGATGCAGTGGATAGAATGCCAGGTCTGGAGTAAAGAAGTCTCTTTTTCTTGAGTTCAAATCTGTCCTTAGACACTTATGAGCTGTGTGACTCTGGGCAAGTCACTTAATCTTATTTGCCTTAGTTTTCTCATTTGTAAAATGATTTGGACAAGAAAATGACAAACCAGTCCAGTATCTTTGCCAAGAAAACCCCAAATATGATCATGAAGTGTTAAAATTCACTGAAAAATGACTGGACAACAACTTTTAGAATACTTCTATCCCTGCTTTATACAAATATATAGCAGTAACTTACTGATAAGATTATCTTCTGGAAACTTTGGATTCTCAGAGAGCCAGTTAACTCTGAGAAAAACTTTAAAGGCTGATGAGTGTCAGTGCAGGATGGGAATGTGGGGTAGGGTGGGAACCTAGAATTTTAGAAGAGGAAGTTGGTGGACAAGGGAATGCAAGTACAAAGATTGGACAAAATAATGGGTTGCTACTTAATGAATATTTCTGTATGTGAGAGTATGTGATGGGGAAGAAAATATTTTTAAAAATCATAAAGGTAGAGGGCAAAAAGAAAATGTAGACAAGGGTTATAGGAAGCAATACAAATTATACAGATGGAAGGGAAAGCATGTTGTACTTGCTAAAAATTGAGGCTCAAATCCTGTGCCTGGCACTATCTGTGTCATCTTGGACAAATAAAAGAAACATTGTGGATCCTCAGTTTCTTAATTGACTAATGGATATTATAATTCTGTAATATCTACTTAACCATATTGGTTGACAGAAAACATTACAGTCTTTAGAGTACTATATAAATTTGAGTTATTTTTACTATAGTAATTGTGGAAAGAAATTATTAAAATTGCTTTCCCCTCTTGTGTTCATCTTATTTCTGATTTGCCTACCTCTGATGGTTGTCACAAGCCTTATATATCATCAGAATGCAGGCAACAGAGAGGGTAAATACTTTCAAGACACAAGGAAAAGCATAATCTAAGTCAACTAATTAGAAAATTTTGGCAAAAAGAATTTTTTTTAATTAAATAGACAAATACTCTTGAAATAATTCAAATAATATGCCATTAAGTCTGTTGTATACAGACAAATTTTATCTGAAATAGTATGTGAAACAAATAACCATAAGTATTAAAAAGGGATAGATAGAGAATCAGACTTTGTAAATGAAAGTCAAAGAAAAAAGGTGAGAGGAAGTCCTTATAAGCAGCTAACAAGTTAGTGTTAAAGATATGCTCAGAGGTACGCATGGCACAACCACTATCAAAAGACACAATGTGTTTCCTTCTCACTATGCTGACCTGAAAATTCATAAATGAAATAAAAATTCTTCCCTGAAAATGAATGTCACCCCTAATTAGAAATGGCAAAAGAAGCAGAAAAGCTTAAAGCTCAGCATGCAGTCTTAGATGCATAAGAAAGCCTTTCAGAAGCAAAACAAAACATCTCTGAGGAAAGGATGATTAATATGACTTCTGAGAGGAATTCTAAAGCCACTGAAGCTCATTGTCTTAGCTTTTTGATGACAATTATTAACTCTCCATGGACAGGACATATTTCCAAAGGACCACGAACACAGAGGAAATCTCAAGGTTCCTGAAACAAAGCCCTACTTTCTCATAAGTTATTAACTTCATTTAAACCACTGTGCACTTGTCACTATGTTCTTTACCTTGACATTATTCAATAGCTTGAAGTTCACGTAGGAGAGTATGGTGAGAGAATGATGCAATAAAGGAACTCCAGGGATGTGAATGCAATTGTATTTATCCTGACCAACTAAGACCTTAAAGGAGAACAAGGAAGAGATATATAACTTCTGAGAAATAATGTCCCGGAAAGCTGTGAATGTCTTCAACTTGTGATTGATATCCCAACCATTAGTCTGTAAACTTCCACATTTCTTGAGATCTTCCTTCCTTCCTTTCTTTTTTTCTAAAAGGGAGTAAGTTTTACCTTCATTCAATACAGCTGGAATCAACTGAAGTCCAGTTTCAGACATCATCTTGTTCTCTTAAATGAGCAAATAGCTAGCTCATCATTAAATAATGGAACAGTTGCCAGGAGATTTTGAAGGGATTTGTTTTAGGGCATGAAATAGAAAACTATGGAATAAATCATCAAGGACTTCATACTTTAAGAAAAACGTGTCTATGCATTTAGGTACTGATTAGAAAGTCAGAACCAGTGGATCAGTTACCTAAGCTTTTCCTGCAAATGCCACTGTATGCCGATGTATAGTTTACTTGGCTTGCCTTCAATATTTCAGTATATCTTCCTAAATCAATTAAAAAAATATTTTAAAAGTGCTTATAAACTATTTTGAGAAATACATTTAAACCTCTTCAATTGTCACACTTATAATAGCAAATGATAATATTAGTATTAATAATGATAGTGAACACACAAATATATATATATATATGCCTTATATGTCAGATAGTGTTAAATGTTTTAAAATTATTATCACATTTGACCCTCACAACAATCCTTTGAGGTAGATGCTATTATTATTATCATTTTGCAGATGAGGAAAATGAAGCAAACAGAGGTTTATATGACCTTCAAGGGTACAGACAATGTAAGTGTCTGAAACTGGATTTAAACTGAGGTCTTTTTGAGTCTAAGTCCAACAATCTATCCACTCCAACTCATAACTGTCAATATATAAGGCCAACCATATGTATAAATGGAGTACAATGCCACAATATAGATAGTGTATTTTATGGACCACTTATGAAATCTCCATTGCTTTCCTCTTATAGTAACTGTCTCCCTCTTTTATTACAATTTAATACACTTTAAGACTTACGAAGCATTCTCCTCAAAACAATCTCATGGAGTAAATAGTGTAAATATTTTGATTTCCATTTTGCTAGTGAGAAATTGTATTAAAAATGATTGTTAGGGGCAGCTGGGTAGCTCAGTGGATTGAGAGCCAGGCCTAGAGACAGGAGGTCCTAGGTTCAAATCTGGCCTCAGACACTTCCCAGCTGTGTGACCCTGGGCAAGTCACTTGACCCCCATTGCCTACCCTTATCATTCTTCCACCAAGGAACTAATACACAGAAGTTAAGGGTTTAAAAATATAAAAAAATGATTGTTAGACTTGCACATAGCATTGCAGTTGATAGTAAGTAAGAGTAAGTGGATTCAAACCTCAGTTTCCTGTTGACACAAATGATTCTTCAAAATGACACAATAGTCTGAGAATGCAGTGTGAGAGGGAAATAACCTAAAATCAGCAATCATACAAACCTAATCTCAAATTAGCTAATAAGATGAAATTCCACTGTGGCATGCAGCACAAATAAGAGATCAATTTTTGGTGGACAAGTATTTGAGATAGGGAGGTAGGTGAGGAAGAGAGAAGAGAATAATCCTTTTGGTCCATGGAGCTATCATGGAACAAGAATTAAATTTAGAGAGTATACTGTAGTATCAACCATCAAACAGCAAGTTCAAGGGGTAGCATAATATTTTAAAGGGCATTTCAGAGATTGAAAAAAAAGTTAAACATAAGAATATCAAGAAATAATTTTTCTCCATCAAAACATTGTCAAAAGTGTCAGCCATGCCCATATTTATAAAGCGGACCACAGTTTTTTTTTTCCCTCAGTTGTTATAAATGAAGGAACCACCATTACAAAAATGAATAGTACTTATATTTGAGTTACATAGCACTTAATGTTTATAAAGAATTTTACACAAGAGTATTCTCATAACAACTCTTTGGAATAAGAGCTATTAGTATCTCCATTTTAGAAATGGGGAAATTGAGGCTGAGAGAAGTCAAGCGATTTATCTGGTTTCACACAGCCTGTAGATATGTGAGGTAGGATTTCTACCCAGGTGCTCCTAGCTCTGAAGCTAGCTCTCTAACAATTACTTTACCTAAGTTCTTCAGAAATCCACACTCAAATTTCAAAGAAAAAATAATTTGATTTTAATACTTTTGGTTATCATTTGCCAACATCCCTATTCTTTGATATTCCTACCCATCCTTTCCCATATCAGGTTCTGTCCTTCCCTACAAGTAAACTGTTGTGAGGTGGCCCAGACACTCTGGGGCCTCTAGGTCCCTGGTAGTGCCTTCTCTGCCAATAAGGTAGAATACTGAATTGAATTCCTCTCCACAAAATGCTGAGATGTCATGGCAATGAGCCCTATGTAAATAATTAATAGAATGGAAAAAAGGTGCTCTTAGTCTCAACTGCTTCCTGAGAATTCATAAACAAGCTTGTAGCAAGACGGCAGGTCTTCAGGGTAAAGGGTAAGTGAACTATATAAGTTGAGAGGAAAGAAATTGCCCTTTCTAACAATTAAATATAGAATTGCCAATTAAGACAAGGATTAAGTAAACCAGGTTTTTAAATTCCCCCATTTAAATGTGGCATGTGTAGCATAGTAAGAATAATGTGAGATGAGGGGAAAAAAATAACTGAATGATATGGATAGACTTGGCACCGAAGCTAGATGGTCTATGATGTAATCCTGATATTCATTTAGATTCAGTCCTTTTAATTAAGAAAACATCCCCAAGGAGTCAAAAGAGAAAGGAACCAAACAACAAATGAAAATTCCCCTTGTATCAGGTTTCTAGCTCTTTAGCTGAACTAATAATAATACCCATCTGCTCTACCTGTTTACTTCACAGTACCTAATTTACTTTCCTCAAAGAAGTTATTCTTTGGCTTTTAATAAATCCCCAAAGATTTATTTACAGTTAAAAAAAACCCCTTTGCACTTTCCCCAAATTAGCCTGCTTTTAAAAAAATGTAAGGATAATTATCCTAAAATCTATTATCCTATCCCCAAAATACTTTAAAAGAAAATAAAATGACATTTCAATGATATTAATTAGAAGGGTGAAAAAAAATGAGTTCATCATCAACAGAAGCACTGCTACCAAAAAAACCCAAAGAGGGAGAAGCAAAAGAGTTCCCTTCACCTCAATAACAATCCTCTGAGAATTCTCAACATTCATTTAAAAGAGAGGTGAAAGAAGAAACCTCAAGCTCTAATGTCAAACAGAAAAAGCTAACATTCAGTGAATATGCCCAAATGGAAGCAAACCCCAGGAAAATGTATTTTTAAACCACAGAACTTTAATTGGTCCCAAGAAATACTTACAATGCAATCAAAGCAGCAAACATTTCTTAACTATGTACTCTGCCAGTCTTTACAAGATATGAGGGATAAAAAGACAACTATTAAGTAGTCCTTTCTTTTAAAAAGCTCCATGAGATTTAAACAACATGTGCACAGCTCCGTAGATAGAAAATACATATGAAATAATTTGGGGGACAGTTCGAAAACTAGGGGGCTTGGGAAAAGTCTCAAGAGACACAGGCATTTAAGAGGAAAGACCACTCCAAAGAAGAGCCTGAAGGCTTGAGAAAAGTCCAAGGAATTATGCATAAGCTAAAGGGAATAATTAAGGAGAGGGAAAATGAATTATTATTTTTATCCTCATCATCATCTTCATAGCCATTGTCTCTATCTGTTTAGTCATTTTTTTAAATTGTGTCTGACTTGAGCCTGAGTGAGATAGAATCGAGTGCATTATTCTCAGAATGGACATTCAGTTTATAAAGGCTAGTTTGTTGCCTTTTGTTGATTGAAGACTCTGGGACAAATTTAAGAGGGAGACTGATGGAAGATAGAAAGAGCAATGAACAGCTCAGTTGTTCCCCTTATGTCACCTGAACTAAGTTGCAAGAAGCTACAACTCAGTCACAGGTGTTTTAGATTGAGAGTCAAGGTGGTGGTGGTGGTAGTAGTAGTGGTGAATGGGGGAGAAGCATTATGTATTTACTGCCTGCTTGTTGCCTAATCAGTTGACTCTTCTTAGCCTATCATTGAAGTGCCCTCTTTCATGAAGAGAATAAATTGCCATTTTTTTTTTTACTCCTACCATTTTTTTTTATACCCTTAACTTCTCTGTATTGGCTTATAGGTGGAAGAGTGGTAAGGGTGGGCAATGGGGGTCAAGTGACTTGCCCAGGGTCACACAGCTTTCTGAGGCCAGATTTGAACCTAGGACCTCCCATCTCTAGGCCTGACTCTCAATCCATTGAGCTACCCAGCTGCCCCCTTTAGTCCTACCTTCTGATTTGGATTTTGTTTATTTGAGTGAATCATCATTTCTATCTCATGCAACCCCATTTGCGATTTTCTTGGCAGATACCAGAATGGTTTGCTATATTTCCTTATCTAGTTCTCTTTACAGAAGAGGGAACTGAGGGAAATAAAAGTTAAGTCACTTTCCCAAGTCACACAACCAGAAGGTATCTGAGGTCTCATTTGAACTCAGGAAGATGTTTTCCTGACTCCGGGCATGGAACTGCTTCCATTTTACCACCTAGCTGTCCATCATTTATACAGTGTCTACTATTTGTTAGACTCTATGCTAAGCACTTAATATTATCTTATTTATACTTAAACAAAAACCTTGGTAGGAAAATGCTGTTATTATGGGCATTTTGCAGTGCTAATACAATGGTTTGCTAAGATCACATAGACAGGATTTTGCTGAAATCAAATTTGAACTCGGCTCTTCCCAATTCCAGCCTAGCACCCAGTGACATTTACTTTAATAAGGAAAGCTGTCTCAAGGGTCTAAGATCAGCTGTCTTTTTTGGACTAAGTGGACTATGGAGTTGCCTAATGGCATGTTTACTGATGTAAGAAACCTCTACATCTTTGATAAATTAGCTGGTATACCATATAAGGAGTATTATGTAGTACAAAGAACATGAGACTTGGAATCAGAAGATTTAAATTGAAGGATCTTATTACCTGTGCACGACAGGTTATTTTCCCTATATTCAAGGCTAAATAATAGAGGTAGAGAAAGGGGATTGTAACTGTGATTTAGAGTGTTTTGGGAACTTAGTGGATAGAGTACTGAGCCTGGAGTCAGGAAGGACTAAGTTCAAATTCAGCCTCAGATACTTATTAGCGAAAAAACAAGGATGAGGCGTGTATGTGACACATTGAATAGAGTGTGAGACTGCTTCAAGAAGACAAGTTCAGATTCAGCCC
The DNA here is from genome assembly GCF_016433145.1 of Gracilinanus agilis. NCBI lineage: Eukaryota > Metazoa > Chordata > Mammalia > Didelphimorphia > Didelphidae > Gracilinanus > Gracilinanus agilis. The sequence goes on from NC_058135.1 coordinate 158,895,520, forward strand.
CAAAGATTTACTATTTGTATAATCTTTGTTTCTTCACCTATAAATGGGGGTAACAATAGCACCTACATCACAGGGTTCTTGTGAGAATCAAATTTGTACATAGACATGTATAGTATTTTGCAAATCCCCAAATACTATATAAATGTTATTATTTTGGGTTGTAACATTTGTCACTGAAAGGAAATTCACATTGAGAAGATAAGGGTTTATTGAAATCTTTAATATTATTTGAAGTATTGTCACTAATATTGTTATCCTCAAGATGACCCTTCCTACTATTTTTCTGTCTATTTATTTCTCACTACCATAGGGATATATATCAAACAAAAAAAAAGGAATAGAAAACATGGTTCATATATATAGTGTGGTCAAAAAAAACAGAAAGAAAGAAAAAATTCCCCCCTATCAAAATTGAAAGTAATGTTATTGTTCTGGTATATTTTAGTTTCTTTAGTGGCCTGTTTATATATAGGTCCTTTGTTAAGAAATGAAATGTGATGCAAACTTTGTGTTTTTCAGAGCACATTAGTAGATTTCCAGGTTCTCAATTTTATATTGACTGTAGTAACATTCTTGACAGGAGTTCCTTTAACAAGTTAATTTTAGCAATGTTTCTCACAAGATATCTGTCTCATGAAAATGTCTGTTTCAGTCCTGTTCATTTCAATAAAAATGTTTTCCCCATTTATATTTCTTTGAGCCAATATATTCCACACATTATAAATGTATTATTCTTTCTAAAAACAAAATATTTGTTTCTTTGTAGGTATGCTTATGGGAATGCTAATCAAATTGAAAGATAATAATACATTTGACTTGTGCTCCCTGTGATCCATTGAAGTAATGGATGGGCAGTGCCACATTGTAACTATAATAACACAAGATACTTTGCGTTCTTAGTAATTTAGAATAATAGGATCAGATATTTAGAAATAGAAGCTACCTTAGAAGTCATTTATTCCAACCTCCTTATTTTATGCTTTAGGGAACTGAGGCAAACAAAATGTAGATGATTTAACCAAGACTATATATATGTAGAAGGCAATAGAGCCAGGGTTTGAAATCAGGTCCTCTAACTTCAAATCTAGCATTATTTCTGCTTTGCCATATTGATTTATCTAGATTCCAGATTTTGCCTACCATTTTCTATAGATTCTCAGGAAGGACACCAGCAGATGGAAATGTGGGGTGGTTAAAAGCAATGACATTAGAAAACTACAGTTCCCATTCTAACTCTATTAATTGTCTCTGAAATAATCCTGTTTTTCTGAATCATATAAAATAGGAACAGGACTCTGTTATTTCTGCTTTGTAGGATGCAATAATTTAAAATGAAGCAGTAGAGGACTAATTGAATACTTGTAAAATTGTGTATTTGTTAATGGAAGGAGATTGTAACTGATATTTACAATTTATATTTTTTTCTTAAAAATGCAAAAAAGTATCCTCTTAATTTAATTGCTTCAATCATTCCTGATTATTCTTTGAAGACAAAGAGGACATTTTCCAATAGATAAAGTTATGTGAGAAGGTCCTATTTGATTTATGTGTAAAAAACAAAACATATTCTACCCAGAACACATTAGGACTGAGTTAGCTATTAAAGAGGAGAGGATAATATGGCTCTATGAAAAACACACTGAATTTGTAGTGAAAAACAACAATGATGACAATGATGACAACAACAACAACAACAACAACAACAACACTACCTGGATGTCAGTAGTGGTTCTGTTACTATCTACACAACCACCGACAATTCAATTAAGGTCTTTGGGTCTTAGCCATTTTGTCTATGAAATCAATGTCTCAAGTTCTCATCTCCCTGAAAATCTATCCCGAGAACCTTTTTCTTGGATATCTAGAATCTGCTGACTTCAGGTCTATGAGTGATGATTGAGTTCTAAATTAAGGCAACACCTGAGGATGCTTAACAATTTTTTCCCAGAATTTGTAAAATCTTTTAAGAACAGGTCAGTGTTGCCTCAGAAGTAAGTTAAAATACTTGATCTTAGTTGCTTAGTAAATTATTTTATTTTATCTAATTAGCTTCAAGCAGTTCTGGCCTGTCAACATTTTTAGGATTCTGGTACTATCATCCAACATATTACTTATTCTTCCTAGTTGTATTTAATCTGCAAATTGGCTAAGAATAACATTTGTGACTTGAAATCAATTGCCTGAAAATATTAAATAGCAGAAGGCCAAGTACAGATCCTTGGGGCACTCTATTAGATACCTACTTCCAAGCGAATATCTAATCATTAATGATACTCTTTGCATCTGGCCATTCCATCAAATCCACTTCACTGGATTATTATCTTGCCTGCATTTCTCTGTCCCCTCCACAAGGATAACAAATGATTTCCTAAATTTTTTCTCCCTCTCCTAAAATCCAAGTGAATTGTAGCAACATTATTACTCTTATCTCTCAGTTATTAAATGTGGAAAAAGGAAATGAATTTTGTCTAGCATGAACTGTTTTTAAAGTCAGGCTATTTGTGATCAGTAATTCCTTTTCTAGATATTTACTAAAGATGTTTTAGACTAACACAATACACAATTTTGCCAAGAATTGAGACCAAGCCCTCTGACACAGAATTAGCTTGTTCCATTCTCCCTCCTATTATGAAAAATTATGACATTTGAATTTATTCAGTTTCTTGATATTTCTCCTATTTTCTCAAATTTTTAATCAATCATTACCAATTGTTCAATAATCATATGTAAGGCCCTTTTCAATTCTCAGATTTCATCTAGGATTGGGATCCTTCTCTCATGGAAGAAAGCTAAATATTCTTCTTATCTTGGTTATCAACTGTCAAGGAGATATTTTTGTTTTATCCTTTGTAATGTGAACATGTTTCCTTTGAGTACATAAAAAAAGAAATACTTTTGAATTGAATAAGATTGTTCTTTTTCCTGTATTCACTTACTGCTTCCACTCTAAGTATATATTGCTGCTTTGAACCCTTTTTTACTACCGTTCCCCCATTATAAGTAGAATAAAAATAAAATTAAATACTCAAACATTTTATGAACTGTAGCTTTCTTTAGTGTGTAAAGTATAGAAAGTGGTATAGCTCAATTCAGGAAGAAGGGGATTCAATTGCTGCCTCATACTAGCTCTGTGAATGGAGCCAGTTCACTTGATCTTACTCACCCTATTTCATACAGAAAGAGTGGAGATTAGACAGATGACTGCTAGGTTTTTTTTTTTTTAACCCTTGTACTTCAGTGTATTGTCTCATAGGTGGAAGAGTGGTAAGGGTGGGCAATGGGGGTCAAGTGACCTGCCCAGGGTCACACAGCTGGGAAGAGGCTGAGGCCAGGTTTGAACCTAGGACCTCCTGTCTCTAGGCCTGACTCTCACTCCACTGAGCTACCCAGCTGCCCCCTGCTAGGTTTTAATTAATGCTTCTTTGAGTCTTCTGAGGATGTAACAACACTGACATGACATACCTTTCTATTTATCTTCCATTTATATGCCTGTATTTCCATTTTCTGTGTTATTTTTTAACTTGTTTCGTGAACATCCTGTGTATTCATAATAGTCTCTAGACAATTTTACATTTCCCCACTCTTGGGATTGTTCCTTCTAGCACTGAAAGAACTTTATTCTTGAGACTTTTGTTATGTTGGTTTTAATAGTGATATTTGTGGGAAGTTGTAGTTATGCCAGTGGTCAGTAACCTGCTGCACTCACTCCTCCCCCACTGACAGGCTTGAGTGAAAAGGGAGGGGCACAATCTAGCTCAGTGCTCCTTTCTCCCCCCTCCCAACAAGCAGTTAGAAATCAGTTGGAAATGGTGATTGGACTGATGTCTTCTGGCAAGGCTAGGCCAGGTTAATCTCCAAAAGATGTTGATTTTCTTAACTTATTTCCCCACAGGTTTGACTACGGGATAATGGGAGAAGCTTGATGTCATGAGATTATCAGGGACAGAAGGAGGATCTGACTTGTATGGGCCACACAGCTGAAGGAAGTAAGCTTGAAGATGGTTGTGAGTATTCCCCCAAAGAATAGCCAGGCACTGCTCCCAAAAGATGAAGGTTTACTGATAAGAGAGGAAAGGAAGGGAGGGAGGTTTTGTCAAAGATAAAATCAGGTCTGGGAAGCCCTAAACTGTTAGGTTGAAACAGCCCCTCCCCCAAAGAGGGAGAGGTAGCCTTTATATCTAGCTTGCCCTCAATGCCTATAATTAATCTCTTCTACTATCTAAATAACTAAATAACAATTGTGCTGTTACTGGAAAGGTCTAGTTTAGCTTAACAGGCTGGCTGCTGGGAAGAACCAAAATGGCTTGTGTAGATTTCAAACCACAAGGCCTCCAAAGCAATCAAGAACTGGGATCAGCAAAAAGAGTGACCTGCTCACTTCAACCCCCAGGAATCAACTGCCCTTAACTGCCCTCAACTTCCCCCTCACCCAGAGTTCTCTGGGGAGGGGACCCTGGAATTCTGGGTTGAGGCTTGACCCTGTATCTTGTAGGAATTCCACCCTGCCATCTCCATGTTACAGTATCCTTACTATTTCTTGTGCTAGTTTCTCCTGGAGAATTGTAGGACACTGAAATATAATATTTTAAAATCTGAATCTAATCTTCTCTAAAATATAGGGTGATTGCCAACTCTTTTATATTTCTTCTTTCTGTCTCTCATGGTCAGGCTCCTTATCTGTCTGTCTTCATCCCTCTCTACCTCTTTTTTTGACTCTATTTTTCTGGCTTTGCTTTTCTCTATATTTGTCTGTCTGTCTATGTGTTTCAGGGTCTCTTTCTCTCTTTCTTTCTCTGAATCTGTCTTTCTCTCTCATACTATTGGTCTTTATTTCTGTCTGTCTGTCTTCCTCTTCTTCTCTCTTTCAAATATTTTGAGATGGATCTTAAGAAATATATATTTGGAGTTTTAATGAAACTCAGAGACCATCTTGTCTTTCTCATCATGTAACAGATGAAAAATTTGAGGTTCCAGAATTTTTAGTTACCTCCCTTACTCTGCACCAAGATCAATGTCCTCATATTTGTTTTTTAATCTACCAACCATTTCTTTCTTCCTGGATAGAATAAAATATATAATAGTAGCTCTCACTGTTAATTCTTCCACTATTTATAACAGAGCTTCATAACTTAGAGTCTATTAACATTTAAAAATATAAAGTATTATGTAAATATAATTGGTTTTTGTTGCTGTTCTTTGACTTTTACTTTACTCATTTAAAAACATGATTTTCATTTGGCTAGATAGCCATAAAGGTCTCTAAGAAAACAAAAGTTTTATATCCTTGGGTTTAAAGGATAAAATCATAATTATAGTAAATCAAGGGTTGTATGCAACACAGATGATGGCAAGGGAACAGCTTCAGTTTATTACTGGATAATCAATCAGCTCTCTTGCAAGTGTATGATTTTGTTTCTGTTTTTGCTTTAATTGGTTCAGTCTTTGAAGTAATGTGTGCTACCTTTGGCAAGTCATTTAACTTCTGTTAACTCAGTTCTTTCAATTGTAAATATGGAGGGTTGGACTAGACTTCCAAGGTTCCTTCCATTTCTAGATTTATTACCCTATATTTGTTATCCAAATTTTCTCCATTCCTTTAGATTGCAGATTTCTTTCCACGTATAGCCTCTTACCTAATGGTATTCTGTTCCTTTTTTCCCCCATCTTATTCCTTTTGAACAAAATGTTTTCTTATGTAGTGTCATTACAATCATAAGCATTAACTATCAGCAAGAGCCAAGAAATTGCCTTGGGTTTTTTTTCCTTAAGATCTCTAGTTCACCTTTGGGTTTAAACTTTGTGTGTTATATGTAAGGCTATAGCTTTTATCATCACCTCTTTTCTCAGATTTTCCCTCTTGTTAATTTTCAGAAAACTACTGAAATTCCTCTTTCTCTATTATTGTTCCTCACTATAGCATCCAGTTTTGTGTGTATGTGTAAGTAGTTTTCTCTTTGCTCATTTTCAATGTAAAGGTCTTTGGGTTGCATTTTCAAGTTTTCAAGAAAAAAAAACAAACAGAAAGAAATATTCTTACCAGCTCTTGTTAGTCTCTGTATGTGTCTTGCCTGCATGGTATCTCACAGCTGGTGAAGATTCCTGGGCGTGTTGGTCTGTACAGAGTTTTACTGAAATATGACAGTGGAAATAAGTTTCTTCTTGTCTGTTTGGAGCTGTAGAGGCAAACATTGCAAACCTTTAGGGCAGCTGAAATGAGGTAATTGGACAAAATGAGATGAATATATGTGTCTTGGCTTTCTACTTCTACTATGAAACTTTCTACTAAAGTTTTTTCACTTTCCCTGTGAGGATATGCCTTTTTCAAAGGTCTTAACTTCTGAAAAAGACAATATAAATGAAAAAGAAAATAGGTTCTTATAGCTACTCATCTTTAACTTTCAAAGCCTCCTAATGAAATATATAAGGAAAGTTATATGAAAAAGAATATATCATATTGGAATGAACTTATACCAACTATCAAGGTAGATATGAAATATAAGAGGTCTCCATTTTAGGTCAATATTAATAACCCCTAATTCTCCCCCGCAGTTCATCTCTTCACTTTCTGGAACCTTCTATTCTAAAATGTTCTTCCATCTATTCTACAGATATCTTGTACATATCTATGAATTGATATTTCTCCCTTCATAGAATGTAAACTCAGGAAATTTATTTATATTCCTATCACTTAGCAAATAACATAGCATACTGATAGTCATTAGTAAATGTTTCTTAATGAATTAAGAGATCATGGGCTGACTCATCATTTTGGATAACTTAAAATCCTGGAATGAAAAATTGTAAGTATATCAGGCCAGTTTTGTAATACTTTTATTTGTTAGTTTGATAACTTTCTTTTCTTGTTTTTATTTTTATTTTTTGATGAGAGTCAGAAATCAAACCTTAGAATGATGTTCTGTAGGCCAAAGAAGGTCTTCAAAGCTCATTTGTTGTCTTCAATAAGAGGTTAGGCATTGTAATGAATCTTATGATGTTGATTTATTTTTATGTCCTCTCTATAGAGCATTCTTGATATTTGGGTATATATTACATGATTGTACTATTAGCCCCTGAGCTCAGCATGGGGATTAATGGAGTTTCATTGTCCATAAGAGATATTTTGAAAATTGCCTGGAATTACAGGGAAAATCAACCTTCTCAGAAATATGATTTATTTTATCAGTCTTTTCTAACTCACTTTGATGTAACCATAAAGCATGAGCTCACAATAGTTCCTCTAAGTTCTTCTGTGTTCTCATACCATGGCATAAATGCCAAAGTCAAAGATGAGCATAACACTACACAGTTATGTGTAAATGACTTCAATTGTGTACATAGGTTGTAGAGGAAATAGGATGAAGATTCCCCCCAAAATTAAAATCAAATTTTGAAAATATGCTAGATGTAGAATGGGTTTTGAAGGTCCAAAGAATTTTCAAAGAATTTTTAAAAAAAATTTCTTTCATTTGTTTAAATTTGTTATGTTAAATGGGGGAGTCTGGAATCATTCTCTATCTCCTCAAAGATATTTCCTCTTATGATCATTTATGGAAGTGAAATTAAAACCAAAAATATAAGAAAAGCTAATTTTTGTTGAGAAGATGAGAGCTGCTTTTTCTATGAAATCTCTCTCTCTCTCAGACACACACACAAACACACACACACACACACACACAGAGTGCAGACACAGATTTCTCCACTTTTTTGGACAAAATACTTTCATTACATAGAATTTAATAGTATTTCTGTGAGAATCACCTGAGAAATAATGTTAAAGTTATATGGAATCTGAATCATAAATACTATGTTCAGTAATATCATGAACATTTTATAACCACCAATAAAATATGTAGTTTCTTATCTAATAAAGATTAATTTTGAAATGGAAGGCAAACACAAATAAAAAAGGGAAAAAAACTATTCTAGCACATCAAAGAAAAATTTTGGGTTATATGTGAATAGTTGGTTTAATTCTTAATCTACTATTAGATTTTGAAAATTATAAGAAAGCCAATTTGGAGGTTAGAGAATAAGGTGGAAGAATTGAAAAATGTATGTAAACTTCCTTTGAAACAAAGGACAAATATAACAGAGGGGGGAAAAGACCACAGAAACTTAAAAAAATCAATTTTGGACTTCAATACTAACTGCTTTGTTTCTCCTATCATGACAAGGATAAGGAATAACACTCAGGTATGAAAAGACAGAGGAAAAAATGTGAAAGATGGTGTCTGTAGGTACACTGCATTATGTAAAGTAAGCTTTCATTAGTATATCAATGAAAAAGATACTTAAGAAGTAGCAGGAAAGGAGAAATGTATAGTTTGTAGTTAAGTCATTATTTTGAGTTTAAAAGCTCATGGATATGTAAAAATATTATTTAGTTCTCACAAAATCTCTTCAAATGAAAATGTTAAAGGATTTTTTTTAGCAAAATGAAAACACAGAGACCTCAAGTAAAGTAATTGATTCAGACTACGGAGGAATAATATTCTGAATATGACTGGTTTAAATTTTAGACTTTTATTATAATTATTTTACTCTAGTACCAAAACAAGAAGTCAAGCAAAAGGGGAGGAGTATTAAAATCATAAAATACCAAGAAAAATCCAAATTGTGGACATTTCTAGTGTACTATTCACAATGCTAGAAATTTGTCAATCAGGCCAATAAACTGTTTTTAGTCTGTAAGGAATATAGACAGACAGTTGACAGGTACACCACAGAGATCTCACTAGGGAGTCATCTGGTTTTAACTGTCAAATAAAGAATCCACGGCAGCAAAGAAAGTTTATTTATACACAAAGGAATTTGACTCAGCTTGTAAAAGGAAATAGCCTGGGCAAAACCTGGGTAGAAAGAAATAAAAGACAATCTGACATTAACTGCTTTATTTGACTAGAGTCAGGACTATTTGAAGCAGTCATTTCCTAATTTCACTGTTATGCCAGTACCAAAGCATTCCCTCCCCTACATCATATGAATAGATCAAGGGGATTTACTTTTTATGTGCTGAGGACACTTTGGTCAGTCTGGAAAATTCTATATAGACTCTTCACAAAAATAATCTTTGAAATATGTAAAATATTTAGGATTATACAGGAAATCCAAAGTTTTCATGAAAATAAATGTATATCATATATAAATATTTATATTTATATGTGGTATATTTATATATGATATAAATTTACATTTATATATGTGGTATATTTATATATGATATAAGTTATATCATATATAAATATACCACATATATTCCATATATATATATATAAATTCCACATTTTCAAACAATCTCTATTGTTGTAGGCAAACATAAAATAAGATAAATAGATAGATTTAAGTGTAGCCAGAAAGATTGCCAATCAGGGTAGCATGAGCTGAACATTCTGTGAAGCCTTAGAATACAGGACTGTGTGTGACACAGGGCTCTGCGACAGTTGGCTGCAACTGGGAAGGAGGTCTGTGTGCTGAACTCCCAAAAGCTTCACTAGGATATCATCTACTCTGTGGACAAGAGCAAGCTGGAGTTTGGGGTTACAGATTCAGAGGGTGGACTTCCATTTCTGTACCAGCTCACTGTTTGTTACCTACTGGAATNTATATATATATATATATATATATATATATATATATATATATATATAATTCATTCAAGCAGGGAGACCCACAGAGTAAAGGTAAAGCACTGGGGCAAAATCTATTAAGCTTCACCTAAAGTTAAAAAAGCAGGGAGTAGAAAAACATATTAGAGAGTCACAAGGTGCTTTGCAACTCCTAAAAGCCTTACCTTATTTCTCAAAAATAAATACAATTTAGTCAGGTTTATAAGAATACAAAGCATTCTCAAATTGACAAATGATCAAAGGCTATAAATGGGCAATTTCCATATGAAGAAATTAATACTATCTTTAATTATATGATAAAAAATGTTCCAGATACTATTGATTAGAAAAATTCACATTAAAACAACTCTGAGGTATCAACTCATACCTAGCAGACTGGCTAATAAAAAAGAAAATGGTGCATGTTGGAAGGGGTAGAGAAAAATTAGAACACCACTACAAAATTGGTGGAGCTGTGAAATGATCCATCTATTCTGGAGAGCTATTGGGAATCATGCCAAAAGAATCTTCAAACTATTCACACCTTTTAACTCAGTATTACCACTACTAGATCTATATCCCAAAGACCTCAAAAGTAAAGGAAAAAGCACTTATTTGGACAAAAATATTCATAGCACCTCTTTTCACAGAAGCAAAGAACTAGAAACTGAAGGGCTGTCTATCATTTGTGGAACAGTTAAGCAAGATATGGTATATGATTGTAATGGAATACTATTGAGCCATAAGAAATGTCACATAAGATGACAAAAAAAATTACAAAAAACAACCTTTGAAAGACAATGAAGTGATACAGGGTTAAATGAGCAGAACCAGGAAAATGTTGTACATAGTAACAACAGTAGCTTATAATTGATATTCAGATGTGAATAATTTAACTTTTATAAGAAATGCAAAGACATAGGACAACTCCAAGGGATTTACAATGAAAAAAATTATCTAATACTTTAGGAGGTTCTGATGAAGTCTGAATACAGATTGAAACATGCCACTCTTTATTTCCTCCATGATTTTTCTTTAATAATATTAAATATAATAAAAATATATAGGCTACTTATATGAAATGATGCAAAATAAAGTGAGAAAAAACAGCAAAATTTACACAGTAACACAGTACACAGTAACAGCAATAATGTATGATGATTAACTATGAATTATGAAACTATTATCAGCAATTCAAGGATCCAGGACAATTCCAAGGGACTCATGAGACAAAAGACTATCCACTGACATAGAACTGATGGAGTAGGAACTGACATAGTTTGAATACAGACTGGAGAATAACATTTTCCACTTTATTTTCTTCATGAATTTTTGTTTAATATAAACAATAGATGCCATTTTCCCAACAACAAAGAAAAACAAACTGATTTGGAAGTCAGACACAGAAGAGATAAGAATCATCAGAATACATGAAGCTATGATCAAAAAAAGAGCCTGGATTCCATATTACAAGAAATAACCAACTGTTCAGATATCCTCAAACAAAAGGGAAAAATAGAAATTAAAATAATTCGCTAATCACTTTCTGAAATAGAACTCAAAATAAAATATTCCAGGACTAATATAGCCAAATTAAAAAATTTCCTGGCCAAGAAAAACTTGAACAAGCAACCAGAAAGAAATAATTCAATTATTGTGCAACCACCATCAGTATTACACAAGACCTAGCAGCTTCTACTTTAAAGGACAAGAACCATGGTATATGCTATTTGGAAATGCAAAAGACCTAGTATTTCAACCCAAAATCATATATCCAGCAAAGTTAAATACAATTCACCAGGAGGAAAAAAAGATATTTAATGAAATAGAGGACTTCTAAGAATTTCTGAAAAAAAAAGCAGAACTGAAAAGAAAATTTCATAAGTACACTTGACATTTAAGAAAAGCATAAAAAGATAAACAGAAAGTGAAAACTTAAGGGTAAGGTTGAAATAAGCACATTCACACATGGAGAAGGTAATAACTGAGATATTTAAGATATCTATGATACTTGAGGTACAAAAGTACTTAAAATATTCAAGATTCCTAAAGTATTTAAAATATTTAAAACTTTATCACTATTACAGAAGTGAGAGCAATATACATAGAAAGAAGGAAGGTAGTAACCAGATTAGGATGTATTAACATAAAAAAATCAAGAGATGGGAAAGAGGAATACATGGGGAGAATAAAAAAAATTAATGTCTGATGATATTAGTGAAATAGATGAATACTTACAAAAAATAAACTGCCTATATCAACAAAAGAGGATATAGAATACTTAAACAATCACATCATAGAAAAATAAATTGTGCAAACCATCAAAGAATTTTCAAAGCTAAAGGCCCCAGGGCCAGATAGACTCATAAGTGAATCTACCGACTATTCAAAAAATAATTAACTCTAATACTACATAAACTATTTGGGAAAATAAGGAAATAAATAATTCTTCCAAATTCCTTTGGTAACACAAATAGGGTATTGATTCCCAAACCAACAAGATCTAAAACAGTAATAAAATTATAGACTAATATCCCTAATGAATATTAATGCAAAAATTTTAAATGAAATTGCACTAAGGCAATTACAAAATTATCTCATAAGCATCATACACAATGACCAGGAAAGTTTTATACTTTAAAATCCTAATTTCCTCATAAAAGAATGCAGGGGCAGCTCAATATTAGGAAAACTATCAGCATAATTGACCTTATCAAAAAGAAAACTAAGAAAAAACATGTCATCATATGGATAGATAAAGAACAAGTCTTTGATAAAATACAACATCCATTCCCTATTGTAAGGATGGGGGATGGGAGAAAAAGAGCAAGAAGAAGGCCTTTGGAGACAGTTACTGAAGTTGACTGATCTCAAGGGAGGCTTACCTGAATCCCGCCCTCATTCAGAATTGGTTTGGGGTCCCCCATGCCTCATCTTATAGGGAAGCTTTGCACCCAAATCCAGTGGGGCAGCACAACCATCTAGGTCACCCAGTTTGGGGGTGTCACCCCCTCCAAATCTTGGTAGTGTATATTTGGCTCTGAGGGGAGAGCAGGAAGAGAGTCTCCTGCATAGATTCTCTCTCTCTCCCCCTCTATCATAACATTGGTAGCTGGCTCTGTTCATTATTATGCTTTAAAAACACTAGAAATAGTGGAACAAGTGAAGCTTCCCTTAAAGTGTTACAAGCATCCTTTTAAAACCATCAGCTTATTATCTTTAATGGTGACAAATTAGAATATTTCTCAATAAGATCAGGGGTGTGACAATGAAGCCCATTTTCACCACTACTGTTTAATATTACACTAGAAATTTTATCTATAGATAAAAGAGTAGAAAAGAAATTGAATTAATTAGAATAGTCACAGAGGAAACAAAACTATCACTCTTACAGATAATATGATGGTATACATAGAAAACTCCAGGGAATCTACCAAAAAATTATTAAAACAGTGTTAACAAATTTATCAAAGTTGCAGGATACAAAATAAACTTACATAAACCATCAGCATTTCTATTTATCACCAACAAGATCCAAAAATAAGAGAAAGAAAATGAAATTCAATTTAAAATAACTGTAGACTATATAAAATATCTAGGGGTCTATCTACCAAACCAAACCCAGCAACTATATGTACACAATTATTAAACACAAAAATAAAGTGAGACCTAAACAACTAGAAAAATATTAATTGCTCATGAATAGACTGAACCAATATAATTAAAATGACAATCCTACCTTAATTAATTTACCTATTCAGTGCCATTACAAACCACCCAAAATTATTTCCTAAAAACTAGAAAATATAACAAAATTCAAGAATATTAAGGGATTTAAGTGAAAAAATAAAGGAAGAAGACCTATACCACAAAACAGTAATTACCAAAACTATCTGGTACTGGATAAGAAGTGGATCAATTGAGTAATATAGGAAATCAACACACAGTATCTAATGATCAATGTAACCTAGTATTCAATAAACCCAAATATGGCAGAAAGCAGGCCAATATCTCACCAGAATAGTATTGGCCAACTATTGGCACTTGTGTCGCTCCCAGCACAGGGGAGCTGTTCCCCCTCTTCCAGTGCCTGAGGACATTTTTTGCATGCCCTTCCCCTCTGTCCAGCCACCCAAAGCAAGCACTTCCTCCCTTAGCTCTCTCTGGTAATGGGGGTTGGAGAGTCTCACAAACAGCTTGAATTTGCCCTCTAGGCATTCAAACTCAAAAACCTTTGTCAATACTGCACTAGAACAACATCTCACTCCATAAACCAAAATAAAATCAAAGTGGCTACTTGATCTGGTAGTAAAGGGCAACACCTGAAATAAATTAGGGCAACATGGAAAAGTTTATCTATCAAATTTGTGGACAAGAGAAGAATTTATGACCAAGCAAGTCATAGAGATTATTATGAAAAATGAAATGGGTAATTTTGATTACATTGGCATTAAAAAGTTTCTGTACAAATAAAACCAATGCAACCAAAATTAGGACAGAAACAATAAATGGAGGGAAAATTATAGTAAGGCAAGGTCTCATTTTTTCAAATATATATAGTGGACAGAGCAACATTTATAATAGAAAACATTCCTCAGTTGAAAAATGGTGAAAACACATAATCAGGCAGTTCTCAGATGAAGAAATTAAAACTACATATAGTCATATGAGGAAATGCTCTAAATCACTAATGATTAGAGAAATTCAAATTAAAACAATTATGGGATACATCTGACACAGTCAAAATTGTTTAACAAGACAAAAAAGGAAAATGATTAATGCTAGAGGGGATGTGAAAAAATTGGAATACTAATGCACAGTTGGTGGACTTTGAACTGATACAATAACTGTGGTTGTGGAACCACGTCTGAAGATCTTTTAAATTATGTGTAGTCTTTGACACATTAATATCACTAACAAATCAGTGTCTCAAAGATATCCGAGATCAAATATATGTTATCAGTTCTTTTGATAGTTGATCATTTTAAAATATTTCTTTTATTGTATGCATTTTTCTCCTGGTTTTGCCCACTTAACTTTACATCCATTTATATGTCTTTCCAGGTTTTTCCGAATTCATCCTATTTATCATTTCTTCTGGTACAATAGTTTTCTATTACAACCATGTGCCACAGCTTGTTCAGTCAGTACAATTGGGAAATGATTGAACCAGCAGTACAGTGTGAGGACTGGAGATTACCTGCTGGCAGAGTTGTACTGTGAAATGATGTCCATAATTACACTAACTCTCTCTAAGAAAACTGTTGGACATCTCTATATGTGAAGACACTTCCATTTCCCCCCTTCTTCATGCTCCAAGCCTGACCATTAGTCAAAATAGAAGCTCCCTATAACAAAAGAGTGATAACCTTTCAAATCGTTTTAAATTTCTGGTGCTCCACTGATCAGAAGATACAAGTTTAAATAGTAATAGGTGAAAAAAAAAGAAAACCTTTCAGATAAAATACATTTTAAGGTAGAGTCAGTTCAATGATTAAAAAAAATACTTGAAATACCCAATGATTTCTTATGCTATGTCTCAAATAACCAACTGACCTAATTCTTTATGATTTGTCAAGTAGAAATTGTAAACTATACAGTCACTTTATAAATATATGAAACAATTGAAATATTCAGTCCTTTACATCTTTCCCATTTGAACATGTATTTGTGAATTTGGCTCATATCTTTTATCTGTGCTGGCCATGAACATATGGTCTAAGCATATTTCCAGTAGACATGAAAAGTTAAAGTGATTTGTATATGGTCATATTATTGTTGTTCAGTCATACAATGTTTTGTAATCCCATGGACCATAATGTACCAATACTGTTCATGAAGTTGTTTTTTTTTTTTTTTTGACAAAGATGCTTGAATGGTTTGCCATTGCCTTCTCCAATGGATCAATGTAAATAGAAGTTATGTGATTTGCCAAGGGACATATAGCTAGGAATTATTACATTTTAATCTGGATTTGAACTCAGGTCTTCCTTACTCCTGGCCCAGTGCTCTCTCTACTGATATATCCCTTTGCCTCCAGAGCAGGTTAAGTGATTTGCCTAGTGTCACAAAACCATTTTACCTTCCCCACTCTTTTTTGCTTTATGGTGTACAAAGTAGTACTGCTCATCAGACACTGAAATAAAATCCTGTCTAAAGACAAGATGGTTAAGTAGCATTGAAGAAATGGGGGACATGGTGCTCTTTACCGGAGTGGATTTTAATCACCCAGGAGTGGAAGAAATAGATAAATGTTATAGTGGACCCTGGCTTCATGGATTCATAGCAATCAGCATTCCAGAAGGAAAGAGAATAATAGTAAGGTACTTAATCACTCTGTGCCTTAATTTCTTCATTTGCATAATAGCAATGCATAGGACACCAGTCTAATATTTTTGGATTCAAATTGTAACTCAAAGAATTAGGTCATTTATTTATATAGGAATCTGCAAAATACTTTCTACAGAAGTATGATGAGGTTTGTATGTGCAGAGGCAGTAACAAAGTGTAAGGAAAAATAATCACATGCATATATGGATATATTTGTTAAAAATACAAAATGACGCTAGTGCAATTAATAAAAAATTCCAGTTTTAATATCATAAAAATAGTTCATTTTGTGTTTTTAAACAAATAATCTACCCATTAGGACATTTATATAAGCATATTGTGTGGTTTAGCAAAAGTGTATAGGAATAAAAATTTTTCATCCATATATACACATATATGGTGTTTTATATATGTGTGTATATATGTAGGGTTGTTTATACATATATATGCATGATGTTGTAGCCCTTGGAATGAGATGCAAGCCTTTAAACATTACAGTTATTAGAGCCATGTTATTGATTAATAAAAAAAGATTCACCCAAAACTTTTCCTGGGACAACTCAAAGACTGTCAAGTATTCAATAATTTTTACTAATCAAGGTATAGTTACTTGACTTCAAAGTTATACCAAATTTGCTTAATTAAATAAAAATAAATATAGAATTTTAGTGACTACTAATGCAGTAGTTATAGAAAGAATATAGAAAGAATCTGTTGTGTAAAAGGTGCATGTTCATTGATCACACATCTCACATATTGAGTTTGTGTTTGGAAGAGATGACTGGGTACAAGCTACTGAATAGGAGAATAAGCATAGCTCCTCTGTATCCAGACAATATGACAATACAAAATTTTTATAGAAGGACTTCCCAGATAGAACAACACAAACACAAAGTCTGCAAATTCTCTGTCTCTTCAATCTGCAACTTCTCCAGTCCATATATATCTATAGAATAGTCCATTTTATCTATACTACAATTTTGGGAAACTAGATACACCTCTATAGACCATCATAGAAGGAATTTTTAGGTTGAATTAATCAGAGATGAAGCTCTTTATTTAAGATATAAGGAATAAAATGACAAGTTCTCTGACAGATTCCATTGCATTTGTCTTCTGATATCTTATTAAGACATGGGCATAAATTTCTATTTATATAATTAACTAATATTGGTTCCTAGTTCTCCTTTGACATATATGAAATTCTTCTACAGGCCTTAATTATCTCATGCATTAGTTTCCCTCCTTCAGGTCTCTTCCCATTCCAATCCATTCTCCACTCAGCTGCCACATTGATCCTGCTCAAATGAAACACTGACAACGGCACTCTCCTACACAATGAACACTATTGGTTTCCTAATACCTCCAGGATCAAATATGAAATCTTGTTGCAAGTCCTTCATCAGCCTTTCTTCCTAGTCTTAAAATTTACTCTCCTGTAACTTTGAATGACTGAACTATTATCAGCAGTGCAAGGATTCAAGACTATTCCAAGGGACTTGGGATGAAAAAAACTATCCACCATCATAGAAGGAATTATCAAAAAATTTTTTTGAATTTTATTTTTTAGAAAAATTTTCCATGGTTACATGATTCATGTTCTTACTTTCCCCTTTGCCCCCGAGCCCCCCAAACCCCATTGCTGATGTGCATTTCCACTGGTTTTACATGTGTCATTGATAAAGACCAAATTCCATATCATTGATAGTTGCATTAGTGTGGTTGTTTCAAGTCTACATCCCCAATCATGTCTGCATCAACCCAATCATCATAGAAGGAATTAATGGAGTCTTAATGCAAATCGAAGTGTACCATTTTTCAATTCTATTTCCTTTGTAATTTTTTGTATAAATGATATATTCATTCTTTTGCAACATGATGAACATAGAAATATGTATTGAATAATAACATATGTATTACCTACATCATATCACCTGCCATTTCAGTGAGAGGTGAGAGAAGAGAAAACATGGATTGAAAAGTGTCAAAAATATTTATTAGAAATTATGTCTACATATAATTGATAAAAAATATAATAAAATGGGTTATAATAAAAATGAATCATCCACATACTCTACAACAGTAAAAATTTACCTTTCTCCTCTTCCTAGCACATACTACTTGATTTTCCTTACATGCAGAACTCTTCACTGGCTGCACTTCATGCCAGGAATGGTTTCCCTTATCACTTTTTCTTTGGAAGTACATTCAATAGGTGGTGCTGGCTCTGGAGGCAGAAATACTTGGATTCAAATCTTGCCTGAGCTAGTCATATGATCCTGGGAAAGTCATTTAACCTCTGTTTCCGTGACCACAAAATGGGGACAATAATAGCACCTTAGAGGGTTAATGTAAGGATCAAAGTAGAAGATATATATTTTTAAATCATTGAGCAATAATGCCTGGCATATAATGAACTCAAGACGTACTTAGCTCTCCCATTTGTGTCCCTGGCTTCCTTCAAGATTCACCTCAAATCCTACCTTCTAATCAGGAAGCCTTTCCAATGTTTATTCCCTGACCCCAGCTAGTACCTTAAATGTGTAATTACTTCCAGTTTATTCTGGATGTATCTAGTTTGAACATACTTGTTTGTATATTGTCTCTGCCTATTGAGAGCAAGTACTGTATTTGTGTTGCATTATATCCCCAAAACATTTTAGAATGCGTGGAACAACATAAGCACTTACAAAATGCTTCCTGACTTATTACTGTTGCTACTAAGTATGTATGTGCATGTGTGTATATGTATGTATGTGTAATGTGCAGTTTGGGACTGTGGCAAGCCCAGGAAGCCTATGTCTCCCAGGGCTCCCTGCTACAACTTCCCCCAACACCTCCCACTTCCTTTGTAGGAGGTATGGGAGAAAGTATAAATGAGAAAGTTTGTCTTTTCGCTCTCTGCTCTCTAGAGCCTGGAAGCTGACTAATGCTATCTACCCTGATCTCTCTCTCTCTCTCTCTGTGCACCTTTTCCCCTTTCTATCTACCTCCAAGTTTTTCCTAGATTTTCCCCTTTCTGATTTAAATAAAACCTAGCTATTCTAAACCCTAAAGTTGTTCCTAGATCTTTTATTTGAGTCTTGAAGGGCTCTGGTCAATTTCCTTCTGCCAGGGCTGGAGATCCACTACCTTCCTTTCTCTTCCTCTACCTTCCTCTCTCCTTTCATCCATCCATTCTACCTTCCTTCTACCTTCCCTTCACCTCCTCACAGTAACCACTCCCCATTGGTAACCCAAATGTTGTTTCATATGGTGAAAGGACACAGAAAGTAGACCCTAAGAACTTTGAGTACATATTTTCTTAACTTTACAACTTAGCTATAGTCTAGCTCTTCACTTTGAATGGTGTAATGAACTATGAATTAGAAATCTGGGTTTTAATTTGAGCCCCATTCCCAACTCACTGTTAACTTTTTAAAAAGTAATTTCTGAGTCTTAAATTTAGTTTCCTCACATGAAAAAAGAATATATTTGGTGATCATGGCAATTCCCTGATATTCTAAATATTTCTACTCAATAGAGGCATAGGTATATCCATAGAAGTGTGGGTAAATTTGTTCTCTTATTTGGAGCACTTACCATTGATGGATAAAGTGATAATAACTGTGAGAAAATGTCCACCACATGGTGTAAGAAAAGAAATGCCAGCTAGATGACAAAAAATATTCAGTTTTCATGAAGTTCTAATGCTTAGTTTTACCACAGGGTCTGGAATTTCATGCTAAGACAATACTTGTATTATGGAAGAATACATGAAAGAGATAATTTTTAAATATAATTAGGCTCAATTTCTAAACTACAGAAAATAATTCTGAAGTTTAGAAAAGTATAAGATAATAGTTGCTATATTAATGGATACCAAATAGATCCAAGGGGAAAAATGGACTTATTAAAGCCTTTTTTATTTCCATTTTATTTATGTGATTATTTTAATGTTATATACATTTACAGATTTTTCCTGCTTCATTAGACACCTCTGGTAATAAAGCAAAGCAGCTGATTAAAACTAATAGTGCAATAACTTCATCTGAAAGTTCAGCAATATTAGGCATTTACAACTTTCCCCACCATCATAAAAATGAACTGAAATCTTTTTTCTGTTGTATCTTAGACTACTTAAAAGGAAAATAAAATTTTAAATGGCAAATTTTTTTTTCAATTTTATTTAGTTAGTTAATTTAGAATATTTTTCCATGGTTACAAGATTAATGTTTTTCCCTCACTTTCCCCCACCCCCTCCCATAGCTGAACCACAATTACACTGGGTTTTACATCTGTCATTTATCAGGACATATTTCCATACTATTGATATTTTCACTAGGGTGATCATTTAGAGTCAATATCCCCAATCATATCCCCATCAACCCATGTGATCAAGCAATTGTTTTTCTTCTGTGTTTCTGCTCCCACAGTTCTTTTTCTGGATGTGGATAATGTTCTTTCTCATAAGTCCCTCAGAATTGTCCTGGATCATTGCACTGGTGCTAGTAGAGAATCTGATTGTACCACCGTGTATACTTCTCTGTGTATAATGTTCTCCTGGTTCTGTTCCTTTCACTCTGCATCAATTCCTGGAGGTCAATCTAGTCCACATTGAATTCCTCTAGTTTATTATTCCTTTGAGCACAATAGTATTCCATCACCAATAGATACTACAATTTGTTTGGCCATTTTCCAGTTGAAGGGCATCCTCTCATTTTCCAATTTTTTGCCACCACAAAGAGTGCTGCTATAAATATTTTTATGCAAGTCTTTTTCTTTATGATCTCTTTGGGGTATAAACCCCAGCAGTGGTATGGCTGGATCAAAAGGCAGGCATTCTTTTAGTGCCCTTTGGGCATAGTTCCAAATGGTTAAATGGCAAATTTCTAATAAAAATATATGATCAAATAAAACAAAATTTTCAGTGGCTATACAGAAAGTATATATCTACATCTATATCTATGTATCTAATTATCATTGATTATATATATATATATTCATATATGTATATACTCTAAATCTTTCATCTCTTGGTAATAGCATTTCATCATCAAGCTTCTGAAATCATTTTATAAATAACAGTTTTCAAAGCTTTTTATGTCATTATCTTAATTGTTCTACTACTCATTTCATTTTTATCAGTTTATAAAAGTCCTCAAATTGTTCATTTATACAATATGATATAATATAAATTATTTTTCTGTTCTGATAATTTCTACCTTCATTAGTTCACATAGCTTTGGTTTTTTTTTTCTAGGTCTTTTTGGAAACATATCTGTTCATTTCTTACAGCACAATAGTACTCCATCACATCTGTTTACTACAACTTATTCAACCACTCCTTAATTGTTGGATATTCTCTTAGTTTCAAGGTTTTTTGAAGGGGGCTTCTGAAAGACAAAATTAGAGGAGGCAACAACAGTATAACCACATTCTAAATAACCCAGACACATTCTTTTCTTACTTTACTCTGTCCACATTACAAGTCTTGACTGGAATACCTTTGTAATTCTTCCTACTATGGCTCAATTATATACATATTCCATGGGATCTATTATCTCATTGCTGTAGTTATTGTCTTAATAGATTCAGCTTACAACTCATCCATGTCCTCATACACCTATCTAATTTGCTTTATCATTTACAAATTGCTTTCCCTATAATAATCTTGTAAGAGAGGTAATAGAAATATTTTAACCATTTTATATGGACTGTCAGTGGTTATATGACTTGCACAACATCATATACTGGGTAGTTGTTATCAGTTTAAAATTAGAGTAAAATGCTAATAATAATAATGTATGATGATCAGTGGGAAATGATCAGCAATGCAAAGATCCAAGACAATTCCAAAGGATTCATGATGAAAAAGTTTATCCTCCACCAAGAAGGAATTGATAGTCTAATGCAGATTGAAGCATATCTTCTTTATTCTTCACTATATTTCCTTCATGATTTTTTCTTATATAAGCAAAGTGTCTTGTTTCACAAAATGATTAACATGGAAATAAGTACTACATGATAGTTTATGTGTAAACTATTCCATATTACCTGCTATCTTGGAGAAAGGTAGGATAGGGAAGAAAAGAAAAAAAGAGTACATGAATTCCAATATGTCTGATTAAGTCTATTAAAAATGTATCTACATGTAAAAAATAGTTAGAACAGAGTAAACAAGGATTCCCCTGTACAATATTGTTAACAAAATGTGTAGCTAAATCATTTACCACTTATAATGAAGCTGTATTACTTAATTTCAATAAATATTATTTTCCTCTAGAAATAAATAACATTGTCTTTCAGCAAATTTTATTATTCCTAAATTCTTGACTTCAACTCATTGTAGCAATGAAATTAGAATGTACATAAAATTCTATATTAATGGAATTCATTAATTTTATTTTGGGCAATATAATTCTGATCTTAATTTCAAACATAAAGTTCATTCCAGTTTCCTATCACTGTATTTAATACCTGTCTCACTTTTCTAATAAATTGATCTTGTCTAATTTGACAAGGAAAGAAGCACCATTTCCCCTAATCGTACTGGAACTGATAGAGAGACTATGTCCTCTGTCTGTCTGTCTGTCTCTCTATTTTTATATATTCATTGAATTTTGACATTAATAACTTTCCATAGAGATTAATTATATTCATGACTTCATAATACATAATTCATTTCACATGGCTTTTGCTACCTTTGACTATGCTATAAAACAATTCACCTAGGTAACAAGTGAAGAACTCTAGATATTTTGTTAACATCCAAATAATAGATTAAATTAATATGCTACTTTTATGCATATTGGTATTCTACTGGTCATTTTAAAATCTGTAATGGCTATACCATATATTAAACATTATTTTATACTGTATGCATGCAGGGGAGAAAAAGTATTCTTTTTTATTTTCTTGAGTCACTTGTGCAAAATAGATAATTCATCCTGTGACATGGGAGATTTGTCTGGGAAACTGACTGTGCACATTTTTTTTCTTTTTTGGAATCACTTTGGACTTTAAGGATTTAAAAACACAGTGTTATCAGAATTAACGAGCCCTAGTTGACAGAGGCATCCTCATTGTTATGATATTCTTTTATGAGAGACATGAAAATTCCAAACATCCAGTACTTCACTAAGGTTCTATCTATCCAGGGATTTCTATGAGGCACCTTTATGGGCTGTTTGAAAATTTCCTCACAAAGGTCAGTTCCCTTCAGAATTCATATTAGTAATTGCTTCAAAAGCAAAACTAACCTCTACAAACTGTCTTCCTTTTAGTCTTAAGGTTTCAGAGCCAAACTAATCTGAAACAAAAACAGGGCTTTCAATGATCTTTGTTTAGAAGAAACATTTTTTTCTAACTAGATTTTGGGGGCAATATAATGCATGTTCCTCAATTATATTGTTTTAAAGCATCCATAGTGATCCAGAGTTTTTACCTTGTGTGAATTATACATGTTTAAAGTTAAAATTTGCATTTTAGACCTTGTTATTTGCTTCCCTCTGGCAGCTGCCATATTGCTGAGAACATAACCATGTCTGCCATCATTCGTGACAAACTTTGCAGGGGGGCTGTCAGAAATTTCTGGTTTTATAGTCTACCTTAATGTTGATTTAACAATCAGAATGGTATTACTCTTTAATAAAACATTTTTTAAAAATATCAGCAGCAGAAGGGTTTCAGACAAGACAGGGGGAATATTTAAGATGTCTAGTGAATTCAGAAATCAGCAATATGACAGAATTTCATCTTTTTGGTGGCTCAAAACATAGTTAAATGTTTGTAGAGAAAATTTTAGAAGAAAAGTCTATATTTCTAAGAAGTGATGATAAAATAAAAACAATAAGGAAAAAAATGAAGGACTGACTTTGTGATCTTCCATTTCTGTTCTTAGGATATTTGCAAAGATCATTAAGAAATTATGAATATTTCCCCTTGCCATGGGATGGCATTTTTTAGAGATGTCTATCATTCTGGGGACATTATCTGTCCTATGTAACTCAGATTGTTTTTTTCTACTTTTAATAAGTTATCAAAAAGAAAAATGTAGGTATAATTTTATAAAAAAGTAAAACAAGGAAGTTGGGTTATGATCTTTAAGTTTTCTTCTTCCTTTAATGTCCTATATTTCTAAAAATCAAAGGCATAGAAAAACAAAGAAAAGAAGAATGTAAAAGGGGGGGGAAGGATTGAGCAAAATGAAAACTGAAAAGATTAGCTTTTAATAATTGTTTCACCTCATAATAAATGTTTTTTCCTACTTTGACATCACTACCCAGAACACTGTTTTTTCAGAGGAAAAGAATTGTAGTGGCAGAAAGCACGTTAAAGGTCATCTTGTCTAACGTACAACCCAATACATGAATTCCTTTGCAATTCTTGCCCATCTTCTATTATATCACTTCCAAAATATGCCTCTTTCCTCATTCATATGTCCTTACCATTAACAGTCATACCTCACCTATCATGAGAGTTCAGTTCCAGAGACCCCTGTGATAGGTGAAAAATCTAAGAAGTGGACAAAGAGAGATGCTAAATGTATGGACACAGGGAGGGAGATCAAACAGATTGATGCTATAATCACTGAGCCAATTAGCACCCAGGATACAGAACACAGTGCTTTGGTTGGTCGCCTTTCATTCCATCAGCCAATAGTGTGCCATGTACAATCTCATGTTGGCAAATTTGCACAATAGGTAGTAGTGTACTGAATTTCCATAGTGTACAGTACAGAATTCATCTTCAAGGTCTTGCCATATAGCAAAAACTCTGAGATACAGATTTAAAAAACCCGAGATACAGTAAAGTTGTAATAAGTGAACCACAATACATCAAGGGGTGACTATACATCATTATTATCTCTAGTCTCCATTTTCAATCTGCATTCTCTCCCTATGTGCTTGCTCCTGCCCTGATATATGCAAACATGAAATATGGCCAAAGCTCTCTATTAAAAAAAAATCCTGGCACAGTGAAAATCCTAGAAAAGCCTAAGTACACTCACTACCTCTACTTTTCTCACTGACTTTTCAACTATTTACAGTCTGCCTTTTGATAACAAAAAAGATATCTGTGATTTCTTAGTTGATAATTCTGTTGACCATTTATCAAATCTCATCCTGAACTCTCTAGAAGGACACTACTATCTCCTCTTAGATTCTCTTCTCTCTTGGTTTTTATAACAGAGATCTCTTGCTTCTACTCCTGTCTTACTATTTTTTAATTCTCCTTTGCTGACTTGTTATGCATGTGATATGCCCTAAACAGTAGGTTTGCCCTAAAGGTTCTACCCCAGGACTTTTTCTTGTTTTTTTCCCCTCTATACTCTCTTTGATTTTGTGATCTATTCACTTCCTATGGCATCAACATATCCCTGGGGTCTTTTATACATAATAAGCCAATTGGGAAGTTAAAAATTCCTGGTATTTCAGTGAAAATAAGACCTAGCCAAACCCCTGAGTATGAAACCACATGTGGGTTGGGATGAGTAGAAGTGATAAGGAGAATACTTAGCTTTTTACTTGGTTAGAACTCTTTTAATGAAAAGAGGAACATAGCTTTCCAAAGGATTTGGAGGATGTTGGTCTTTCTATCTTCCCAATTATGATCAAAATACCTTCCTTGTATCCCCTGGCAGTAATTTCTGCATTCCTGAATTCCTCAGTTGACAAATGGTCAAAAGATAAGAACAGGCAATTGTTTAGATGAAATTAAAACTATTTTTGGTCATAAGAAAATTGCTTCAAATTACTATTACTTAGAGAAGGGAAAATTAAAATATCTCTGAAGTATCATTTCACACCAACTAGACTGACTAACATACAAAAAAGAAAATGATAAATGTTAGAGGGGGTGTAGAAAAATTGGGACCCTAATACATGATTGGTGGAGCTGTGAACTGGCAATCATTATGGGGAGCATTCAAGAACCATGTCCAAAGTGTCATAAAACTGGATATATGCTTTGGTCCAGCAATACCACGACTAAGTTTGTATCCCAAAGAGTTAAGTTAAAGAAAGGGAAACAGGACCACCATGTACAAAAATATTTGTAGCAGTTCTTTTCGTTTTGGAAAAAAAAACAAACAAAAAAACAAAAAACAACTAGAAACTGAAGAGATGTACATCTAGGTAATGGCTGAACAAGTGGTGGCATGTGATTATTTAGAGAATACTATTGTGCTTTAAGAAATGATAAACAAGAAAATCACCCACAGGGAAAAAATAAGCACTGGAGACTTATATGAAGTGCTTTAAGTGGAACTGAGCAGAACCAGGAGAATATTGTATACAGTAATGATAATGTATGGTGATCAA
The DNA here is from genome assembly GCF_016433145.1 of Gracilinanus agilis. Lineage (NCBI taxonomy): Eukaryota > Metazoa > Chordata > Mammalia > Didelphimorphia > Didelphidae > Gracilinanus > Gracilinanus agilis. The sequence continues at coordinate 158,921,759 of NC_058135.1, forward strand.
CTATGAATGACAACTATTATCAAGAAAAAAAGATCCAGGACACCTCCAAGGAACTCACAAAGGAAAAGGGTATCCATCACCATATAAGGTACAGATAGGATCCAAGTATCGATTAAGGTATACTATTCTTCACTTTATTTCCTTCATTAATTTTTCTCTAGTGAAAGTCATATGTGTTTCGATTTATAACATGCCAAACAAAAATATGTACATGCTAGTATACATACAACCTGACTTCATATTACCTGACTTCTTCAGAATGTTTAGTGGAGTAAGAGAACATGGACTGCAAAATATCAGAAAACGAATATTAAAAAAATTGTATCAGTGTTTTTTTCAAAAAAAGAACATAAGCTAATGATGTTGGAGTAACATTCCATAATCTATCAGGATAATTCCTAATATCCTATGTCATATAGCCAGCCTAGCTGTAGGAACCTGACTCATCAGTGGATGTATGGGATAGAAAGGAAGGGATCTCACAAACGTAGTGAAAAGAAAAATTACAAAGTGTTAGGAGGATGTGGGTTGGAAATCAGTCCATGATACTTGCAGCTCATCCTGACTCCTGTATTAATCTTTCTAAATCTTGACATTTGTCTGTTTGCCCTCTCTTGTTTTCTTGTTCTCTCTCTGCTTTTATTGCATTGAGAGTGATTTTGGTTCAAATAAATGGGAAAAAAGACAATGACTGCTCATTTGTGTAAATGAGTTCTTAATCAGTAAATCAATAACTATTAAGTGCTTACTAGGCACCAGACATTATCCCCAGAATTAATAAGAAAATAAAATAAAAAAAAGAAATTCTTCATGCCCTTGAGGAGCTTATAGACGAAAGAGGAAATGAACATGTGTGTGACTAGTTATATTCAAGATAAATAAAAAAGATGAAGTGCCATAGAAACATGCTAGTAGCTGAAGGTATCAAGGAGACCATGGCTAAGGAACTGGGTCTGGAGTCAGGAAGACCTTTAGATACTTTCAGGCTATGTGATTTAGGGCAACTTACTTAAAATCAATCTATCTTAGTTAATTCAATTATAAAATGAAGATAAAAGTAGCACATATCTCAAAAAATAGTTGTGAGGATTAAATGAGACAATGTTTTCAAAGCAGCATAATGCCTAGTACATAGTAGGTGCATAATAAATTTTGTTTCTTTCCTTTTACTTTTCCTCATTCATTGGTTATCTTATCTGTAAAATGAAGCTAATAATACCCATTAGTAGACCATCAAATTTATCCAGTTTTACAAGACTCAAATGAGCTTATGTAATGCATTTCAGTTACTATTGTCACTAAGTGGCCACCCTTGTTACATGATTACAAGTATAGAAGGAAGGTTTCTAGTCTACAGAATACCTCTCTACTTAACTGATGCTAATGAGCCTATAATACGATTTATATTGTATTATCAGTTCCATAAACAAAAATTAGAGTTATGGTGATTCCTTCAAAATAAGACATAATTTATCAATTGAAAACTTTATTATATGACATAATAGGTGCTTAATAAATGTTTTTTAAAACTGGCTGAATATGAATGATGACTATCTTTCCTCCTTCTTTAAAGACACTGTAGTAATAATAAAATCATGGAGTTTAAGGATCAGAGTCAGACTTCAGGAAAAAATAAAAACAAAATAGTAAGACCATATTTGACAACCCCAGAAACATTCTGGTTTTAGGCTTCTTTTTCTTGGAATTTAGTCTTGAATGCCTTTAGAAAAATCAGCGAATGTAGATTATCAATTATTATATTTTTATTCCTAAATCGCAATCAATGACCCACGAGCATGTCAACTCCTCAAAATACTTTTTTCTTTTTACTCTCTACTCTTGAATGTCCCACAATGCACTTAAATTTAAGGTCAAACTTCATTCAAATCCATAAATATTTAAGGGCTCTAAAATATAAACTACAATGTTGAAATGATTCACATTTCTCTTCTGTCAGCAAGCTAGTTACCATATCATGAAAAAATACCTTTTAATCATATATATGAGCCCAGGGTCCATTAAGCAATGGATTTGCCTAATAAATATAATAACATTATGAAAATGAGTTAAAAGAGTGGCAACCAAATCATTTTTTTTCTTTAAAAATTATGCTTAGTTATGTTATTAAAGAGATAATTTAATTTAAAATTGCTAAATTGTTATAAGGTAAAAAAGAAGTAAAACTCATATTGTGTCTAAAGTAAATTTTCTTTTGATCCTGAAAAAAGGGATTAAATGAATAGGTATTCAAAGGAGAAGTATAGAATGTTCAAAGAGAAAAGTGATTGGATTGATATTTCAAAAGTCTTTAGATAAGAGATTAGTCTTTTATAATCCTATAGAGAATAAGCAGCCTTTGAAAAATTGCAGATGGTGGTGAAAACCCCTGTTTCAAAAGGGAGTAAAATAGAGAAAGGAGTATGTAAAGGATATGAATGTGTTAAAAAAAATGTCAGAGGTGTAAGATAAAGTGAATACTAACAACAGCAAAAAAAAAAAAAAATCAAAGGAATCAACTATAATAGATTTAGACCTGGAATTGGGATTGGAATCTATTAAGCTTAATCCCTTCATTTTTTGTAGATGAAGAAATCAAGGTATGGAGAAGTTAAGAGTGCTAGTTTAAATTATTAAATGGTAAACAATGTGAGACTCAATATAAGATAATGCTACAAACTGTGTTATTAATATACCAAAAGTACATAACTATTCAAATGTCTCTTTTCCTCTCTGAAATAGTCACATACCAAGATTAGACACATTTTATCATTGATCAAAATACTCTGAAACATATTCTTTGTTAGGTTGATTACAACCCTTTGAGATTGAGTGTAAATTTGGGAAATAGCCAAAAGAAGTTTGAAGTGAAATGTAGTGAATAAACTCAGGGATTTAATATTTTGGATTAAAGGTGAGAAATAGTTGAAGTATGAGACAAAGTAAGCTTCTAAATAAGAGACTTGTGGGATCAGAATGAAGTCCCCAGCCAAAGTCTACGAATCCATTTTAAGTCTATATTCCTTGGAAACATCCTAGCAAGTACCTTAACCACTGCCTGCCTAAATCTCCTCATCTGTAAGATGAGTATAATAATAATAAAAGCTAGTATAATAATAATAATAACAATAATAATAGCTGCCTCCTAAGAGTATGAGGATAAAATATATCTGTTAAAGCACTTCACCGATATTTTAGCATTATACACACAAACATATGCAAGATATATTTTATGATTGAGTAAAGTAGAAGAAAATAGTAATGTTGAAACAATTACTAAACAATGCTCACAAATAAGTTTTCAGTAAAATTCTGTGTTACATGTGGGAAATAGAATTGAAGAGAAAGAGAAGAGGAGAGAAGAATAATTCTACTATATCTTATTCAGAAATACATTAATTGAATGAAGGATAGATCATAGGGAGGACAATATAATAAAAATTTCATAATATTTCAACATAATCGTAATAATTCATTATCATTTCTTCATATTCCCTATTTCTCAAAACTTTATTTTTTAAAGGATATAGACATATTTCCATTAGTCTAGGTTTACTATCTGGGATTCAGCTTTGATTCTTATTTCCTCATCTAAGTCTGTTATTCACCATTCTTGGAGGTTTACCCTTCAGAATACCTCTTACATCACTGTCTCATCACTGTCACAGCTAAAACTCCAAGTTCTACTTACTTGTCTTGAACTATTGCAACATCCTTCTACTATCTTTTGACTTTAAGCTTCCTTCTAGTCTATGATCTTAAAATTATTTCTTACATACCTGGCAAATTGATATCTCTAAAGACAATATCTATCCATGTCATGACCCTGTTCAATAGTTTTCTGTGTCCCTCTATTACCTCTATTATACATTAGAAACTTCTCAGCTTGGCACTTAAAGTCTTCTGAAATCTGACTTTCAACTGTATTCCCAAATTTATTTCATGTCATTTAACATTACAACATTCCACAGTTTAGCTAAACTTATTATTTGATTTTATTCCCCTAATTCAGAATCCCCCATTTTGTTTCTATAATTTTGCACATGTTGTCCTGTAGGTTTAAAATGAATTCGCTTCCTCGTCTGAGTATCTGAAAAACATTTTCTTCTTTCAAGGTTCAATTGATATGACATTTGTTGAAAAGCAAGCCTGTCCTTATTCCCCTTACCCTAGTTAGTACTCTCACCTTTCTCAAATTATAATATTTGAAATTGAGTAGACTATGGCATTCTGAAAAAAAAAAGTCAGAAAGCACAGGAAGGAATATGTACTCATTTTTTCCCTCCCTTATGTAGATTTTTAGATGATTGATTTCAGGGGCAATGTCTTCCATTTTTTCTTTACCACTACCACTCTAAGATTACCTAAATGGCATGTAAATGTCTTAGAGAGAAAGATCTATTTTTATTTCTTTCTCTGCTTTTTTTTTTCTTTTTTCTTTTGTCTTTATGTCCTCAGTGACTAGAAGAGCTATGTTTTTGTTTGTTTGTTTTGCTTTTGTCTTTATATCCTCTGTGACTAGAGAAGGTACAGAAAAAAATACTCGTTTGATTAGAGTAGTAAACATAGTAGTTACTAAGAAGAATCATAAGGCCATAGATCTCAAGAAGGAAGAAGTTCTGTGTCTATCTAGAAGAGCCACAATATTTTAAAGAAGAATTAACTGAGGCTTAAGGAGTTCAAGAGATTTGCCTGACATGACACAAGTAGCAGAGATCAAAATAGGATGGATTTAAATCTAGGTTTTCTGACTTCAGAGCCAGTTTGTTGTCTTTCCACTGATGAAGAATGGGGAAAAGCCTAAAGAGTTTAGGACACTGATAAAAAAAAAAAAAAAAAAAAAACAATAGTGGCATTTTTTTAATCTGACCCTTAGGAGAATGTCTAGCAGTGGAGCACTAATAAAAAATATAATGTAGTTGCATGGTACATCTGTGCTTTTACAACAGATTTAGCACAAGAGGCCCTCCTTTTAAATATGTTGTCAATTAGTATACAAGACTTGTATGTACTTAACAATTTTATATGTCTAACAGCTAATCCATTCATATTGATTGCACTCTGGTTTAATCAGGATGTAGAAAAACAGATGGCATAAAAATTATGCTATTAATAATCCATTGCAAACTGTTCATTCACAAGGGTAGAATATTTTCCATCTTTTATCTCTAGTTAAAATTTTCTTATGGCAGGCAGTTTTCCATTAAATTATATTTCTTGTGAGAGAATAAGAATGGGATTCTTTATCTTTTAAATAAATGATCTCAAAATGGACTGATATAATTTTATAATATTATTGCCAATCAAAATAAAATTCCTATAACAAAGCAGTATCTTAACAAGGCACAATCCAAATGAATAAGGTTATTATTAGTAAGATTAGTATTACTGATAAGAAAATAATTTTTTTCTTCTATTTTGGTGCAAAAAGCAAGTTTTTGGGTTATCAGAAATTGATTTATATTGAATACTTCATATCTGATAATTCTTTATCATATTCAAGTCAATAAGAATATATTAAATGTCTATAATGTGGCAGCCACTATGCTAAAACAACAGGATAAGAGAAAGGCAAAAATGGGTTCTACCTTCAAGGAGTTCGCGTTTAATGAGGGAGAAAACATAAAAATAAAAATGTTAATATAAGATATAAGCAAGATAAATTGGCAATAGCATAGACCAGTGATTCCCAAAGTTGGTGCCACTGCCACCTGGTGGGTGCTGCAGCGATCCAGGGGGGCAGTGATGGCCACAGGTGCATTTGGGGGCAGTGAATAACTGTAAAGGGGCAGTGATAGTATTATGACAGGGGGCGCTAAGTAATATTTTTTTTCTGGAAAGGGGGAGGTAGGCCAAAAATTTTAGGAACCACTGGCATAGACTCTTAGTTACAACTCACTGATACCTTTCCCTCCATATTTGACTTTTGTATAGGTTGATAAATTGCTTCAAGTCTCTTCTAGTACTGACATTAGTTACAGATTTTTCCAAACTAAGACAAATTGAATTTGCATGTGTAGTATACAAAATAACTTTTAGATTTTTTGAAGCAACACTTACCTTAACATTTTAATGTTGTTGTCAATGTATTAAATCAGCCTATGTGAAATTAAGCAATTTTAAAAAATGATAATAAACTTTCAGTGAAGTGGATCATCTTCTGAAAGAAAACTAGACTTTTTTTACAGGAAAACTAATATCATTTGCTGTTTTACTGATTCAGCAACTCTTTTCATGGTTTGAACCAGGTTAATTTAGAAATGATTTTCTTTATTGAAATAGGAAAAGAAGGCTGAAATGCATCCCCCTATTGAAAAGGATAGACTGGAAGATCATTATTTCAGTCACCTGGCATACATAAGTAGAAATATATTGATTAAATACTGTCCCAGTACATAATAACAATACTATCAGAAAGAGTTCAGCCTTTACTAGAAATGGAGATTGATGAGGAAGTATTTGATTTTAGATTCCTTTAAACTTATCTTCCCGAAGAAGGTTTCAGTTATTAAGGAAGTCTGCATTTGTGTGAGAATGGTAAAAGTCAGTCTGTATTTCTAATATAGAAAGCTAAATTCCTAAGAATCCTTTAAACAAAAATAAAGAAGAAGGAGGACAACGAAGTATTAGAAGGAAAAGGAGAAGGGGGGAAACCACATTTGGTCATTTTTCCAACAGCAGAAAAAATTCATAAGAAATCTTAATATCTAAATGATTTTAATGGGATATTGCCAGTTATGTGCTAGAAAGTTTATAGATCAGTCAATTTAAGTTACAAGCAATTATAACAAAGTTTACTTGTGGAGTTTTATACCAGAGAAATGAAATACTCAATTGAAATTTTGATGGCATCTCTTTAGACAGCAGAGTATATAATCTGAGAAAACTGTATAGGTACAAGTGGTATATTATTATCTAGATTTTTATTCTCTCCTACCATCATGAAAATAAGAGTCTTGATGGACTATTCAAGGTTTCCCTATATTCTGTAATGAATCATGAAACAGTAGTCTCAAAATATGGCAGTTCAAAATTAAGTGGAGTTTTGAGAGATAATACAAATGACCTAAAATAGTATAATTCAAAAGAAGAGCAATATGGATGTATGAATTCCAGAGATAGTTCACAGATTCACATAATCATAAATTTGTGGCTGGAAGGAACCTCTGATGTCAACTAATCTACTTCTGTCATTTTATATAGGAGGAAACTAAGCTCCAGGATGTTAGGAAATTGATCCAAAGCTTCAAAGGTGTAGGTAGAGAAGCCAGGATGTAATGAAGTCGGTTCTGTCAATTACAGGGAATTAATATGTTGAATTATAATTATCTTCTACATAGTATCACTGTTTACCTTAAGTATGAGGCAGCAGCCAAAATCTGGACTTTTCTATCACTATAAAACGTTGTTTGCTCTAAATAGCCTGAAGATCTATAGAAATATGATACATGTAAAGTGCTTCACAAACATCCAGGTATCAGAGCAAAGTTATTCATTATTATTTATTTCTTATCCTGAGGACTTCCTTTTCTGAAATGCTTTCCACAGTTTGCTGCTCTAGTGCTGAAAGTTGATTCCTAAAATAAACTTATTATAGTGTGTAGTAAGTCCCTTATTTGGGGGGAGGGGTGTGGCAGGGAAAGTAAGAGACCACCCTGAATATATAATGCTTTTTCTATCATTTCATCCTTATAAATGACTTTGAAATTCTCCAATGAAGCTGGGAACCAATAAGGTATTAACAGCTTTAGCTTCTATTAAGGTAATTTAACTAGTTTAATTAATAGATTATGAGATTAATCACACTGAGATTCATGTTTAGCTTCATCCTCTACTCTAAGAAGACTGATTAAGTCTGAGAGGGTATGACAAAGGATGTCCCCTAAGCCTACAAGAAGTACTATCCCCAGGCCAGGAGTGTATGTATTGAATATGGAGTTGGGGAGGAGAAGAGAACACAAGATAAAACAGTGAAGAAATTATACATTTATTAAAAGAAATACAAGAAAAACTCTATAACTCCACCTCAGAGTGAAAATGGAATCCTGGATGGAATGGTTTTGAGTAAAGCCTAAGTTCTATTTGATAAACTTTGTATTATTACAGTGCTTACTGGAGCTGGTGATGAGTATAACGAGCTCATTGGTTATTCATTGCACTTCTCTGCAAATGTTCCAATACAATTTGTAATAGTTAACGGGTGTGCACAATAACATGATTTCTCTATTTGTTTTCCAATTATATAAAACTGGTGATTGTCTTGCCTGTGTCTTGCCCTTTATATTAACACTAGCAATGGAGGCATTTAAGTTCTTCTCAAATAATATATTCTCTATCCTTTTTCAATAATTGATCTTAAGCATGTAACCTTTTTCCTCAGACATTTTTCTTATAGCCATGTAATTTTGGATATTGTTATCCAAGTTCCTCTATGAGATCACTTTTTCTAATTTTGTTAAATGGTTGTCATGCTTTAAGTATTAACCCTTTTGTGAGGAATGAAAGAAATGTTTGCTAATTTACTATTCCTCAATAATAGAATTGAAAGTAAGCTTTTTGACTCCCACCACACTACCTTTTTCAAGAATCTCATCTGTAATTATATTTCTGGAAAAAATTATTTTTTTGTTTAAATTATATAAAAAAGTTGAGTAATTTTTCATCTTTACTTCATACAATCAGTCAACTTGGAAAATAACCCCGGCAGTAGAACTAAAACTTAATTTGAATATTCTATAAATATTTTTCTAATATATTATAATAATCCCCTTTTCTAACTCCTTGCATGTAAAAAAATTACATTGAAGACACAGCTTAAATCATTTTAGTTGGGTTCATATGATTAAACTGTTATTGTCGCAAGTACAAAGTATCTACTAACAAAATTCATGGTAATATCAGGAAAAGGGGAAAAAACTTTTGGAGAAATGGATTTCCTGTTCTACATTTTTCACTACATGTACCTAATCCAACTTGTAAGATTATTAATTGTGGTATAGAACACTTAATAATAACTAATTTGAATTAGTTATATCTTGGTAATTATTTTTTCATTTAGAGAAGTAGTTATAGTAGCAACAATAGTATTAGTAATAATAACTACATAAAGGGCCTTATACTCTATAAAGTTCCTTCCAAATATTATCTCCTGTGACCCTCACAACCTGCTGGGAAATAAGTTGTATTGCTATCTCCATTTTATAGTTCAGGAAACTGAGGCAACTAGATTAAGTAATTTAAACTCATATATTTATGTAATCTTTTAATATGTGAGCCATTTATGTGAGTATATATACATATGTACATATATATGTATATATATATAACAAGTAACAAAAGATAATGGTAATATAGTTTTAAAAAGACATAGTATGTCCAAATGTAGTTTTAGTTCTAATATCAGGATTATTTTCTAAGTTGACTAAATTAGTCAAAAGTGAAAAATGACATAATTTTTAAAACATTTATTAATATTCATTTTTATCATGGTTACATGATTCATGCTCCTCCTTTCCCCTTCGCCCCCCGTTCTCCCCCCACCCATGGCCAATGCACATTTCCACTAGTTTTGTCATGTGTCCTTGATCAAGACCAATTTCCAAATTGTTGGTAGTTGCATTGGTGTGGTAGTTTCGAGTCCACACCCTTCATCATGTCCACCCTGACCCATGCGTTCAAGCAGTTGTTTTTCTTATATGTTTCCTCTCCTGCAGTCCTTCCTCTGAATGTGGGTAGAATCTTTACCATAAATGCCTCAGAATTGTCCTGGGTCATTGTATTGCTGCTTGTAAGAGGTCCATTACATTCAATTTTACCACAGTATATCAGTCTCTGTGTACAATGTTCTTCTGGCTCTGCTCCTTTCGCTCTGCATCAGTTCCCGGAGGTCTCTCCAGTTCACCTGGAACTCCTCCAGTTTATTATTCCTTTTAGCACAATAGTATTCCATCACCCGCATATACCACAGTTTGTTCAGCCATTCCCCAATTGAAGGACATACCCTCCTTTTCCAATTTGTTGCCACCACAAAAAGCACAGCTATAAATATTTTCGTACAATTCTGTTTATCTATGATCTCTTAGGGGTACAAACCCAACAATGGTATGGCTGGATCAAAGGGCAGGCATTCTTTTATAGCCCTTTGAGCATGATTCCAAATTGCCAGCCAGAATGGCTGGATCAGTTCATAGCTCCACCAGCAATGCATTAATGTCCCAATTTTGCCACATCCCCTCCAGCATTCATTACTCTCCCCTTCTTTAATTTTAGCCAATCTGATAGGTGTGAGGTGATACTTCAGAGTTGTTTTGATTTGCATTTCTCTAATTATTAGAGATTTGGAACACTTTCTCATGTGCTTATTGATACTTTTGATTTCTTTACCTGAAAATTGCCTATTCATGTCTCTTGCCCATTTATCAATTGGGGAATGGCTTGATTTTTTTATACAATTGCTTTAACTCCTTGTATATTTGAGTAATTAGACCCTTGACAAAGTTTTTCGTTATAAAGATTTTTTCCCAATTTGTTGTTTCCCTTCTGATTTTGACTACATTGTTTTTGTTTGAACAAAAACTTTTTAGTTTAATATAATCAAAACCATTTAATTTACATTTTGTAATTTTCTCTAACTCTTGCTTGGTTTTAAAGTCTTTCCTTTCCCACAGATCTGACAAGTAAACTATTCTGTGTTCACTTAACTTGTTTATAGTTTCCCTCTTCATATTCAAGTCATTAACCCATTCTGAATTTATCTTGGTGTAGGGTGTGAGATGTTGATCTAGACCTAATATCTACCATATTGTTTTCCAAGTTTCCCAGCAGTTTTTGTCAAATAGTGGATTCATGTCCCAAAAGTTGGGCTCTTTCGGTTTATCATACAATGTCTTGCTGATGTCATTTACCCAAAGTCTATTCCATTGATCCCACTCTCTGTCTCTTAGCCAGTACCATATTGTTTTGATGACTGCTACTTTATAGTATAGTTTAATATCTGGTACTGCTAGGCCCCCTTACTTCACATTTTTTTTTCATTATTTCCCTTGAAATTCTTGATCTTTTGTTATTCCAAATGAAATTTCTTATAGTTTTTTCTAATTCAATAAAGAAGTTTTTTGGTAGCTTGATAGGTATGGTGCTAAATAGGTAAAATAGTTTGGGTAGAATTGTCATTTTTATTATGTTAGCTCATCCTACTCATGAGCAATCAATGGCTTTCCAATTGTTTAGATCCAGTTTTATTTGTTTGGAAAGTATTTTGTAGTTGTTTTCATATAATTGCTGTGTTTGTTTTGGTAGGTATATTCCTAGGTATTTTATATTGTCTAGGGTGATTTTGAATGGTGTTTCTCTTTCTACTTCTTGCTGCTCTAGTGTGTTGGAAATGTATAGGAATGCTGATGATTTATGTGCATTTATTTTGTATCCTGCAACTTTGCTAAAGTTGTTGATTATTTCTACAAGCTTGTTAGTTGATTCTCTAGGATTTTTTAAGTACACCATCATATCATCTGCAAAGAGTGATAGCTTAGTCTCCTCCTTGCCTATTTTGATACCTTCAATTTCTTTTTCTTCTCTAATTGCCACTGCTAGTGTTTCTAGTACTATGTTGAATAATAGAGGTGATAATGGGCATCCTTGTTTTACTCCTGATCTTATTGGGAAGGCTTCTAATTTATCCCCCTTGCATATGATGTTTGTTGATGGTCTTAGGTATATACTGTTTATTGTTTTTAGGAAAGGTCCTTCTATTCCTATACTTTTCAGTGTTTTCAATAGGAATGGATGCTGTATATTGTCAAAGGCTTTTTCAGCATCTATTGAGATAATCATGTGATTTTTGTTTGTGAGACTGTTTATATGGTCAATTATGTGGATGGTTTTCCTAATGTTGAACCAATCTTGCATTCCTGGTATAAATCCCACCTGATCATGGGGGATGATCTTCTTAATTACTACCTGGAGTCTCTTTGCTAGTATTCTATTTAAGATTTTTTGCATCTATGTTCATTAGGGAGATTGGTCTGTAGTTTTCTTTCTCTGTTTTTGGTCTCCCTGTCTTTGGAATCAGTACCATATTTGTGTCATAAAAGGAATTTGGTAGGACTCCTTCTTTGCTTATCATATCAAATAATTTGTATAGTACTGGGATTAGTTGCTCCTTGAATGTCTGATAGAATTCACTTGTGAATCCATCAGGCCCTGGCAATTTTTTCTTAGGGAGTTCTTTGATGGCTTGTTCAATTTCTTTTTCTGATATGGGATGATTTTGGTATTCTATTTCCTCTGCTGTTAATTTAGGCAGTTTATATTTTTGTAAATATTCGTCCATATCTCCTAAATTATTATATTTATTGCCATATGATTGGGCAAAATAGTTTTTAATGATTGCCTTAATTTCCCCTTCATTAGAGGTGAGGTCTCCCTTTTCATCTTTGATACTATCAATTTGGTTTACTTCTTTCCTTTTTTTTTTATTAGATTGACCAGTACTTTGTCTATTTTATCTGTTTTTTCAAAGTACCAGCTTCTAGTCTTATTTATTAATTCAATAGTTCTTTTACTTTTGATTTTATTAATTTCTCCCTTGGTTTTTAGTATTTCTAATTTAGTTTTCATCTGGGGATTTTTAATTTGCTTGCTTTCTAATTTTTTGAGTTGCATGCCCAATTCATTGATCTCTGCCCTCCTTAATTTGTTAATATATGCACTCAGGGATATAAATTTCCCCCTAAGTACTGCCTTGGCCGCATCCCACAGAGTTTGGTAGGCTATTTCATCATTGTCATTTTCTTCAATGAAATTGTTGATTGTTTCTATGATTCCTTCTTTGACAAATTGGTTTTGGAGAATCATATTATTTAATTTCCAATTAGTTTTTGATTTTCCTGTCCAAGTGCCCTCACTAATTATTATTTTTATTGCATTATGATCTGAGAAGGTTACATTTATTATTTCTGCTCTTTTGCATCTGTTTGCAATGATTCTATGCCCTATAATATGGTCAATCTTTGTGAATGTACCATGTGCAGCGGAAAAGAAGGTGTATTCCTTTTTGTCCCTATTTATTTTTCTCCACATATCAATTAAATCTAATTTTTATAGGACTTCATTCACCTCTCTTACCTCTTTCTTATTTATTTTTTGGTTTGATTTATCTAGATCTGA
>NC_058135.1:158939917-158999917 GCF_016433145.1 Gracilinanus agilis
TCGAATGTCACAGGTGTTCTATGAATCCTTTCAATGTCTATATTGCCCTCTTGTTGTAGGACTTCAGGGCAATTTTGCTGAATTATTTCTGTTAGTATGGATTCCAGGTTTCTATTAATTTCTGCTTTTTCTGGAATACCAATTATTCTTAAATTGTCTCTTCTAGACCGGTTTTCTTGGTCTGTCACTCTCTCATTGAGATATTTCATGTTTCCTTCTATTTTTTCAGTCTTTTGACTTTGTTTAATTTGTTCTTGTTGTCTTGAGAGATCATTAGCTTCTAATTGCTCAATTCTAGCCTTTAGGGACTGGTTTTCAGCTATGATCATTTGGTTTTCTTTTTCAATCTGGTTCAATTTGCTTATCAGTTCATTTGATTTCTGAGCCTCACTTTCCAATTGCAAGATTCTACCTTTTAAACTATTATTTTCTTTCCACATCTCTTCCATCTTCCTCAGAATCTCAGTTTTGAACTCTTCCATACCTTGTGAGGAGTTTTCCTTATTTGAGGAGGGTCCAGATGCTTGTTTGTTCTCCTCCTCTGTTTGCTTGGTTGTCTGGATTTTCTCTGTGTAAAAGTTGTCGAGTGTTAAAGACTTCTTTTTCTTGTTGTTAATCTTTCTCTTCTGAACTTCCTGATTCTGGGTAGCCATCATTAGCCCAGCAGCTTCTCAGCTTTATCCTCGTGCTCAGGGTCTGTCAGAGGTCTTTTGGCTCCTGAAGTCTGAGTTCTGGTTTTTTCCAAGGTCAAGCCCACTGGTGGACCCCCTTGCTTGATCATCTGCAGGAGGTTTCTTTACAAGTCTCAGGGCGCTGCTTCCACAGTCGTATGCCCCTCTGCACTGGTTCCCCACTTAGGATTTCACAGCTTTAGCTCCTGGCTGTGTCTGCCTCCACCCACGCCTCCTCCTGCACCTGTGCTCTGAGCCGAGTTATGGGCTCTGCGTTCGCTCTTGGCATCCTGCTCCCGCGCTCAGATTTTGTGTGCGTTTGTTAGCTTTTTGGGGTCCTAAATCTGGCTACTCTCAGGAACAGGCCCTGGAGCTGCCAATGACTCGATGGGGGCCCCAAACTTGCTCTATTTCTTTTTAACTGGCTTCAGCGCTATAGGTGGTGTGTGTGGAGGGGGTGGGGGTGGGGTGGTTGCTCAGCCCGCGATTTAGTGAGACCTGTTTCACCCCTTTATAGCATGGAAATGCCTCAATTCCACGTACCTTCCACGCTGCGCCCTGTTGTGGGGTTCCTCCGTTCCTCTGGACTTGTTTTTATGTCCCCTTGAGGAGTTTTGTGTGTTTCGGTCAGGAGAGGTTAAGAGCTGCTTCTTACTCTGCCGCCATCTTAACCCGGAAACCAATGACATATAATTTTAAAAAAGTCTGAGGATGGATTTGAATTTTACTCTCTCCCCCAAGTCCAGATCTCAAGTCATTGCTTCCTCTAAGACCATACTGTTAATTTACCTGCTAATTAATTTACTCTTTTTTCGTTATCTGGGAAGGACAAAGGACATACTAATATTGAGAAACCTCTGTGATCTGTGAGGTTGCTGTTTTAAAACTGGAAGTAGTTGGAGAAATGGGATAAAGAAATATTTTTAAAAGTTGATCATTAATCATTTTCTTGAGATATTATAGAGAGAAATATATGTAACTGCAAAAATATGTTAGTAAATTTACTGCTTTTCAAAATAGCTATACGTTGGCTATCACCTTTGTAAAATTTCTAAATAGTTCAGTATCCTTTGCTGGCTACTCATACAGTTATTGTTCATACATCATTTGTGTCCTATAGAGCCCTGGACCACCTTCTTTTCTCTCTCTAAATTACTTGTTGATTTCATTAGCTTTTTGTCTTCTCTATAGTAATTAATTTCATGTCTCCCTATCCAGCCCTAACTTTTTTGGTGACCTCAAATCTCATATTCCAACTGTCATTTAAATATCTCAAATTGGATGTTCAGTAGACATCTCAATACAAACCTGTCCAAAACTGAACTCATTATCTTTTCCCCTAAACTGTCCTTCCTCTGAAACCTTTAGTTTTTGCTGAAGACACCACTATTTTCGCAAACTATCAGCCTCACAACTGAAGTGTCATCTTTAATTCCTCACTACCCTTCATTGGTTTCCCTCTCCAGCCAATCTGTTGCCAAGATTTATTGACTTCCACATTGTAACATTTTTTTAATATGCCCCCTTCTCTCCTCTGATACTGACTGCTACCAGTAAGGTACAGACTCATTACTTTATGCCTAGATTATTGCTATGCTCTGCCGTTTGGTCTTTCTCCACTGAGCACCTTCTCCATTTATCTGCGAAAGTGATTTCCCCGAAACACAGGTTCAATCATGTCAATCCTTACTCAACAAACTTTGTTGTCTCAGTATCAAATACATAATCCTATTTGAATCCTTGAACATTCTAAGTTCTTCCTAAACTAGTCCCACAACTTAATTTTCTATTGTTCTTATACCTGATATGTCCCTGATACCATTCACTAAATAATTTTCTAAAATCAGTGACACTGACCTCCTTGCTGTTTCATGAATAAGACACACTATCTCCTACTACAGGTGTTTTATCTTATTCCTGCAATACTATCCTTTCTCAACTCTTCTCCTGTTTCTTATCTTCTTACAAATTCCTATTAAAATTCCATTTCTATATGAATCTTTCCTTATGATCTTCATTGTAATGCCTTCCTCCAGTTAATTATTTGTTATTTATCTTGGAACTTAATTGTTTGTAGATATTTGTTTACTTACCTCCTTAAAACAAAAGCTAAACCCTGAGACATTATCACCCATATGAAGAGAAACACAGAATAAAAACAAGAATTAGAAATTAAATAACTTACTCTTAAAATGAATAAATTAAGGAGCAAGTCATAGAAACAATAAGTAATTTTATTTAAGAAAATTATAATAATGAGAAGAAATACAAAGTCCTATAGAATGTAGCAAAAGCAATAATTAGAGGAAAATGTATATACTTAATACCAATAAAAGAAAGAACAGGTCAATGAAATGGGCATACAATTTAAAAAATAGAAAAAGATCGAACTAAAAATTTCCATTAAACACTAAATTTCCAAAAATTGGAAATCCTAAATATTTAAAGGTGAGATGGAAACAACTGAGTCTAAGTAAACCATTGAATTAAGATAAATTACGTGTTACTTTTGTGAAAAGAGATAAATCATTGGCTAAAACGATTACAAATGAGAGAAGAAAAACAAAATGGAAAAAGTGAATGTATCACTAATGAAGATGAAATCAAAGAAATTATTAGGAATTATTTTGCTTAAATATATGTCACCAAATTTAACAATTTAAGTGAAATGGAAGAATGCTTACAAAAATGTAAATTGCATAGTCTAAAAGAGGAGGAATATGAATATCTGAATTAAAATATTTTAGAAAATATAGAACAGTCCATAATGAACTTTCAAAATAAAAGCATCCAGATCAGGTAGGCTTTCAAGTCAATTTAACCAAACATTTAAAGATTATCTAATACCAATATTAAATTAATTATTTAGAATATTTCATAAAGAAGTAATCTTCCCAAACTCCTTTCATTTAACAAATATCGTCCTGAAATTTAAACCAGGAAGAGCAGAAAAAGAGAAAAATTATAGCCAATTAAATTAATGAAAGTAAATGCCAATATTCTAAATAAAACTTTCACCAGGAGATAAAAACAATATGGCACAAATATTATATATTATGACCAGATTTATAAAAGGTATGTTGGAATGGTTTGATGAGAGGAAAGCTGTTAATATAATTGATTACTCAAACAAAAAAAAAGTAACAAAAATAGATGCAGAAAAGTCTTTCAACATGATACAGCAGTAATTCCTATTAAAAACACTTGAAGAGGCATCTGGGTGACTCAATGTATTGATAGCCAGGCCTAGTTATGGGAGTTCCTAGGTTCAAAACTGGCCTCAGACACTTCTTAGCTGTGTGACCCTGGCCAAGTCACAACCCCTGTTGCCTAGCCCTTACTGCTCTTCTGCCTTGGAACCAATACAAAGTATTGATTCTAAGATGGAAGGTAACGTTTTTTAAAAAAATAAAGTAAAATAAAATAAAAACACTTGAAAACATAGTTATAATGGATTTTTTTCTTAGATTAACAAGAAGTATGAAGAAATAAAAAAGTAGATCAATGGAACAAAACAGACATAAAATACGCATTTGTAAAAATTATGGTAATCTTTTATTTGACAAAAGTAATGATCCAAGTTTTAAGATAAGAATTCATTATTTGGTAAAAATTGTTGGGAAAACTGGAAAGCAGTCTGAGGGAAACTATATATAGATAAATGTCCTTTACCATTTGCCAAGATAAAAACAAAATTCACAGATGACCTAGGCATGAAGGGAGATAGCATTAACAACTTAAAATAGGAAACATATTAGCTATTATATTTTTGAGCAGGTAAAGAATTTATGGATAAACAAGAGGGGAAATATTGTAAGTTGTAAAATACTTTTGATTTCATTAAATTAAAAAGAGGTTTGTTTGTTTGTTTGTTTTTTATAAAAAGACTGATATAGCCAAAATTATAAGGAAAGGAGTAAGTTGGGAGTGGGGGATATTTGGACAATTTCCCACATAGATGTCACAGTGTCATAGCTGAATTATATAAAAACTCTGTCAAATTCATAAGAATATGAATTCCCCAATTGGCAAAAGGTGAAAATATATGAACAGATGAACAGAATTTTGGGTTGAAGATGGCAAATTAGAAGAACAGGGAACATATTTATGGATAGGAAAAGAATTTATGAATAAACAAGTGACAGAAACACTATGAGATGAAAATGGATAATTTTGAATACATTAAATTAAAAAATAATTTTTATAAATAAGGTACGTAACAAAGATTTGAAAGAAAGCAGTAAGTTAAGGAAAATATATAGATAGTTTCAAAGACACAGGTCTCAAATCTAAAATATGAGATTTTTGTAAAATATATGATAAGTTACAAATGATATGATATATCATAAGTATATGAGCTATTCTCTACCTGATAAATGGTGAAAAGATATGAACAGACATTTTTTGGATGAAGAAAGCAAATTAAGAAAGCATTGTTACCTTCCATTTATATTTATGTATAGGAAAAGAATTGATGAATAAACAAATGATAAGGTTGTAAGATTAAAAATGTAAAATTTTGAAAAAGCAAGAAATAGATCTAATTTTAAAAGATAATTGCAAAGCTTCATTTTTCTAACAGGCAACAAAATAATATTTTTAAAAAATAAGGTAAATTTCCCTTTACTGGACAAGTTGCATAATATGATTTTGAGGAAGTATTATTTTGCTATAAAAGATGACTATAGAAGTGATTTCAGAAAACAAAATAAAAACATGATAAGTTTTATATGAACTGATTCAAAATAACATTAGAAGAATCAGGAGATCATTGTACACAGTAATAACAATGTCGTAAAGATGATCAACTGTGAAAGACTTGGCTACTATGTTAACACAATAATCCAAGATAATTTTAAATGATTCACTATGAAAAAAATGCTATCCAACTCAAGAGAGCAAACTGATGAACTCTGAATACAAACTGAGGTAAATTTTCTTATCTTATAATATTTTTGGAATATGACTAAAATGAAATATATTTTGCTTGATTTTACATGTGTAATTGATATCAAAGTATTTGCCTTCTCAGTGGGGAGAGGAGGAATTACAGAAAGGGAGAGAATCTGAAATTCAAAATTTTAAATAAGGAAAAGAATATTAAAATATGTAAATAATATTTTAAAATATTGATGATCTGTAGGTAGGAACAAAATTTCAGAATAATCTATATATGTTTCCTTTCAATTATATATTAATCCCAAACCTTATTATTCCAAACTTTAAAAAAAATTATTATTTCTTGATTTCTCTTTTTACATTTAAGTCATTAAGTATCTGTTGAATTTTATAGATGCTCCTTTAAAGAAATTTCTCTTCTTTGACCTAGCAAATTATGTGTGACTAATTCTGTTTTCTCATTTTGCATATGCTCATCTTGAAAGCTCCTAGATGAAATGGCCAAATATTCTATACAATGATACTTTTTCTGATGTAATGAACAATTAATTCATAAATTTCTCTATTTTAATTTCTCATGAAAATATATAAAGAACCATTCCATTCAGGAGAATCTTCTCAATATCTAATAATTTCATTTGTAGAAAAACATACATATAGATAGAATGTAATTTATCAAGTTTTGGATCTCTTTTCTTTAAGAGTACAATTAACTATGTTTACAAAGAGTCTAAGGATTTTGTAATTCTCACCATGCTTATATCCCTTTAAACAACATATTTGTTATTCATTTACTCATTCATTTTGCATTTGTGGTCACTTTCAAAATTCACATATGTATAACCAAAAAAACAAACAAATCCTCTTTTAACAAAAGAACAGATTAATCAAGCTTATCATTGTATTTTCACATTCTTACAAACAATCACTTCCCTAATCAGTGTATGAAGGCATATTTCAACATCAAGTCCTTTACTAAAAGGCTAGTCTTTGCTCTGCTGAGTTCGGATGTATTTTAATATTGTTTTCCTTCACATTAGTATGGTTCCTGTACATACGTATATATAGGTACACATATAAACACAACTGAAACATGTGTGGACATACATATATGTATGCATATTATGTTCATATTTCCCTTCATTGTGCTTACTTTGCTTTGACTCACTTCAGACAAGTTTGCCATGTTTTACTGAATCTTTGATATGACTCTTTTTCAGAGGTTCAAAGACATTCTAGTATAATTATATACCATGAATTACTAGCCATTCCCAATTATTAGGCAATTAATTATTTTAGAGGCTTTTAGAGGAGCAGTTTCCATAAAATTTCTGATATTAACATTTTGACATATATAGAATTTCTGTTTTTATAAAAGTTATTACGAGTACATTCACAGAAATTAAAATATTTGATTTCATTTATTTTACAAAGGAATGGTGAGTATAACTTTTTGAGGGCTTTTCCTTCCTAATCTTCACATGAAAGACCATTTCTATTTTTGAAATATCAAAAGACAGATTTTTACTCGGTCATAAATTTGCTGTTGTTTGTATTGTTGTATATAAAAGCTAAGATAATCTAGTTTATTATGGAAATACTATTGTTCTATGATTAGAGTTCCTCTGTATTTTGAAATGATTATGTTGCCATATAAAATGCTGTAAGGTGCTTCTTATGACAGAATTTTCAACATGGTGGGTCTGAAATGAGAAGTATTAATCACAACAATGGATAGCCAAATAATTAATACCCAGGGCATTATATATTTATTAATTGACTTTTATACGAAAGATATCCAGTTTCCAATAAAACTGTAAAACATCAGCAGGAAGGAATTTTACAAAAGGATCATTTATAACCATAGCCACAGAAATCTACACAAAGGTAATCTACATTGTGGCATCAGCTATGAAGACTTTTTAAAGGTTTTTTTTTTATTAGTGTCTAATTATCCATATTCTCTCATAAATAGATAAATAATATAGCAAAAGAGATTATTTGAGTGAAAGATACAAAGCCTGAATGATTTTGTTTCATTTTTATAACCTTGCATGATGAGAACCTAATTAAACCAGCTTCTTAACCCTGAGGCTGAGTTGAGAAATAGAGGTGGCCAGGTAAAAGAATTACATTAAATATAGGTGCCAGCATTTTTCTTGCCTGTTTGAGATTTGAGTTAACCTGAAAACTTTGCATCTCCGTAAGCAGAATATATTCAAAGTCAATCTGTCCATTTGGAAGTAGTGTGGGAATATTCCACTCATTGGGGAAGAAGAGAATATTCAAATGTTGTGTTTGAAGTGAGAATTTTTTTTCTTTTCCCAGACAGAGGACTTTAAATTTATCCTCTCCGTGCTTTAAATATGAGGCAATTTAATTGCTTACATTTAATGGACCTGAAACAAACAAATAAGGAAGGGGATTAATTAATTTGTTTGAAATCAGAGTTTTATTTTTAAATCGAGTAGAAGGGAATCAAGCAACAAAGGGAAAATGTCTTTATCAGCATGGTGCAATTTTAAGAGCATTTGCTAATTAGATTATAAACTGGGTAGAGGCATGTGAGTTTGTAGAGGTCTCTAAGCTCAGTGGTAGAGTAATAAGCATCCATGGATGTCTAGAATTTTGATTAGCATGTTTTTTTTTCCTAAATGCAGATTCTTGACCAGACCAGTGCAATTTCTGATACTCTATTAGCCAAAGATATAAGAAACACAGCAGGCATTTGAAAAAGTGTTCTCAAATTTCTGCTTAATTTATTTGGATTACAATTTTGTATAATTTTTCTTTCCTGTCTTGCTCAAAGACCATGAAGTAGGTTATGATAATAGAACACAATGGGTTTGGATAATAAAAGCAAAAGTTTCTCCAAAGGTAAATAATACAAAAGAGAATTATTTATTTACTCACTGGTGTTTCAATTAACCTCTTAAATGTTTGTATTTGATTTTGACAGCTGATTTTAATGGACTTAAAGTCTAATAAGATACATGTAAAAATGAGAATGCTTCTTGAAAACAGGCCAAATGGAGATAATTTCAGCATGTATAAGTTTTAGTTTTAATTTAATTATGAAATTTAATTTTTCTTTCTTAGAGTGATTTTATTTGCTGTGTATGTCTATGAATGTGCATGTATATATATTTCTGGGAAATTATTAATATAATTATATCTTAAAGCCATCTTGTAGTTAATACTTTATTTTGAACTCATGGTTAAAAGTAAATATCATACAAATAAGCTCTTCTTTTTTTCCCTCCTGACTAGCTACTCTTAGAGAAAAATTTATTCTTATTTTTTGTACAAGCTGAATATGAAAATGTTTCTAAATGGTGTATGCCATATCTGGAAGTGTTTCAACCATTATCCAAATACAGAGAATCAATATAGATGACCCAACTCTTCCAGGAGATTATAACTAACTTATCCTTGGGTTGATGATGTTATTTCTTTTGTTTAAAACATTGATTGACATATGAGACATAGTATTATCCAAAGGGATAATGAGAAATCCAAAAGGTCAAAACCATTCCTAAATGAACTTTTTATCTAATATATTTTCAAATACTTGAACTTTAAACATCTGATAAGTGTATGACACAAATGGAGTTTGACATAATAAAAAAAGCATTTCTAGCAATTTGTAGGACTCATCTTAAGATTAGCTACTTATGAAAACATCAAATTAAATCTGAAAAATTCAGATAACTCAATAAATGTCAATAATTGGTTGGTAGCCTATACATACATGTTTATAATGAAGGTGAAATTTAATAGACTTTTAGGAATACACATATATATACATATATGTGTGTATGTATATATACATATATATACATATATGTGTGTATGTATATATACATATATATATAAATGATTAGCTAAACTTCTCTTAAGTTTAGAGAATATTTTAAATGATCTTCAATTCTGTTCTAGCTGTTCCATGCAATAATTCCTAGTAACTCTGAAACAGACAAAAATGGAATTTGGAAATTTATAACAAAATTAATAAAATACAATATAACATGTATAACTTTTATTAAGTTAATATGGGGCCTATAGTGATCCTTTTATGACTGATGGACCCTGCTTCTATTTGAGTTTGACACTATTATTCAAGATTAATATTTAAGCTAATTTTTTTTTACAGTTTGTCTTGCCTTCTTGTGTTTCTTTTTCCATTTGGACAATTCTAGTCTTTAAGGAGTTGTTTTCTTCAGTGTGTGTGTGTGTGTGTGTGTGTGTGTGTGTGTGTGTGTGTGTTTGTCTGTGTTTTTGTTCTCCATTTCTAGTTGGTCCATTATAATTCTCAAGTTGTTGAATCTTTTATCATTCCCTTTATTATTTAATTTTTAAAATGTATTTTCAAGTTCTTCAAAGAACTTTTCTGCGGTCTGACATCCTTTCTTACTTTCCTTTGGGGGTTTAAATGCTTCTTTTTTGTCATTGTTTTCCTCAGTTTATATTTTGGTTATCCCTATCCCTAAAGAAATTTTCTAAAGTTAGGGTTTTTCTTTGTCCTTTTTTTTTGCTCATTTTTTTCTAGTTATTATTTTTCCTCTTGTTATATAGTCCATTTATTGATTTTCTCTATTCCTGGGATAAAGGAAATTCTGTTCCAAGGCTGTAATATCATCTTCTTTAATCAAGGTCTAGCTATGTTTTAGCCCCTCAGTGTACACTTCAAAGGAGTATTGGATTTTTATGGAAAAACTTGCAGCTGATTTGCCCAGCTGGAATCTGATACCCTGATATCACTTTCCCTATTGTCTCCTGTGTTGGATTGTTCATGCTTTACCGTTTCATTTCCTCAGACTATTTGGTAGATCATAAGGCTACTTCCCCCTGTAGCCTTTTGTTATCTCAGGCTACATGGGAGCATGTAGGATTGGTATTCAGCTGCTCCCCAACTCTGCTGTTGCTTTTAGTTGCTCCCTGATCTACCATTGCCTCTGGCTATATAGCAACAGGTCAAGTTGGTGTTGGACTACTTCCTTATTCTGCCATTTTGTTGTCTCAGGCCATTTGACAACACACAGGGCTGCTCTTGTTACGATTAAAAATGATAAAGACTGATATAAATATAGAAATTAGTAGTTTAATTAAGGCCATGCTGATAGGGATAAAATCATTAGACCACGCGCCTGTAAGAATTCATATTGCCTCAGCCATATTTACCTTTTGTATAGCCTGCGCCTCCTAGCTAAGAGAGCGACTTCCTCCTCACCCAGGAGATTTAACCCCTCTCTTACATCATCATACGTCCTGTTTGCCATGAGGAATCATGAGAAATGTAGTTTCAAAGTCTCTCACATGTCCATAGGTGTCTCCTAGACACTTCCCTGAATTTTAAACAAACACTCTCCTGCTTAGCTGTTTCATTGCCTCAAGTGGAAGCACTTTGTTCTGGTATGAATTCTGTTGGTTTCTATTGATGATACACTAAACTGGATTACTCTCCCTTCTCATCCAAGGGAGATGTGTCCCTCTTCTTTCTTTAGGTTTTAGGCATTTTATTTTCTATTTTTTTGTGTTTGGAGGGTTTGGAAGATCTGTGTGTCCTCTACTCTGCTACCTTGGCTTCCATTACGCAACCCTTTTGCAATGGTTTCTGGCAAACCCATGTATAAGGTAAGGAGATATTTAATGTGATGCTCTTTCCTGGTTTTCCTCTTACATAAAAACCATGCCCAATATTTCCATTCATTCCAATGTAACAAGTAGTGTTTAATTAATCTTCATCTCCTAGACTAGTTTGTTGCTTTTCTCACTGTTAAGTATCCTTCCTTCTTTATATTTTATTATCTTGCACTTGATGACATTTTTCACTTCTTTTCCTTCTATATAATTGATCTCTTCTCAATCTAATTTTTTGGCTTATTAACAATTTCCTGGCTGCCAAAAATTTGTGACAATATTTTCATCTCTATCTTTTTTAATTCTCTTTCTTCAAAGCATGAGTCATGGCATATTACTTAACCATTCTGGACCCCCTTATTTATAAACTGTAGCAGGTTTAACTGGATGATGTAAAAAGACCATTTGAGTTCTAACATATGATCCTCTTTTGCTATAATCTTTGTTCTTTTCCTTGCAGCCTTCTATGACAATTTATTCATGATTTCTGTCTTCACTAATTGTTTTCTCTTTACTTATTTATGCATTTATTGTAGTAACTCTTCCTTACAAATGATAATCAATTTCTTGATACTAGGATTTATCTGACTACTAAAGATTTTTCCCATTTTTATTATTAGAATGTAATACTTAGTAGACATTTCATATGTGTACATTTAAATTGAATTATAGAAATATTCTTTGTCTAATAAGGGTGCTCTTAAATTTTTGTGTCTCAGGGGTATTTTTGACAATCTAGTGAAGAGTATGGACTTTCATTTTGGAGAAATGTCTAAAAGAAGAAATAAAATCCATAGATTTAAAAAGGAAATTTAATATTTTAAAAGATATAATAACATGTTTTAAAAGTCACATTCACTGATTACAAATTAAGAATTTCTGGTCTAGTCAGTTTAATTTTAACTTTCTTAAACAGATTTTTAAAGTTATTTTATTTTCCCTATTACATGTGATATCAATTTTCAACATATGTTTTCTGACATTAGATCTAAATTGTTTCAATCCTCTATTTCCTCTAACTCTTAGAGATGGCAAGCAATTTGATTTATGTTATACATGTATTATCACACAAAACTCACTTCTCTATTGGTCATTGTTGTAAGAGAATACTCAGATAAAACCAAAACCTCAATAAAATAATGTGGAAAACAGTATGCTTTGTATTGTAGTCTAATTCAAACAGTTCTTTCTCTGTAGGTAGATAGCATTCTTTGTCATAATTCCTTCAGAATTGTTCTGAATCATTGTATTGCTGGGAGTAGCTAAGGATTTCATAATTTATTATCACAAGATATTGCTCTTACTGTATAATTTTTTCCTCGTTCTACTTTACATCAGTTTATGTAGGTCTTTCCAGCTTTGTTCTAAAATTATCCTGCTCATTGTTTCTTTTAACACAATAGTATTCCATTATATTATACCACAATTTGTTTAGACATTCCCCAATTTATGGACACATTCTTAATTTCTAATTCTTTGCCATTACAAAAGTTTTACTTAACTTACATATAACTATTTGTGACCCCTTTTGGGGTTTTCATGGCAAAGATACTAGAGTAGTTTGCAATTTCCTTTTCTATATCATTTTACCGATGAGGAATTGAGGCAAAAAGAGTTAAGTGACTTGCCCAGGATCACACAGTGAATATGTGTCTGAGGACAGATTTGAACTCAAAGAAGCCTCACTGCCATTTTCACTTCTCTAGATTAGGCAATTAGAATTTATCAGAGAAACCTAACATTCTACAAAAGTTATGAATTTCTACAAGCTATTCTCTGATTTTAATGAAAGAACATGCATATGTGATTGCTAAGCTAAAGTCATCAAGAACTTATAGCTCATGGATAGATTTCAATGCCTAAGAACTGAAGAAGAGAAAATTTTATGATTAAGAAAGTTAGAAGATTCAAATAATAATCTTTATTTTATTTCTGATAATGTTTAAAATATTTTATATTTAGGTGGGACCTGAATTAAGAAGTCATATCTTAATTTAAGTATTTACCTAGGCAACATGTATCTGTCCCCACTCTCAACTTTCCTCCACTTTTCCTAGAATTAATAATTAAATCAGTACTCTGATTTCTACTGGAAAGGAT
Source organism: Gracilinanus agilis (assembly GCF_016433145.1). Classification (NCBI taxonomy): domain Eukaryota; kingdom Metazoa; phylum Chordata; class Mammalia; order Didelphimorphia; family Didelphidae; genus Gracilinanus; species Gracilinanus agilis. The sequence continues at coordinate 158,953,228 of NC_058135.1, forward strand.
GCAATAATTGACTACTTTTTTATTCTACTCTGTCTCAATAAATTTCAATTAAAATCCTTTCCCTGGCCTTCCTTCCTTAAATTTTTACTTCCTTAATTTTGCTAAATATCCCTATCTTTATGTAAGTTCCTTAAGACTATGGACCCCCTCACTTTTTAATTTATCCTCAGCACAGTTTCTAGCATGTAGTTGGTACTATTTACCTATTGTTCACTAATTCTTTTTAATTAATGAAATTTACACAATATTTTTGGACTTGAGTAAAAAATTTTACAGGAGTAGTTCACAATATTCTTACTGAAATCTCAGATAGATGCTGGCTAAAATTATAATAAGAAGAATTTGGGAATGTTTGAAAAAAATCCAAATATTGATGATTAATGGATCAATGTTAACTAGAGAGAGGTCTTCATGGATTTGCCCTAGGGAAATTTCCTTGATGTTTTTTCTGTTGAATATTTATTATTAATTACTGAGCTGAAGGAATGAATATTAAATTTTTAGATAATAAAGATTTGAGGGATAGTTCATACAATGTATGATAAAACTGGAAAAGGAGTAAAATACGAGCTTAACAAACTAGAGTATCAGAAAAGTTCTAATAAAATGAAACACAATGGGTATAAATGGAAAATACAATCTTGTGTTCAGTAAGTTGACCAGCAGATCAATTCAAAAGGACAAATATGAGAAAACTGCATAGCTGAATTTTCCACCAAGTTCTAGGAAATACAAGAGATTGAGCCCTGATCAGTAAATTAAAGGGGAAAATATCATAGTCATATTTGTTTGTTACATTTTGTATTTTTTTTCCATCCCAGAATAGGGAGACATAGAGAGAAAAAGGTCTGAAAATACTGAGAATAGAGTCTAGTAAGAAACATTTCATGCTAAGAGCATTTGAGGACAGAGACTGAAGTAAAGCCTGCCTTGTCATTGTGTTTCAGGGCAGGAAGTTCCAGATCTAGCACAGAGGGCTTTACATTTTGAATGAAAAAGGTATAAATATTACCAACTTAAATATTCACACCTCAGAAATGGGTAATAATACCAGTTCTCTCTAAAGAGAAGAACTGAGTCTAAAATTGGAAAATATTGAAGAAGAAAATGTTAAGAATATAAAAAGAATGGGAATAGTGAAGGAAATTACCTAGTTGTATCAGATATCGAATGATATTATAAAGCGGTAATCATCAAAATAATTAAGTATTGGCTAAAAAATAGAGTGGTAGATCAATGGCATAGGTGTTGTTATAAGGAAGGAGAACATTGTTATAAGATTTGAGCACATGAGCAGGATCTGAAAAAAAAAAGATGTAGAGGCAGGGAAAGGTTCTGGAATTCTCAAGAGGTAACTGGGCTGTTTTCTAACAAAGAATCAAGCCTTGAGGAGGAGTCTTATCTCCCTGGGGTGGACCTAGAGAAAGATTGGTTTTTTACCTGTGGCTTTCATTCTGCTATATCTTCCATCCTACCTGTACCTGTTTTATCCTGTTTCCTGCTGACTAAGTGATACATCTACAGAGCTTCCTGAACCATCTGAGTCGTCTGTCCATGAGAACCTCTTCCTGACTTCCCTGTCCTGTTTATTTTCTAAACTCAATACCTCTGTTACCATCCAAGGCGGGTTTGTGTTAGAGGAGTTTATTTATATTAGGGACTGGGTGTTCAGGTAGATAGGTAAGGACCAGAGTAGCTCAATCTCTCTGAAGGCTTCTCATGAGGAAACAACTGTAGATCTGTGGGGGGAGGATTAGGTAATGAATATTAGATTAGGTTATCCAAATTCCTTTTCCTAACTTCCCTTGCTTTAATAAATCCCTGTATTTGTTACCTCTGCCTAGTAGCCTATCACCTACATTCTGTTGGCCTTCCCCAAACCTGTGTTATCTTCTGTTTCTGGTCCTGAGTAACCATTTAGACATATTCTCTGAAACCACCAATATCCCACTCATACCACCCTGGTATTTCAGTTACTTATTTTAGTATACAATGGGCAAGAGATATATAACACGCAGTAGTAAATAATGATAGTAACCTGGTGTTTACAATTTCAATGATCAAATTTTTGGGAAAACTTATTATCTGAAAAATAAATACTGCTGTGAAAACTGGAAAACAGTATGGCAAAATCTAGGCATAGGCCAACATCTCACACCATGTACCAAGATAAAGTCAAATTGAATGTAATTTAGCAATAAATGGTGATAAAAAAATAAGCAAACCAGGGGAGTATTACATAGTTTAAAGATCAAACCTATTAAGAGAAGAATTTATGATCAAACAAAACATAGAAAAACATCATAAGATATAAAAAGGATAATTTTGATTACATTAAATTAATAAAAAGATTTTGAACAAACAAAACCAATGCATTGAAGATATGAAGGGAAACATCAAACTGGAAATTTAAAAAATAAAAACTCTTTTACAAAGGCCTCATTTCTCAAACTTATAAAGAAATAAGTCAAATATATAGCAATATAAGTCATTTCCCAATTGATCAATGGTCAAAGGATATGAAGAGGCAATTTTCAAATGAAGAATTTAAATCTTATAGTCACGTGAAAAAATGTCCCAAATCACTATGTATCAGAGAAATGCAAATTAAAACAAATATAAAGTACCATCTCACAACTATCAAATAGGGTAATATGACAAAAAAGGAAAACAATAAATGTTAGGAAATGAAGGAAATTTGAGATTCTGATATACTTTTTTTTAAACCCATACCTTTTTTCTTGAAAATGATCATAAGTATTGGTTCCAAAACACAAGAGCAGTAAGGGCTAAGCAGCTTCGGTTAAGTGACTTGCGTAGGCTCACAAACTAAGAAGTATCTGAGGCCAGATTTGAACCTAAGATCACACATCTAGGCCTAGCTCTCTTTACTATTGATAATAATACTCTGTTAGTGGAATTGTGAGCTGATACAATTCTTCTGAAGAGCAAAATGGAACCAAGTCAGAGAGCTTTAAAACCATATACCATTTGATTAAGAAATACAAAATAAAATAGAAAATATAATAAATTAGACTTAAATACCAAAGAGATCAAAGGAAGGGGCAGAAGAACATTGCAAAAATACTTAGAGCAGTTCTTTTTGTGGAGGCAAAGAATTAGAACCTGAGGATGTCCATTAATTGGGAAATGACTGAAAAAGTAATGATATATGGTTGTAATAAATATTATTGTGGTATAAGAAATTACGAACAGGTCTATTTCATAAACTCTGGAAAGAAATTTTGAATTATACCCTCAAAGTTATTAAAGAGTGTATATCCTTTTACCCAATGATTGTCCTACTGATTGAATACCTAAACGAAATCACAGAAAGTAGAATAAGACTTGTATGTCAAATGTATTTATCACAGTGCTTTTTATTCTGGTTGAAAAGAACTAGAGAAGATGCCAATCCATTCACTAAAGCTGAAAAAAATTACAATGTATGAACAGCATGGTATATTAAAAATAACAAGATAAAAGTAGGGGTATCATTTCAGAGAAACCATTGAAGACTTATATGAATGGGTTCATAGTACAATTAGTAGAAATGTGAGAAAAATTACCTAAAATCAACTATATTATAAGTACAAATGACTTTAAAAATGTGGGTTTTTAAGTCAATGTAATCATTTCTGGGATAAAATGGCCTCAGAGTAGATGCGAGGGATTTCCTTTCCTCACCACTTACTGATATAAAGCACTTCAAAAGGACAAAACCAAAATCAGACAAGAGAAAGGGCTAATCCATATGGTGCAGCCTTGAAGGTAGGGAGGGTTTGGGCATTTTCATGCTATAAGGAGTTAAAATTAGTCCTACCAAAGTGCGATCTGATCACCCCTCCACCACTCCACCTATAGCATCATAGCCAGAGCCAGATTGAATGTGAGTCAATTGCTATGTTCTCAGGAGGATGGTTGAGGACATCACAGACTTAACCAAGAGAGCACTGTGACTTGGGACCCCAAGAGGCTGAGGAATGTGGAGATTGGGCACAGAGATAGGGCAGAGGGAGATGCACACAGCACACTCAGTGGATACTGAAAAATAGCTTCAGGCAAAAACCCCTCCATAGCTCAATACACAGAGAGCTAGCCCTTCTCACTCAGAGTTCTGACTGGGAAGGAAAAAAACAACAACAAAGCAATGGCCACCAATATTCAAGAACTACAGTCTACAACTACAAAAAAAACAAAACAAAAACAAAAACAAAAAAACCCAAAAACAAACAAACAAGAAAAAGCCTCTGACCCTAGATAATTTCTATGGAGGAAAACCCCAGACTACAGAGGAGAAAGCAGAGGATGACAAACAAGGAAACACATCAAAACATTTCACACAAAATAGAAATTGGTCACAAGCTCTTAAGGAGCTCAGATTTGAGATGTTGAACCAAGTGGCTCAGATTTGAGATGTTGAACCAAGTGAGAATGATAGAAGAAACTTGGCAAGAAAAGTGGGAAATAATGCAAAAAGAAAACAACAGTTTAAAAGACAGAATCTCCCACTTGGAAAAAGAAGCCCTGGAATCAAATGACATTATAAGCAAACTGAAGATCAGACTTGACCTGCTGAAAGCCATGAAAAGCAGGATAGACCAAACTGAAAAGGAAAATTGTAGGATCAGGGAAACTGTAGAAGGCAATGTTGTCTCCCCAATCCCAGGTCTTTGGAGAGACACACGCACACAAGCAGGCTGGCAGGAAGGAAGGGGCAGGATTTTGTGGAAGTACTCCTTCAACCTCCCCTCCCACTAAGCAGTTAGAGTCAGTTAACAGTTTGATAATGGTGGACAATCTGGCTTGAAACCTTCTGGGCCTAGATGGTAAGTGGGGAAAGGCTAAACTTATGATGATATCTTTCTCTGAATTATTTCCTCACAGGATAGAATTGATGAAGCTTGCTGTCTTAAAAACTCACTGTCTCAGAGATTAGGATTAACTTCAGGGACACAAGTAAGAGGAATTTGGCTTATGGAGCTTGTGAGTATATCCCCACAATATCTATATCCAGACACTGTTTCTAGTTGATAAAAGTTTAATGATATCAGGAAATGGAGAGGGGAAAGAAGGCTTAGGGTTGATAGGCAAGGAGATAACTACACAAACAGTTATGTCTAAAACAGCCCCTCCCCCCAAGGGGGGAAATGTATCTTGAATAACTGATCTGCTCTTTAACACTATAAATATTCTTCTAAACCTAGATAGCTAAACTAAGATAAACAGTGATATTGTTGAAAGGTCTAAGTAAAGTAAAACAGATTTGGCAGTCAGAGACTTTATGGCTCAGCTCAGAGCCACACAGTTTGCAGAGATAGCACCCAGATCAGGATCAATATGCAAGTCCCCAGACCTGAGACCTAAGACCTTAGACCCAAGACTCAAGAATCAAGACCCCACAAGCAGGGAGACCTGCCTTTTTATACCAGGACTCCAACTGCCTCTTACTGCCCCCTTTCTCAGAGTTCTCGGGGGGTCACTATGGAATTATGTACTGCAGCCTGAACCCCTCTCAGCAATATGGATCCCACAGAATTGACCTGCTGGAAGCCATGAAAATCAGGATAGACCAAACTGAAAAGGAAAATAAAAAGATCATAGCTGAAAATTAGTCTTTCAAAACTAGAATTGGGCAAGTAGAAGCTAATGATCTCACAAGACACCAAGAATTAATAAAGGAAAGTCAAAAGAATGACAAATTAGAAGAAAACATGAAATACCTCATTATTCAAGAAAACTGACTTCATATTCTTGAACAAGAAGCAAAATAGACATTGAAAGAGTCCATAGATCACCCTCCACATTAAATCCTCAAAATACAATCCCCAGGAATGTAATTGCCAAATTCAAGAGCTTCTGAGCTAAGGAGAAAATATTGCAAGAAGTGGGTGCTGTAAAGAGCAATAACTGAAAACATAAAGGATAATATTTGTGATCACCAGCCTGCTTCTTTCAGCTGGTGGTAAGCTCCTCTCCTTACTCTTTCACTAAGGAAGTGAATAGAATCTTTTTAATTGACAAGTGGATGTGATCTGTATCTTTTCATGATATAGATATAGTATCTTCTTAATATTAATGATTACTCCAATCTGACTGAACTGAAAACTAAGATATTTTAATTATATTGATTTTGATGATGAACAAATTTTGATGTTCAGACTGTTTAAGCCTTCCAGTGAAGACAGCACCCTAACTGTCACCCTTAACTGAGAGAATCTTGAGGCTGGTGAATCAGGTCAGTAGACAGATCTTGTTTCTCAATAACTAATTTAATAGATGATAACAGGAATGATTTAAGGTTAGATTAATTTTAAAGGAAATCGGGATCAGAAGAGAGGTTTTAAGGGATATACTGAGCTAACTAACTAAATAATGAATCTTCAGCAATCCCCAGAAGGAAGCCACAAATGGAAGCTACCAGCCTGGTTGGCTTGGTAACTGAGAGACTAGCTCAAGTTGCTAGCTGTTTGGGTTTGACTAGGCTAGCTTTGTAATATTAGTAGATCTTCAGTAGTGGTCTTCTTGATGATGTTATTAAATGGTCTGGGTGATGATAGTAGATTATTCATTGTTATCAGTATCTGAGTAATTGTCTCTAAAGAGTAATAGCTAACCCTGGCTTTTTAAGCAGCTTCTGAGTTTGACTGGAGAGCTTTCCCTTTCTATCCTTTGCCTCCCACCTTAATTCACAACTGAGTCACTTGGCTTAGGGCCGAGCTCCTATTTATAGGGGTACTCTAACACTCTTTTCCTGTCTCATGCCAGCTCTAGGAATTCCAAAATCTGAACCCCTACTGGCAACAGTTTGCCCAAGATGGCTTCCTGCAAAGACTATTTATAGTGCAAACAGGTAAGAGAGATATTTTGCACAGACATCAGTGTGCTGAATCTTTCCACATGCCCTGGAACTACAGAGTTTGATCCAGAATTTGGGGACATTATAAAAAATGGACTCAGAGAGAACTCTGGGCTTTTGGTTTCTTGTTTCTTGTAGAGCCTGAAGGTGATAACTTCCTCCTATTTGGGATCTCTACAAGGCTAGGAGGGGTTTGTTTCCTATTCCCTTGGAGCCAAAGCTACATATTCTGTTATCCAGTTGATAAACCCTGTCTACTGTTTGATCTACTCATGTTCCAGTATTCTGAGAGAGAATTTTACTGGCAAGCCAGTAAACTTTCTGTGGGGAAGGTCTGAAGCCATCTTGGGCCTCACCCAAAGAGTGTTGATCCCTAAGATAAAGGGTCAGCCTAACTACTCTAACAGACTATAAAATCTAAGCAAACATTATCTGGGAGGATTATTAGTGTCAGGTAGTTATTTAGCTGGGACTTTCTTAGACAGCTAGAATAGAAAGTAAGCAGCTGGAAGACCTGAAGACAGCCATTTGCAGGGGTCTTTTAAATGGGAGTGGTTAAGTTAGAACCCCTTAGATTGGGGCATCCTGTACCCTAATCCTCCCTTCCAGTTTACCTTGGTTTAAAATAAACCCTTGTCCTGTTTTGTACATCTGTCTCTGAGTCTGAGTTCACTGGCCCAGTGAGGTGTTGGTGGGCCCTATCATGGTGGGTTACCAACATAACCTTGTTATCTCACCTCTACAAAACAACCATAAAGACAATCTATCTATTTCAATAGGTAGTGGTTGGGATACTAAGTGGTTTATGATGATATGTAAAAAAAAAAAGAAAGTGAGGTAGGAGAAATAGAAGATGGCACCAAGAAAAACATAAAGGAATAAGAAAAATAGGATAAATTATACTACAAAAAGAGATGCATAAGAGGGAGAAAGGAAGAATACTATTATAAGAAGGAGAGGAAGAGAGTCCTAATAGGTAATATTTAAACCTTACTCTCAGTGGAATTAACTCTGAGAGGGAAGAACATCTAGATCCATTGGGGTATTGAATTCTATCTTACCCTACAGGGAAGTTGAGAGGGGAAAACTTAGGTGGGGAGTGGGGCAGGGAGTACCAAAAGGGAGGAAGAGAGGGGAGAAGGAATTCAATACACCCTACAGAAAAATCTAAGGGGAATAAGAACAGAGGGGATGGGAAGGGAAGCAAAATAAGAGTGGGGATTAGGGGGACTGCTTAAAAGCAAAACACTGGTGTAGAAGGAAATACTGATAGAAGGAAGGGCAGGACTAAGAGAGTAAATCAAAATGATGGGGAAAACACAGGTGATAATCATAACTCTGAATGTAAATGAGATGAACTAACCCATAAAACAGAAGCAAATTGAAAAGTAGATCAGAAACCAAAAATCCTACCATATGTCATTTACAAGAAATATACATGAGGAGGGTAGACACACAAAATAAAGGTATTGGGCATTAACTGAGAAAAAAGAAGACAGGATTCTCAATCATGATATCTGATAAAGCCAAAGTAGAAATAGATTTGATTAAAAGAGATAGGGAATGTAATTATATATCCTGATGAAAGGCAGTTTAGACAATGATATCAAAGGAAATTCTTGGTTCTCTTTGAATTCACACTTGTGAAAAGGAAATCCCTTGTTCTTTCTAATTAGTTAACACTTTTTTGGCAATAACTTTGAATCAACACAAGCTTGAACTAGGTGGGAGAAGCTTGAAAACCACTTAGTAAGTTCACACCTTATTTGATGCTAGGTGAGAATAAGTCAGAAATTTAAGAGTTCACACACTCAGAAAGGTGTGATTCCAAAGGTGAGAACTCAGACAATTTGGAAGCTGTGATTGGCGCTTGTGAAAAGGGGTAGGGACAGGAAACCACCATAAAAGCCATGAAGGCAGACTGGAAAAAATATTTGATGAGGGAGGCTAGTAGAGAGTGAACTCCAAGAAGAGAGTCACTCTAAGAAGGAAGTTGGCTTCAAGAAGAAAGTTGGCTCAAAGAAGAAAGTAGGCCTCAGGAGTTACCTTAAGGTCCAGTCATTGACTTGGGTAAGTGGATAGCTGGTTTTCCTTTCCTGTCTTCTGGAGATATTTTAATTCTGTTTGAAGATTAACAAGTCCTAGCTGAGCCAAGCACTGGAACAATATTTAGTTACATAGGCTAATATCTTTTCTACCCTTTTGTATTTCTCTACTTTATAAATAAAAGATTTATGATTTTCATATATTTAGATAAACCATTAATTTTAACACTTACAATGAGGAAATAGCTGTACTCAACATATATGCACCAAATGGTATAGCATCTAAATTATTAAAGGAGAAATTACTGCAGCTTAAGGAGGAAATAGATACTAAAACTCTACTAGTGGGAGACTTGAACCTTCCTCTATCAGATCTAGATAAATCAAACCAAAAATAAATAAGAAAATGGTAAGAGATGTGAATGAAATCTTATAAAATTATAGTTAATAGACATATGGAGAAAAAAAGAAATAGGGAAAAAAAGATACATACCTTCTTTTCAGCAGCACAAGGTACATTCAAAAAGACTGACCATTCATGAAGACATAAAAACATGGCAAACAAATGCAAAAGAGCAGAAATAATAAATACAATCTTTTCAGATCAAAATACAATAAAAATAATAATTAATAAGGGTACATGGAGAGGAGAATAAAAAAATTAATTGGAAATAAAATAATATTCTCCAAAATTGCTTGGTTAAAGAAAAAAATCTTAGAAGCAATTAATAATTTCATTGAAGAGAACCACAATGAAGAGATATCTTATCAAAATCTATGGGATGCAGCCAAAGTAGTATTAGGGGAAATTTTATATCTCTGAGTGCATATATTAATAAATCAGGAAGGCAGAGGTCAATGACTTGGGCATGCAAATAGAAAGAGAACAAATTAAAAATCCCCATATGAAAACTATGTTAGACATCCTAAAAATTAATGGAGAAATTAATAAAATTGAAGGTGAAAAAACTATTGAATTAATAAGACTAGAAGTTGGTACTTTGAAAAAACAAATACAATAGATAAAATACTGATTAACCTAATTAAAAAAGAAAGAAGAAAGCCAAATTAACAGTAGCAAAGATGAAAAGGGAGACCTCACCTCCAATGAAGAGGAAATTAATGTAATTATTAAAAACTATTTTGCCAAATTATATGGCAATCAGTATGGCAATCTAGGTGATATGGATTATTATTTACAAAAATATAAATTGCCTAGATTACAGAAGAAGAAATAGAATACTTAAATAATCCCATATCAGAAAAAGAAATTGAGGAAGCCATCAAAGAACTCCCTAAGAAAATATCCCTAGGGCCAGATGGATTCACAGTAGAATGCCATCAGACATTCAAAGAACAACTAACCTTAATACTGTACAAACTATTTGCCAAAATAAGCAAAGAAGTTCTACCAAATTCCTTTTATGAAACAATTATGGTACTGATTCCAAAGCAAAGCAGATCAAAAACAGAGAAAGAAAACTACAGACCAATCTCCTTAATGAACATAGATGCAAAATTCTTAAATAGAATAATAGCAAAAAGATTCCAGTAAGTGATCATGAGGATTATTCATTATGATCAGGTGGGATTTATACCAGAAATGTAAGGATTGTCCAATATTAGGAAAACTATCTACATAATTGACTATATCAACAACCAAACCAACAGAAATCACATGATTACCTCAATAGATGGAGAAAAAGCCTTTGACAAAATACAACACGCTTTCCTATTGAAAACATTAGAAAGCATAGGAATAGAAGGACTTTTCCTAAAAATAATAAACAGTAGGTGTTTAAAACCACCAGCAAGCATCATCTGCAATGAGGATAAATTAGGAGCTTTCCCAATAAGATCTGGAGTGAAACAAAGATGCCTATCATCACCTCTATTATTTAACATTGTACTGGAAATATTAGCAGTAGCAATCAGAGAAGAAAAAAATTGAAGGTATTAAAATAAGCAATGAGGAGACTAAACTATCAATCTTTACAGATGATATGATGGTCTACTTAAAGAATTGTAAAGAATAAACTAAGTGAATGTGATTACAAAGGACTTTCTTTTTTAAAAGGATTTTGTACAATATTTTGTACACATACTAGAAACATCACTCAAAAACAGATCATGTGGGATTCTGGGCAGCAACTGTAGCAGCTACAGCCATGAGAGCTGCAGCATCAGATCAGTCCAAGATGGTTAAGTCTGAAACACCAACTATTAAATTAAAACCCAAAATTAAAGCAAATGATATTTTTAAAATAGTTTTGAACAAAAACTTACTTAAGAAAATATTTCCCAATAAAAGGAAATACAATATTTCAAAGTTAACCAATCTACCTCGAGTTGAGTATAGATGGACACCAAAACCTCAAGGCAAATACTAGAACAGCAGAATGACCCGAACAGATAAAGCAGTGTTCCAGTACAGAATAGAATTGAGAGACAGCATGGAAGATCCACCTCACTGAAGTTTGAGAAAAGAATGCTGAAGAATCCTCAGTAGAATTCAGATGCAACATAGGACAAGTGGAAAAAGAAAGAAAACTCAGGCCAGCCCCAACAGGGATCCAAAATCCCATACAGAAGATGTAGACGTAGAAGGAAAGTAACTCTGCATAATATATGCAGAATATAAACAGAGGCCACAGATGACCAAGCATAAGCAGTAGTGGTAGCAACTCAGTCCAACAAGGTCCTGCCTCAGTGGAATAAGGCTGAACAAAACTCCAATCAGTTAAACTGAATAGCTATAAAACTCTTAAAAAGTAAATGTACTAGACTGCCTCTGTAGAAAATTCAATCTGAACCTGAGATTTTTAAACATATACTTACTGAGGGAAATAGTTCCCTAAAAAGGAAATGCAATATCTCAAATAAGTTTCTAAAAATTAAAGTTAAAAGAGTTATATATAATTGAGAAATATTTAACAAAATAAAATATTGAGAAAAATAATGACAATCATTTTAAATTTGTAAAGAAAAGGTAATGTGAAAAATATTTGGAGAGGGTGGTAGACTAAAAGATCAATAAATAGATTGGAGAGGTGACCATGATAAGCTCGGGAAATCTTATGCTACATCAATGGAAATATGATTCGTCTTTCAATATTAGAAAGATTATGAGATAAAAGGGGGAATATATTTGTATTATCATATTTCAAAAGGAATAATAATATATAGGAATTTAAGAAAGAAGATTATAGACTAATAAACTAATAAAAAGGTGAAAATTTTTCAGCAATTAGAGCTTTCTCATTTTGAAAGTCATTGGTTATCATAAAATGTACAGAATCACATAGGACCAAAAGTCTACAAATGAAACATCAATTTGGCTACTTATCAGGATATAGTAGAGTGGAAAAATTGGTTGGATAATTTCTAGTTCTAAGTTCCATAACTATGATATTACATATAATGTTATATGTAATATATTATATTTTAAATATAAATATTTATATAAGTAACATCATATGTATATGTCTATTTGTTAATATACATATATATACATATATATGTATATCTTGTTTCAAACTGATTTGTTACTTCTTTTGACTTTGAAAGATAAAGATAAATATAGAGAGGGAGAACAAAAAAGATGGAAAATATACATATATTCTAAATTCTTCACTTTTTTGTAGTAATTGTTATCAAAGCCCTACTAAAAGTCATTAAATATCCTTTAAAACAGACAAAAATAAGAAAATAAATGTAACATTTTATAAATTTAAATCTATAGATGTGTTATACTTGATTTCATCAAGTAATTAAGTGCAACAATGCCAATTTCTTTGTGTCATTTAAATATCTATTTAAATTTTTTTCATTTTTTATTTCAATTTTATAAAATGCATATTTTAAATCTTCTAGAAAAAATATAAGCTTAAAGTTAATTTCTAAACTGAGATATTATTTTCTAATGTTCCTTCTGATTTTTTGAATCTCATATTTCTTCTGTTTTCTATGAAACTTTTTAACCCACTGACTACTAAAATGTTTAGTAGAAAGTCATATTTGTTATCAAATTCTAAGGTCTTCTCTGAGTAGTCATAAAATAAATTGCATTTGCTAAACAGCAGTTATTATGCAGGAAAAGATTATTAATTGAAAAAAACATTATTTCTAAGCAGTTATTGATTCAAAAGGGAAAAAGAAATGTGACACTTGAAAGTAGGAAAGAATAAACCTATTAGACAAAGCAGAAAACAGTACAGGAAAATATGATGGACCAATTGAATGCATAATGAAATCAAAATATATACAATAGAGTAGAAAAATTGAATATAGAAATACACATGTAATAATTAAAAATAGAAAATCATGTAATAAAGGATGCTTGCATTCCTGATGAATGCAGAAAAAATAAGGGGGAGGTAGTAGGGTTTTTTTCCCCCACAGATGGTCTATACATAAATCCATCAAGAGAACATATGGGAATTAATGAATCTGTACAAACTGAATTGAGAAAAAGTAAAAATCACACATGTTTATCACATTATTCAAGTTTACAGATTTTGACTGCAGATTTTGACACTTAATACACATCCATAAAATGTCCTGATGTGCATTTAGATTCCTAAGTACAAGTCTCCAATTATTCCCCTTTCTTTAAACCTAAGGAAAGGAACTATGGAGCTTACAATGGAGCTACAGAAAGTGATAATAATATTATACCTAACTGTGAAACATGATTATGTATGTTTGAATCATTAAGTGGCTTTGGAAAAAAAGGTAATACATTATGAACTCTGAGTTTTTAGGGCTTTTATAAATAATTTTAATTTTGGTTGGAAAGGACCTTTGATTTCAATAGTGTGTAGAATCATCTATGTGGAATTTCTCTGTTTCATTTCTTCCAATGCAGAATATGAATTGTAATTTTTTTTTCTTAGAAATAAAGAGATGGTAAAGGTCTCGTCCCATCACAGCCAGTATGTATCATAGGAGAGATCTAGACTTACTTAGGTTTTCCAGATTCTAATGTCAGTGTTTGGTCTACTATGCCATACTATCCATCTAATTAAAAACAACAACAACAACAACAACAATAGGTCAGGGAATAGCTAAGTGATTTGGTGGAATAAGTCAGATCTGGAGATAGGAGAGTATAGGACCAAATCTGACTTCAATCACTTCCTAGCTGTGTGACCCTTGGCAAATCACTTAAGTCCCATTGTCTTGCCCTTATCACTCTTTCATCTTAGAATCAAGTATTTCTTGATTATAAATGGGGAATAGTATTTTTAAAAATAACAGATCAATTTTAATGACACCTATTAATCCATAACATTTGCTACCTATGAATTGTTATTTATTTTTATCATGAAAATTTATTGTTGATATCTTTCATTTTTTATACCACAATCATTTTAGGACCAATCCTCTGAATCAGCAGTAAAAGATGTTCTCATAACAAATACAAACAAATACAATAGAACAAAACCGACTGACAAAATAATAATGTTTCCAGCATACTATACCTATAATTTACCACATCTTTCTAAATAAGGAAAGTATATGCCATCATTTTATTTTTCAGATTCCAAGATTGTCATTATAATTGCTCAACTTTTAACTTAGCTTTTATGTTCTTACTTGTTTATATTTTCTTAGCCTGGGTACTTAACTCTTCTCTGTATTTTTTATGTTGATAGTTCTCTCTCCTTGTTCACCTTTTTGCCTGACCTTTTTTCCTTCTCAGGGTGTCCTTTATTGGATTTCATATGATCCTCCTCTATGCAATGGCTATGTATTAGGTAGAAGGCACAATCCTACTGCATCCCAGTCCTAGTGATTTCTGACATTACACAAATTATCATCCAAATCCTGTCTATGATTCTGAGTGGGATAATAATGTTAAGGCCAAAGGAGCATTGGCTTTGTCCAAAATGACACCAAAATGGAGATGGGACAGATGAAAGCTGAGATAGGACAAACTATTGACTTGGACATTTCTAATCATATAAATTCATCACTGAGTCTCCCATTTACTCTGCATGGGCTCATTCAAAAATGCTTAGTTAATATACTACCAATATTACACTCTAGTTTCCTTATCCCAGTGTTCCTACTGTTTCTCTAGTAGTAAATAACAAATTCACACTTTCAACCTCAGAGACTTGATTAGGCTTTCCAGTCCTCATTAATCCTACTTTTCCTTCCCCATGTATGATTTCATATCTCCTTCTTTAAAATTCATTTAATCCCAATTTAACATACATTCAATAGTGGGATAGACTTATCTATGAATATCTGAGAAATGTGTTCTCTTTTCTCAATGACATCAAAACTTTGATCCTGATGTCTTCCTTCCTCTCTATCCCAATTCTCCATCATATACACATATAGATGGAGAATATATTGTATATATGTGTGCCTATGTCTGTCTCTGTGTGTATACATATATGCTCATGTTTCTTATATCATCACGTCATCTACATGTGTATGTGTATGCATGTGTGCTTATGTGTGTTGTTTACTATGTGCCAAGCACTATTTTAAGTGCTTTATAATTATTATTTTATTTGATCATTTACTACAACCCTGGGAGGTAGGTATGTTTTATTATGGTCCCCATATTACAGATGAAAAACTGAAGAAAATAAGGATTAACTGACTTCCTCAGTGTCTCACAGTAAGTGTCTGAAGTAATATTTGAACTCTGGTCTTCCTGACTCCATGTTTAGGGCTTTTATATAATATGCCATCTTCCTCAGATGTACTGACTTCCAAGTTTTTCATTTTCTCTAGCCTATAATCTATTTTTCCATCTCAGCTACACAATGGTATCACCATAGCTTTAATACTGCCATTACTTACAAATGTTCCATTACTACATTCAAGAACTCCTTCGGTTCATTATCTCACAGTAATCTTTTAATCTTTCCATCAGCATATAATGCATTTCCTGAACTGATTCTTTGTCCTCATTATCATTTCCAATTCTTCAATCTTTTACTGCTGTCTCAAACAAACACCCTTTCCCCCCTGGCACATTGAAGTAATAAATAAACATAGGAACTGTAATAAACAAGTAATAAACTATTATTTTAACCAATAACATGTAAATAAATTTTATAATCTAAAAGAAATGGATGGATATTTATAAAAATATAAATCAGATAGATTAACAGAAGAGGAAATAGAATACTTAAACCACCCTATTTTATTAAAAATGTAATAAATAAATTTCCAATGTAAAAATCTGCAGGATCAGATACATTCACAAGTGAATTTTATCAAATGTTTAGAGAAAAATCATATACATGTATATTTATAATTATATAAACATATATTATTTATAATTATGTACATATGATACTGTATTAGCTATCTGCAAAAATAAGTATAGAAGGAATCCTATAAATAATTCATAATGTAAATAGTAAATATTCTATATTTTTAAGACATATAACAGGGTTAACAGGGGAACCCCAATTATATGAACTAGGACTTATTAACACATTAGCAAAAAGGTGAGCCAGACATAACCTCAATAAATTTAGGTCATAATCATATCCAGTCTCATAGAAAGTATTGATAAGTCTTTCAGAGATGAATTTTATTAAAGGGAAATCCAGAGAGTAATGACAATCATTAATATCTGAATTGTATTCATATAAAAGACAATTCCTGTGAGAGGAAAGCAGTGTCTTAGGAATTCTTTGGGAGTCAAGAGATTTCTAGTCAGTAATGCAAATACACATGACCTTGGGAAGACATTCAAAATGTCTGGGATTCAGGTTTCTCTTCTATAAAGTGAGAGGAGTTGATGACATTTTTCTACAGCTATTTCTAATTCAAAACTGTTGGCAGATAGTTCCTACATAGTATAATTTCAGGGGTTATGAAGAATGCTACTACTTAATAATTTTCCAGTGATCTTTTTGATATCTAAATTTTTTAAATCTATTTCTTCTTGGTTCTCTCTTTTTATTGTTTAAATAAAAAAATTCTTCTATATTATAATCATTTCAAATATGAAAATACAAACCTACTTTTTCAATGCCATTCCAATTAAATTATCATTAATTGTTTTATTAATATACTAAAAATAACAAACATCATTTGAAAAAATGATCAACAATATAAAATGAAATAATAAAAAATAAAAGAAGAAGATGTAGTAGTACCAGATTTTGAATTATAATCAAATAGTAATTATCAAAATTCCTGTACTGACTGAAAACCAAAAAAGAAAATTGATGGAATAGATGAGACACAAAACAAACACATAAAATATTGTTGTAATCTTATGTTTGATAAAAGTGAAAATCTAAATTTTGTGGATAAAAATTAATTATTTGTTTAAAAATGTTTGGAAAAGGGCAAAGTAGTCTTGCAGAAACTAGATATAACCAATATCTTATACCAGTGATTCCCAAAGTGGGTGCCACTACCCCCTGGTGGGTGATGCAGTGATCCAGGGGAGCGGTGATGGCAATAGGTGCATTTATCTTTCCTATTAATTGCTATTAAAATTTAAAAAAATAATTTCCATGGGGCTAAGTAACATTTTTTTCTGGAAAGGGGGTGGTAGGCCAAAAAAGTTTGGGAACCACTGTCTTATACCATTAACAAGATAAGGTGAAAATGTTTGCATGACCTAGGCATGAAGGGAGATATAATAAGCTAATTAGAAGAATAGGGAACATATTATGTATCAGATTTAAAGATAGGAGAATAAACAGGAGATATAATGAATATGAATAAACAAGAGATAGAAAGCATTGTGAAATGAAAATGGATAATTTAAAATGCATTTAATTAAAATGGTTTTGCACAAATAAAAAAAAGTGTATCAAAGATTAGAAGGAAAGCAATAAGTTAGGAAAAGGTATAGATAGTTTCTTAGATGGTTTCAAGTCTAAAGTATGTAGAGAACTTTGTTAAATGTGTAAGAAAAGAAGTCATTCCCAGTTGATAAAGGTCAAAAGATATAAACATATCCTTTTTGGTTGAAGAAATCAAAGCTATCTATAAATATATGTAAAAAATTCTAAATAATTATTGATTAGAGAAATGCAAATCAAATGACTGAGATAACATCGCACACATTTCATGTTGTCTAAAATGAAAAAGGATCAAAATATCAAGTACTCGAAGGTATGTGGAAAAATGGGGATATAATACCCTATTGGTAGAACTATAAACTACTAAAACCATTTTGGAAAGCAATTTGGAATTGTACTAAAAGCGTTACAAATCTCTGCATACCTTAAATTTATTTCCTGAGATGATCAGGAGAAAAGTGAAAAAGAACCTATCTATTCTCAATTAATGATAACAGCCTGTTTGTGGTGGCAAAGAACTGGAAAATGAAGGAATAGCCATCAATTACAAAATGATTAAACAAGTTGTGGCATATTTTTGTAATGGAATACTAATGAGCTATAAGATCTGATGAGCAGGTTAATTTTGGAAAAAAAGACGGAAAGACCTATATGAAATTATGAAGAATAAAATGAGTTGAACCAAGGGAATATTACATAGGGCTACAGAAGCATTATTTGAAGAATGACTTATGGTATATTACCTGGGTAAATATGCTTCAGAATATTTGGAAAGTATTAAGGCATAATAATGTGAGCTCCATTCTTTAACTTTAATTCCTTAGTCCTCTAAGTTTGGAAATGCCAGCTGTAGTAGTGTTATTGGGCAGTGGTAGGATTTTTTTTTTAATTATACATAGAATTATGCCTTCTCTGTTCAAAGGCTGCCTGTCCTTATCAGAAAGAGTTAAATTCCCTCTATTAATATTAAGATATAATTTATTGCATTTTTTCTGGAACACAGAATATAGAATATTTCCTCCAGCTCAAAGAAGAGTGGAGAAGTAGATCACTGAAATCCTAGGGAGAAAGAACATGACTTGGTCAGAAAGGAACTGTTTAGAAGGGTGTAGGAATGAAAAACGCATTTCTGTTCTCTCTAGGAAAGCGGTTCTAGCTGGCGCTCTTTAGTGGAAAACAGAAATAAAAATAGAAAAAAAAATGATTCTTCCTAACTTACCTAAGCAATAAGTCCCTATTCCATTGATTATTAGCATGGGCTCTGAACTGTTTTGTTTGCATTTTGGGTTAGTTTGCCATTCCCTAGACAGTCTTGTGGCCCTGGTAGCATAATGTAGGTACTTAATAAATATTTAATATATGAATGGATTCAGGTGCTGGTAAAAAAATTCAACTAGAAGGTTCCCAATGTCCTTAATCATTTTGAATGGTTGTGAAAGAACCTTACCAAATGGAAAGCTAGGTAGTACAGTGTAACAGATTCCTGGGTCTAGAGTTGGAAGATGAGTTAAAATCTGGCTTCATCTACTTACTACCAGTATGACCCTAGGCAAGTCACTTAATCTCGTCTCATTTGTCTAAACTGGAAAATGGGGATAATTATAGCACAGAGTTGTTGTGAAGATTAAAGGAGATTATATTAAAATATTTATCACAATACCTACCACATAAAAGATGTTATATATGTATGTAAGTATGTATTTCTTTTCCTTTTCTTTTCAAACCTAAATTCTAAGATGAAGTAGAGTAGAAGGAAGAAAAAATAAAGTACCTTGGTCTTCATTTAGTTAATCATAAAGACATTGTGTTTTAATCCCTAATGATACTATTCCTTCTAGAACATAACAGAAAGACTTATTGAGTACCACCATCTGATGTGATAAGAGACAATATTGAGTTAACTAGTTAGTATTTTTTGTATGTGTGTGTGTGTTTGTGTGATGTAAATTACAAAATAAATCAGGACAAATTACAACAAATCAGGACTACTTAACATTTTTTTAAATGAGATATTTCATGGCTCAGTTGTTTTATCCTTAAAGCTTTATTTCAGTGTCCAGAATTTCCATTATTTTTCACATAAAGAATGAATGCATGATAGATATATCCATGCATAGGGATTCAGAACTAGTGTTTATTGACAAGATCTTAGTAGTTGTTGTCCTTTGTAAAATGATATCATGATGTAGTAATTAATGTGTAATGTGTCCAAGTATGGTCAGTAGAACCGGTCTAAGCTCTGAAAACTCTAACACAGGAAATAATCAATTGGGATGAAGATGATCTTAATTTGTGCCTTTCACATTTCTTTTGAGCTGCTGGAATTACTATATGCTCATAGAGCAAGGTGCCTTCTCTGATGAGGATGCACTATGCTGGATGGTCCTATGTCTGTGTCTTTCATGTCTCACAATCAATGCCAAAGTTCTTCAGAGACCTTGAAAATGGCTTTGTATGGTTCTTTTTTACCCTTTTGTAAGTGTTTCCCTTGTACAAGTTCTAGATAAAATAGTCTCAGACAATGACCAGGATGGGCAATCTATAGTAGCTGTACTCACATTTGTGTGAATGCTTGGTACTATAGCTTGAGAAAGGTTCTCAATGTCTGGTGCCTTATCTTGCCAGGTGATATTCAGAATCTTAAGGAGAGTGAGATGGTGTTAAGCTCAATGAATAGTTACTTTAATAAGACATTCCCTATATTTTCCTAATCAAATAAAGTGAAATAGTAAAAAAGGAAAAAAAAAAGACATTTCTCTATTCAAATTCCTGTGTGAAGACTCTGGGACTAAAAGTGTAAGAGTAAAAATATCACTACCCCAAAATATGAGAAATATGAGAAATAATACAATATAACAAATATTTCTCTAGTTCCTATATCTCAGGCACTAGATGGAAAAGATAAGACAGGTGGAGGAAGAGTTGGACAGGGTTTTTGCATAATTTACCAGATTAGTTGTGTGGTTGATGTCATTCACTTTCATTGATGATTAAAAGCAGTGAATCAACTTGTATAATTTCCAGAAGGTTGGTAGTTGGAATTCTGTCTTAACAACTTTGTCATTCGTTTACCATTGAGTTATATATCCTGTTTTCAATTCAATTAAATAAATATATGAAAATGTTTACTATATGCAATTATTGGAGATTTAAAAAAAAAAGAAAAGCATTCCCTATAATCAAAGTCATAATATTATATCAGGGTGTGGAGGTAGTTTATTTGACAAGAGAAAAATATTTCCATAGTGAGACATAAAGGGGAAAAATGTTTAGCACTAAATTGAAATACAAGAGAAGGAACAATACTCAAGAAATCTGAACTGTCTTCATGGACTTCAGTTAGCCAACTTCAGATCAAGTATATGTTATGATGCCATGGGCTCTATTCTTAGAACCTAAAGATCTGAGTTTTATCACCTGTTTTAACATACAACATAGTATGCCATTTAATAAGTCATATTTGTTTTCTAAGACTCAGATTTTTCTTCAGGAAAAAAGATAGCAATAGGCAAATTCTTTAATTCATCAGATATGAAAATATTTTGTAGAATATAAAGTGATATATGAAATACATGGGCTATAAGGTATCTCCTAGGTTACTCAAATAATTTGTGAATAGAATCAGTCACTGTTGATTAGTGATTTTAAATGAAAATTTGAAGCTTTATGTATCACTGAAGACTGAGCAACACGGCCCTGATTAGTGAAAAAGGAAAGAGTGAATTCTTCAAATTATGGAGTATTGTTTTTTAGAAAATATTATTAAGAAGTATTGTATGTGATTATTTAGAAAAGTTATAATTGTTCATCAAATCCAGAATAAATTCATCAAGAAGAGTTCTATCCTAGACTAAATTCATTTCCTTTTTTGACAAGATTATTCAACTGTCTTTTTAGGGTATGCTATAAACACAATGTGATTGGACTTTTATAAAGCATTTAATTTTGTTTCACATGATATTCTTGTAGAAAAATTAGAAAGAAGTCGGTCAGATTACATAGTTTCTAAAATAAACACTTGTAACTAATAAGAAGAAAATAATGGATTAACACCAATATTTTATCAATACATTTTGATAAAAGTACATTTGTCAAGCTTTTGTGGCTACAAGTAATAAACAATACATCGAAAAAACAGTTTAAAATCGTAACAAATATAAATAGATAAAATTAATAGGGATGCATATAAAAATTGAAATAAATATACAAACCAAACACAAGAGATTATGATTAGACAAAAAAATCATGAGAAAAATGACCTAGGCTTAAAAAATGACATGGTAGTCAAAAATCTAGCCATGATATTCCCATTCTTAGATTAAATTCAAAGAATTATATAACCATAGTCTTAGAATTGTGAAGATAGGATTAGCTCTCCCCTCACCTATTTTTAAATTAATAAAAAAAACACCCCTACTTAATAGTAAGTAGTGGAGGTCTGCAAGCTACTTACTAAAGTGGGTGAAAACTACAGAAGTTACTGACTACACCCAGGGCAGTGCTAAGCAAATTTAAAGACTGCAATTGGCTACCATAAAGTGGAGGAAGGGACAAGAAGTGATGTAGGGAAAGGATTATAAAAATCCTGAATTTCCTGTCCAAGAGGGTCTTCCACCTGAATTTTTGACTTGGAGCATCTTGAACTAGGACTGTGGCTTGGAGCTAAGGCTTTGGACTTTAACCTTGGAGTCTGGCTCTTGGACTGCTTCTGGTAAGACTTTTCCAGGATCTTCTCCTTTAGAGCCTTGGCTTGGCTGAGTGAGCAGCTGGCACTCCTTTCCTGGCTTCTGTAGGGATTAGTTCAGGAGGGGCCTCCCCTTCTTGGAGGATGCCACATGGATTGAACCCTTGTTTAATTTACCACCAAGTCCTCCTGCTGATAGGTTAATGAGCCCTGCTCGGGTTGAGCCTGGGGCCAGAGCAAAATTTAGGGTGATAGGCTAGACTTCTTACTCTACTCTCTTTTACATTTCTCTAATTTTACTCTGTCCACATCTTTGTAAATAAAGCTACTGAAAGTCAATTTGACTTAAGCCATAATATTTTAAAATCAGTGACCACAGTATTGTCTTAGAATTTGTATATATTTAGTCAAACCCTTAATTTCAATTCCTTGCAGAATCCATGGCTTTTCTCTGCTTAGACCACATCTCATATATTATTTTAAGTTTATCCTATTTTAGGAAAGATACTGATGAATTATGAAGCAAGGACAGAAAATTCTAATAAGATTGGAAGCTGTACCACAAAAGAATCAGATGAAGGGACTTTGATTATCTAACCTATTAAAAAAAGTTGGTGAGAAATTAAGATTTTTGATTTTAAGTATTTGAAGGTCATTTATTTGAATGGTGAATATGGATCTCATTTTGGATGATTAGACTCCTCTCCTTGCTACCAAAATATTAAAAAAGAAAAAATAGCAATGGGTGGAAGACAGCCACCAATCTGTAGGAGATAATTAAAATCTATTTATTGTTTTTTTTGTTTGCAGTGAAGATGCTAAGGCAAATAATCGATTATAATTTGTCAAGGATATTGGAGGAGGGGTGTCCTGTTTAGATTTAAGCTGGATTTTATGACTTCTAATGATGTTTCATACTTTTAAATATGATGATTTATATAAACTTTTAAAGTTATTCTATCAGTTATAGTGCTTAATGAAAGTTAATATTAGTTTTGTAATCTCAGTTTTCTTATACTGAAAGACTATTGTTAATGGGAGTTTCTTTCTCTCTCCCTCTATGTCCTTAAGAGGCTAGAATGTTTCTAAATAGATCAGAACTGACAGGAGTCAGTGAGCCATATCTGAAGATTCTGTTACCAGGGAGATCAGGACTGTGGAGAGGAAATAGCAGGCCCTCTGACACGAAGTTAGGGGGGGCATTTTCTCAGTGAGAAGATAAAGGAAGCAGCTCTGATAGTTGAAGGGTCTTTTGCCTCTGGGATCTCAAGAGAGCAGGAGGTCTGTCTATGAGGCAAGGGGATATTGGCAGTTGGCCACAGTCAGTTGGGCTTCTATAGAAAACTAATTGAAGGAGCAAATGAGTGGTGGCTGTCTATTATTTAAGGAAGTTAGGTAGTTAGTGAATAATTTATAGATGGAATAAAGTATGCCTGTTGTGCCAGGCAGAAGAACCTTTCCTGAGAAGACAGAGATAGATTTGGGAAATTTGAGGTAGGTATTAGGAATTTTAGGTATATTTATAGGGTGTAGGATTAATAATCTCTCTTTCTTCTTTTCTATCTTTTTTTCTGCCTTGCACTGTGGATAAAGCTCTAGCTGTAGGGAAAAATACCTCACAGTTCTGAGTCCTGCAAACCTTTAGAAGAAGAGAGAAAATAAGAAGTTATCAGAACTCCCAGACTACAGGCAAAAAAAGCTAGGGAAAAGCACAAACAGTAATAGAAACACCTAACCATAGATAATTTCTAGGGAGATAAAGAGGAAGGCACAGATTCAGTATGTGATAGTGAGATCCAAGCAACCATAAGCAAAACTTCAAAGAGAAATGGAAATTGGTCTCAGGCAGTGGAAGAACTCAAAAAGGAATTCAAAACTCAAATAAGTGGTGGGAGAAAAGGGAAAAAAGAAATGAAAGTAATGGAAAAAATAACAGCTTAAAAATAAAAATTACTCAACTTCCAGATGAAGAGGCAAAAATAATTAAATGAAGAAAAGAGTTTAAAGAAAAGGAGAATGGACCAAATGGAAAGTAGGATAAAAAGAATATAGAAGAAATTTATTCTTTAAAAAATCACAATTGGGCAATTAAAAGCTAATGACTTAAAAGACATCCAGAAACAATAAAATCAAATCAAAAGATAAAAAGAAGAAAATATGAAATATTTCAATTGAAAAAACAACTGACTTACCCTGGAAAATAGATTCAGGAGAGACAACATAAAAATTATTGGATTAATTGGAAGTCATGAATAAAAAAATAAAAAAGCCTGGAGAGCATATTATAAGAAATTATCCAAGAAAACTTCCCTGATTTTCTTGAAAAATAGGGTAAAATAGAAATTAAAAGAATCCATAGATCACCTCCTTCAATAAAATCCATGAATGACAAATTGCAGAAATGTTATTGCTAAGTTCAATAGCTCCAAGTCTAAGGAGAAATTATTGCAAGCAGTCAGAAAGAAATAATTAAAATATAATGGAACTCAAGTCAGGATTACATAGGATCTGTTAGCTCACACATTGATGAACTGGAAGTCTTGAAATAAGATATTCCAGAAGGCAAGGGAACTAGGTTTACAACCAAGACTGAACCACCCATCAAAATTGACTATATTCTTTCAGGGAAAAATATGGTCATTTAATAAAATAGAAGATTTCCAAGCATTCTAGGAGAAAAGAGGACACTTTTTTTTCCTTCAGACTTAAATTTATTTTTTCTTTTCCCTTATTATTTAATATTTTATTCCATTTTAATTAAGTGCTCTTTTCATTGAATCAATGTTTTATTTGAACATGTTAAGCATAAACTCCATTGGCAAGGAGCTTCTATGTGGAGAAATGAAAAGGTGCTGACGCAGTTGTCGGAATTAAATTTATGGTTGAACTAAATATAAGAAAATGTGGTTGCTGATTTAAAAAAATTAATACAGCTCAAGTAAAAATGACTTTTTAGCAGCTTTATTTACAAAAAGAGAGGGAAAGAGTGAAAGTAGAGAAATGTATAAGAGGATAGAGTAAGATATCTAACTTCACACACTAAATATTTGCTCTGGTCCCTGGTTCAACTCAGGCAGGGCTAGTTAGCCCTCAGCCAGAGGACCCCCAACCAGAGGACCCAGTGGTGAATAAAACAAGGATTCCACCCATGCAGTCTCCTCCATGAGGCCTCTTCAGAAACTAATTTCTCCAGAAGCCAGGAAAGGAGTCAGGTTTTCACTCACCCAAGGCATAGCTCCATTTTGTAATCACAGTCCAAGCTCCTTCAAGAGCTCAAAGACCTCTCAAAGACCTCCTGACAAGAAGTTTAGGCCCCTTTTAAAGTCTATTTTTAGAACACTTCCTGTACCTTTGTCCACTTTACAGGGACCAACTTTGGTCTTTAAATTTTTTTAACTTTTCCCAGGGGTCATCCAGTCACTTCTGGAGGTGTATATAACTTTAGTAAGTGGTTTTGGTTTGGGAACCTCCTCTACTTAATATTAAAAAAATAGGCAAGGGGAGACTCAATTCCATCTTTACACAGTCAATATCTCCAACCTGAGAAGGAATAAAGTGCCCTAGTCATGCAGGGAGTTAAGGGGCCAATCTCTAACAGGAGTTCTAATTTTCTGAACTTTGCTACCATGCTACAGAAAGCTTTTATTCTTCTTGTTTACATCTGTTTTATTTTTGATTTAATTGATTAACTTAATGAAGAGTTCAGGTAATCTTCACTCATACATAAATGAAAAAACTGAGTTCAAGAAAAATAGTAAAGCTATATTAGTTGGGGATCTCAAACTTCCCTTATCAGAACTAGATGAATAAATTAATAATGATAAAATAAATAAGAAATAAGTAAATGAAGAGAATGCAATTTTAGAAAAGTTAGATTTAATAGATATCTGGAGAAAACTGAATAGGGATAAAAAAGGAATATACCTTCTTTTTGGCAGCACATGGTACATACACAAAAATCGGCCATTTATTATGCCATAAAATCTTCACATTGACATGTAGAAAAGCATAAATAATAAATGCAACTTTTTCAAGACTTAATGCAATAAAAAGCATGATCAGTAAAGGATCATGGAAAAGCAAATTAAAAATTAATTGGCTACTAAATAAGCTAATTCTTCAAAATGGGTGGGTTGAAGAATAAATCATAGAAACAATCACTGATTTCATTAAAGAGAATGACAATGAGGAGACAAGATATCAAAATTTATAGGTTATAGCCAAAGCAGTACTCAGGGGGAATACTTACATCCTTCAAGGCTTATATAAATGATATAGAGAAAAAGCAGATAATGAATTGAGCATGAAATAAAAAAAATAGAAAAGGAAAAAAATTAAAATCCCCAGAAAAAATTAAATTGAAAATCCTAAAGATCAAAGGACAAATTAATAAAATTGAAAGTAAAAAAACCATTGAATTAATAAGACTAGTAGTTGATTTTATAAAAAACAGAATATTAGTTAATTTGGTTTAAAAAAAGGAATGAAGAAAATCAAATTACTAGTATAAAAAAATGAAAAGGATGATTTCACCTCTAATAAGGAGGAAATTAAAGTCATCATTAGAAGATATTTTGTCCAATTATATGAAGATAAATTTGACTATTTAAGTGAAATGGATGAATATTTTTATTTATTTTATACATATGTATATTTAAATATATATATATATATATATATATATCCCCTAGAATAATAAAAAAGGAAATAGGATACTTTAATAATACAATTTCAGAAAAATAAATTGAACAAGTCATCAATGAATTTCCTTAGAAAAAAATCCCTAGGTCCTTATTGATTCAAAAGTGAATTCTATGAAACATTTATAGAACAATTAATCCTAATTCTATACAAACTTTTTGACAAAATAATTAAAGGAGTCCTATCAAATTATTTTCATGACACAAAATAAGGCTGATACTTAAGGCAGGAAGACCAAAAATAGAGAAAGAAAATTACTAACCAATTTCCTTAATTGGTTAATTAACTGATGCAAAATCTTCAATAAAATATTAGAAATGAGACTACAGAAATATGTCACAAGGATTAATCATTATGACCAAGTGAGATTTATATGAGGAATTCAAGACTGATTTAAAAAAATCTCAGCATAATTGATCATATCGAAAAGCCTTTGACAAAATATAACACTCATTCCTTTTAAAAACATGATCGTATAGGAATAAAAGGCATTTTCCTTAATATAATAAGTAGTATTTATTTAAAACCATCAGCAAGTGTCATCTGCAATGGGAATAAGTGAGAACCTTTCCTAATAAGATGAGGAGTGAAACAAGGATGCCCATTGTCACCATTACTATTTAATGTTGTACTAGAAATCCTAGCTTTAGCAATTACAGAAGAAAAAAGAAATTGAAGGAAATAAAGTAGGAAATGAAGAAATTAAACAATCACTCTTTGCAAATGAAATTATGGTATACCTAGAGAATCCTAGAAAATTAACTAAAAATAGTTGAAACAATTAATATCATTAGAAAAATTGCAGGATACAAAATAAGCCCACATAAATCATCAACATTTCTATATATTTCCAACAAAGCCCAGGAGCAAGATTTAAAAAGAGAAACTCCATTTAAACTCACTCTAGGCAATATAAAATACCTCAGAATCTATTTACCAACACAAAAGCAGGAATTATATGAACACAATTAGAAAACACTTCATACAAATAAATTTAGGTATAAACCAGAGGAAAAACAATTGCTCATGGGTAGGCTGAGTTAATATAGTAAAAGTGACAATCTTACCTAAATTAATGTACTTCTTCATTGCCATACCAATCAAACTACCAAAAAATTACTTTATGGATCTAGAAAAATAACTAAATTGGTCTGGAAGAACAAAAAGTCAAGAATATTGTTATATTGAAGCTAAAGCTGTATTTGATCAGCTAAAGTTGTTATATTAAATCTATTTTGTATGCCTAGATAGAAGGCTGGAAGCAGTTTGGTACATCACTGAAACTGTTTATTCTATAAGGCAACAGTTGGCAACCTGTTTTGGCCATGAGAGCCATTAAAACCTTCGGAAGGAGGAGGATAGAGACGGAAGGTGCTGGAATATGGGGTGGGGGGGCTCTGAAGGGCCCCCTGGGGCACATCATGGTACTCTACCCAGACTGGTTGGTAGGGAGGTGGAGCCAGATATGGCTCAAGAGCCATACGTTGCCAACCCCTGCTATAAGGAGAGGTGAGGATAGGAACAGGAGTTAGGAATGAAATAGGAAATCTCTTAACCTTATACTAAAATATCTAAATTAAAACCCCAAATCTAACTGCTTTCTTTTCAGCTTCTTCTTGCTTGCAAGCAGATTTCCTTAAACTACTCTCACTAAACTAAGAATAAAATTCTATCTAACTATACTTATGCTAAATGATGAACCTTAAATTGATAATGAACTGCTTAAAGTAATATATGAAAAACCAAAAGTTGCCTGAAGCCAACTGTCAGATATAACTGTCAGAATTTCTTGGCAGAGAGACACTGACCCATGCCCTGCTCCCAAGTCACAGAGAATGGACAGAGCCCCTTCTGGCAGCTCCTTCTCCCTTCAGCAGAAAGGCTCTCCGGAATCAGACTTTAACTGAAATTTGTAGATGTATCCCAAACTCTGAAAAGTAACTCTCTCAAATAACTAATGGATCTTCGCCTGAGAGAATGATCCAACAACCTGGACCCAAGGAAGTCAGAAAGATTCTAGCCCAGAAACTAACTGAATTCTCTCTTTTATTATAGATCTCTTAAATTGATGGAGAGCAAGAGCTATGTGCTTTTCCTCTTAAAGTAACAGAATGATATTACTTAATTCCTTCTAACAATATAACTAAAAAAAGATATAAAGTATGGTAGCCTAGTGGCAACAGATCTCAAACTGTGCTATGAAAGCAGGAGCCATCAAAACAACCTGGTACTGGCTAAGAAATAGAAGGGTTCATCAATGAAATGGACTACAAGTAAATTCTTCAGCAATCTAGTGTTTGATAAACCCAAAGATCCTAGCTTTTGAGATAAGAACTTACTATTTGACAAAAACTGCTGGGAAAATTGGAAAACAGTATGGCAAAAATTAGGTTTACATCAATATCTCACACCCTATATATACCAAGATAAGGACAAAATAAATATATGATTTAAAGATAAAGAGTGATATTATAAGTAAATTAGGGAAATATAGAATAATTTACCTGCCAGATCTATAGGAAAAGGAAGAGATCATCAGTGGATTGCAGTGAGAATCCCAAAGCCACAAAGCCCTAGCTGCACTCAAGCCTGGCAGGTTCCAGGTTTGAGGCAGAAACACAGAGACTCCATTTATAGCTCCTTGGGCCCTGTTAGTTTAGATCACTTAGATAAGAGTAGAATAAGTCCTCCCATTGCCCTGTGGTTTTATCCCTTAGATTTTAGTATATAAATCCTTTTCCCACCTTTTTAGTATAACATAATTAAAGCTGTTAAGTCCCTTTTACCTTGTTAGCCTGTTACTATACTCTGGTCTAGTGGAAGCTGGGTGACAGTTAAGATCAACTGCCATTCCTGTGGAGATCCAGTAAAACTCTGGTCTCTTCACCCTGGTCCAGTCTCTCATAAATCCTAAAGTGTGTTCCCACAAACCCCTTAGTTTATTGTAATATCCCTGGTGACCCCATTACCTTATATTTTCTTACAGTTTGGCACCCCAGATGGGTGGATAGAGAGACAGACAGGAAGTGAACAGTTGGCCAGCTAGATTCATAAAGGAAGTAAGAGGGGCTTGAACATTCCGAGGGGGAGCTCAGCCATTGGGTGAGAGCTGAAATTTCTCAACCAGTGGTGAGCTGCTCAGAGCTTCTCAGCCCCCACCCCAGGTCATTCATAAATCTCTGTGGGTAGGGGAAAATACTATCAAGCTTGGTGTTGCCCCAGAAAGAGGTATTTTCTCCATTTCTTTTTTGTTCTTGATTGTTTTGGTGTCTGTTGCTGTGTTTAATTGTATCTGTATTTAATTAATTGTGTTAGTAATTGTTATTAGTCAGAATAGTGGCTAATAATACAATGGATTTTGTTGTTAGTTGGTCTGTTTGGGGAATGATGGGCACAATGGTGGTCGAAGATTGGATAGACTATGTGTTTGTGATATTGTGGAAAGGTGTCTGGGCTATTCCTTACCTGTGGTTTAGAGTTATACCCAGGTATTTTAGAGGGATAATGGACTTAGAATTTGCACAACCCATTTTAACAATTAATATACTGGATCTATTATGTCACATGCCAGTTCTGATTTTGACTGGTTATTTGGTATACAAATTGAGGTGTATATTGTTTCATATTGGTTATTGTATTAAAATCATTGTGACTTGGTGTTTCAGGGATTCTGAAACCAAAAAAAATGTTATGATTATTGTAAATTAAGTTAGATAATTTAGAAATGTGTATGCAAAATGGTTCTTTCTCTGGTCAATCCTTTGGTTCTTCCCACACTGGCAACATGACTGAATATATGAACATGGGCATTTCTGGCAAAGGTGTTACAACAAAGGCTGAGCTAGAACAACAGGCTCAGAATAAGGCTGAAACCCCCATTAATCTTTTTCCCCTTCATGATCTTCCCATCGTTTGCGAAGATGGTGTATTCCATGTCAAACAGCATACTCAGTTCAGGTCTGAGGATATAGAAAATCTAAAACGTAAGATCCCAAGTTTCCACAATGACTGGGAAATTTGTGAAAATCTTCAAAGCTTTTGTAAAACAACATGATCCAGACTTTGAGGATTGCTGGTACGTGTTAGGGGAGATCTTATTCCACCATGACAGAGCAAAGTTTGTAGAGGAGACACGAAACACGGAGGAATGACACCATGGCCTGTAGCTTGGGAGGAACTGGACCTGAATTCAGTTCCTACCTACCGCATGTTAAAACAAGCACGAAAGTCTCTGATTCAGGTTCTAGAGAAGCATGTTAAGCATCCTAAATCTTGGAGCAAATTCGAAAAATCAGGCAGACAGCAGTAGAGACCCCTGCAACTTTTTTGGACAGAATCATAGAGGTAGCAGAAATGTATTTGAACATGAATATTCTAGAAAATACCACCATAAATCATGTTGAAATAATTTTTGTCAGAAACTTGGTTCCCCAGGTAAAGAAATTTTTTATGGACAATTACCCTGATTGGGAATTGTTGAGCTTAGACGAACTAAAACAAAAAGCAACATACGTTTTTGCCCAAGAGAAGGACAGGAGTAGTGATGACAAGGATACAATTATTGAAAATCTTAGGAAACAATTAAGGGAGGCAAATTCTCGAGCTGACCAGAAAGAAATAAGTGAAATCAAGGCAGTAGCAGCGTTACGGGCAGCAGAAAAGAGAAATAATAATAATAATTATAAGGCCAATAGCAATTCAAACAATAGGAACCAGAGGCAGCAATCTTGTTATGTTTGTGGATGTATTGGGCATTTTGCAAGGGACTGCAGATACAGAGATACAATAATAACAATGGAAATAATTGGTATAATAATAATAATTATGGTTACAAGGGAAATAATTGGAATAATGGTTTTATTCAGGGAAATGGACAACAAAATGTATTCCAATGTCAGAATGCATGCTATCAAGGTGCACAAGCTCCTAATTTGGCAACAACACAGGATTACCTTATCGCAGGAGCCAGGCCAAAGTATAGTCACATTGTTCAGGGGAATATTACTAATGGTAACATGAATGGAGGGACAACTTCATTATAAAGGTGTGCCTGAAGTTCAGAAGTGATTGATCAAGGAAATGGAACTAAAGTAAATGTTGATGAAATTGTATATGTTAAAGATGATGATAATGTATTTGTGAATAATGGAAATGGTGCACTTGGTATTAATATTGATTTGATTCATGATAATAAGAATTTAATTAATAATGGTAATGGGTTGATCAGTGTTAATTTAAATGGAATCAATGATAGTTTAATCAATGTCAATGATAATTTGATGAGAATTAATGATAATTTAAGTGGTGTTAATGTTAAATTATCTGAATTAACTACTAGTAATGGTGTAAATAGTAGTTTAACCAATGTTAATGGTAATTTACCTACTGGTAGTAATAATTTAACTAGTGTTGATAATAATTTGATTAATGTAAATAATTGTGAGAAAAAGAGAAATAATGTTGTAAATGGTGTTAGAAGTTCTAGTAAGAGTGGAATTAAGAAGAATAATAGAAATTGTAATTTGATTAAGGATAATTTGATTGTGAATAAGAACAATGATACCAGAATAGAGGTGAAAAGGACCAATGGTTTAAAATCCTGGGAAAATTCTGTAATTCTTGACGATGTTAACTTGGATGGACAGGAAATGGCTGAGCTTTGTTCTGATGTTACTGTTTTAGCTCTGGTGTTGGAAACTTTCCAACCTCACAATAGTACTGAACCATATGTGTCTGTAACTATTGGAGATCAGATTTACAACCTTCTTGTGGATACCGGCACGAGTAAATCAGTTTTGCAAAGCTTTCCTGCAGATTGTAGAGCTGTTGGAACAATGGATGTTGTTGGTGCTACAAGTGTGACTCAGAAAGTAGCTAAATTGCAACCAAAAATGGTGACCCTAGGACCACTTTCGGTGGAACATGCATTTTTGTGTGTTCTGGAATGTCCTATGAATCTGTTGGGAAGAGATCTATTGTGTAAATTAAGAGCTACTATCCAATGTACTGAATCTGGTGATATTTCTTTGCATCTCCCAGAGGAATCTTTGAAGGCTTTTTCATTGCTTTTCTTAGATTCTAGTAGTACAAAGGATGATTTAGGTACTATCTATCCAATACCTGAGGATATACCTAAGGATTTGTGGTCAAAATCATCTACAGATGTTGGGTTGCTAAAATCAGCTATTCTGGTAGGGGTGAGGACAAAGGAAGGATCGGTTCCTTGTGTGCCTCAGTATCCCTTGACTAAGGAGGCGATAGAGGGTATTCGTCCTATTATTGAGTCTCTAATCCAATAAGGGATAATAATACCATGCTTTTCTGAGTACAATACACTGATTTTGCCTATAAAGAAGCCAAAACTGGATGAAAATGGCCGACCTGTTTACCGATTTATTCAAGATCTAAGAGTGGTAAATGATTATGTCATCAAGACACATCCAGTTGTCCCAAGTCCAGCTGCTATAATTTCTTCCATTCCAAGTCAGGCTAGATATTTCACCGTGGTAGATTTATGTTCTGCGTTTTTCTCAATACCAATTCACAAGGATTCTTAAAAGATCTTTGCTTTTACTTGGAAAAGACACAAAGGACCTGGCCTCGTCTCCCACAAGGGTATACCGAGTCACCATCCCAATTTTCTCAAATTCTAAATCGAGATCTGCAAACTATTAAATTTAAAGAGAGTAAATTGGTGCATTTTGTGGATGATATTCTTCTAGCATCCCCAAATGCAAAGGTGTGTCTTAGGGACAGCAAGATTCTTTTGATTGAATTATATAAACGAGGACATAAACTTTCAAAAGCAAAATTACAGTTTGTTTTACCCAGGGTGCAATATCTCGGATTCGTGTTATCAGAGGGTTCCAGAAGTATTACACAAAAGAGAATAGCTGACATACAAAAATTGAGTGCACCGAAAACTAAAAAATAACTTAGAGCTATTCTTGGAACTACTGGTTTCTGTAGACAATGGATTCCTGGATATAGTGGATTAACTAAGTGTTTAACAGATCTGACCAGGAATACAGAACCAGAACCTCTGAAACTAAAGCCTGAACATCAATTAGCCTTAGATAAGCTGAAAGAAGCCATTCTACCAGCACCTGCTTTAGGAATCCCGGGCTATGAGAAACCTTTTCAGCTGTTTGTCAATGAAATGAAGGGTATAGCTTCTGGTGTGTTGACACAGACTCTTGGACAAAGTTATCGTCCAATTGGGTATTACAGCTGTCAATTAGATCCAATAGCTGCGGGGACAGTACCCTGTCTGAGGGGGGTAGCTGCAGCAGCTGTGTTAGTCCAGAAGTCAGCTGATCTAGTTTTGGGATGTCCTTTGACTGTCTATTGTTCACATCAGATAGAAGCACTAATGAGGAAGTTTCGTACTCAAGCATATTCTGACCAACGAATTGCTAAGTATGAAATTATTCTCTTAGGTAGTGAGAACATCAAGTTGAAGAGATGTAGCATACTTAATCCAGCTACTCTTCTTCCTGATTTACCAAAGAACAGTGAGCCATTGCATGAATGTGTTGAGGTAGTCGATCTTGTGGATATGCCTAGGATGGATTTAAAAGATACTCCACTCGAAAATCCAGACTGGGTGTTATTCACAGATGGATCATCATATTTATGTAATGGAATTAGATGTACTGGTGCTGCAGTTGTCACAGAATTTGAGACACTGTGTTATGGCTCATTACCTAGTAATCTTAGTGCTCAAGGTGCTGAATTGGTGGCATTGAAGCAAGCATGTCTTCTAGCTGAAGGTAAATGTGTGAATATTTACACAGACTCTCGATATGCGTTTTCTGCTTGCCATGCAACAGGACCGATCTGGAAACTACGAGGTTTTATTACTGCATCGGGAAAACCAATAGCTCATGCAGGAATAATAACTGAGTTGTTGGAAGCAATCCAGAAGCCAAAACAGCTGGCAGTAATTCATTGTAGGAGTCGTACTCGTGGTAGAGATTCAGTCTCTAACAGAAATCATAGAGCTGATATCACTGCGAAGTATGCAGCCCAGAATGCTCCAATCTATGTGAGGAATTTAACATCTATTGATTCTGATGATCTAGAGAAAGCTTATGTAGACTCAGATATTGAGAAATGGAAGGATAAATTTTGAAAGAACATGGGATATGGATTACTGATACAGGAAGACCATTGTTACCAAAAGATTTGTATACCCATTTGTGTCAAGCCATCCACACAAAAGGTCATTTTGGTACACAAGCTGTTGTGGATTCCGTCAGGAGACAATGGGTTGCTCCTGGAATAAGTACTGTTGCAAATAAGGTCTATAATAGCTGTCCAGTCTGCCAAAAGTTCAATCAAAGTGCATTCAGAAAGAAAGGTTTGGGTGGTAGACCTTTAGCATATTGTCCATTTGAGAGTTTATAGATTGATTATATCTCTATGCCTAAAGCTGGAAGATACAAGTATTGTCTTGTGATAGTTGATAGACTAACTAAATGGCCTGAAGCTTTTCCATCAAATACAAATACAGCCAGTTCTGTGGTGAAAGTGTTACTGAAGGAAATTGTGCCTAGATTTGGTGTACCTTTAACCATAGATTTGGATAAGGGATCTCATTTCACTCAGGATATCCTTAGAAGAGTCTATGAGAATCTAGGAATAACACCTAAATATCATGTTGTTACCATCCGCAAAGTTCAGGTCAGGTGGAGCGTATGAATAGGGAACTCAAGACTATGGTTGCGAAACTCTGTGCTGAAACTCATCTTAAATGGCCAGAGGTTCTTCCCATAGCTTTGTTTTACATACTTACGAGACCAAGAGCAGATCTACATATACCATAGTATGAGATGCTCTTTGGACATGCTCCACTACAAGCAAAAACTTGTAAAGCTGTTTATGCATCACTCTTAGGAGGTGATTGTCAAATTGCTTCATATTTAAGTGCTTTACAGCAGAGGCTAAGAGAATGACAAGATATGGGAGTATTAATTCAATCTGGTCCATTGGATTATTCTCTTCATAATTTTCAACCAGGTGATATGGTCTATGTGAAAAATATTGCCAAAACATTGACAACAGAACAAAATTGGGTAGGTCCTTATACAATTGTATTAGTTTCACCATCTTCTGTAAAAGTTTTAGGTAGAGATTCATGGTATCATTGTTCTCACATTAAATTAGCACATGGAATAGATAATGAAACTGTAGAGATTGTTAATAATGAAATGATGAAGAAGAAGAGATTGTGTAATTTCAGATCCTCAGTCAATTAGAGTCTGCAGTCAGAAAGTTCAGTAAGGAGAGGACCATTCCAGCGGAAGAGGACATTCGGATGGAAGAGGAGATGGATGAACAGGATTCAGGATTTACAGACTTTGTATTAAGACTGATGGACTTATGAATTGAACTGATAAAACTTCATTTTCAAGATTTTCTTAAAGAAGAGGATTAATCATGGACGATTTAGATTAAAAAGTTTGGAAGTTTTTGGGTAATGTATATAGTATCACTACATACTCATATGCATCCAACATTGGACATGAAACTATCAAGACCTTCGATGGAGAAAAGAAGAAGAGGAAAACCAGAGAGAAGAAGAGAGGATTTCCTAGAAGAATGGAACATCATAAGGAGATCTGAAGGAGATCTGCAGGAGATCTGGAGTTTTGGTAGGTATCATGCATCCATCAGTAACATGTTGTAACACAATGTAGCAAAGAACATAACAAATCAGATACATAAGACACAAACATGTTAGGACACCTTGTGTTTCTTATGGAATGAGGCAATGTATAAATACTAACAAAATTAGAATTAGCTATAGAATAAGTAAATACTAACAAAGGATAGTTAGTTACTAACAAAGATTAGTTAGTTATTTAGGTAGCTGTAGCTAGACTGATACACTAATATTTTAGGGTTAGTTTAGAATAGTTTAGTGAAATAGATATAGTATTAGATTAGGTTAGAGGATAAGATAAGGTACTAATGTACATTACAGTGCAGATACAACTGACATAACAAAATTGCATTACATGAAGAACATATAACATACTATAGATCACATATCACAAATAATGTAAATAGTATGAGTATATTGTAAATTGTATGATAGTGTAAGTATTGTATATATATAAAGGGTGTACATATGTATATTTGATATGTATATATTATGTGTACATGCATGTATATGTGTATATCATGCATGTATATATTATGTATATATTGTATGTATCGTGTATATATATATGTATAAATGTAAATTCTGTGAATACTTTGATATAATTGAGTTGCAAACATTCAAATGTAATTTGCATAAGGGAGTTTACTGTTTTGTTTTAATTTTGATGTAAAGACTTATGCAACGTTGCGTTAAAATGTTTTTCCAAAATGGTTTGCATTTATTAGTTGGTAGGATATTTCTGTATTAGAATAGGAGATATGTTTGATGTTTGTTTTGACTTTTGTGTTGATATTTCATATTTGCTGTTGATTTTGTTGGAAATTTTTGCATTGTTACTTGTTGTTTTATGCTTTGAACTATGTAACTGTTCAATGTATTTATCTTTTTACCTTCCTTTGTTGAAATCCCTAGTGTAGGGTAGAGTAGGATAGTGTTAGATAGAATAGAGTTAGTGTAGGTTGTTTGTTATTTTGGGTTAGAATTTTAGTTTAGTTTGTAGTGCACAAATACCAAAATTTTGGTAATTTTGGCTTTGTGCAAAGGGGGGGAACTGTTATGAGTAAGATGAGATTAGCTAGTTATTAGGAATTAAGATGTACCTAGCAGGAAGGAGCTGGAGCTGGGAATTCCAGGTTGGAATGAAGGAGGAGGAAGTCTGCCTGTGCCCTGTGTGTGGACTCCATTAGTGGTAGGCAAAAACTGTTGCCAGCCTGGGAGACCTCAGAGCAAAGGACACCTTGCATCCTGTTTTCCCCTGGGATCCTGTGTGGTGTGGCATCAAGTAAAGGACAATATCTACAGAGCAAAGAGAAGAGGTGTAGTTTGAGTTCTGGCGGACAGTGCTTCAAGCAAACCTCTTATTACTTGGTTCCTGAGACAACTTCAGCTCCTGGCATCCAGAGATCATCAGTGGATTGCAGTGAGAATCCCAAAGCCACAAAGCCCTAGTTGCACTCAAGCCTGGCATGTTCCAGGTTTGAGGCAGAAACCCAGAGACTCCATTTAAGCTCCTTGGACCCTGTTAGTGTAGATCACTTAGATAAGAGTAGAATAAGTCCTCCCATTGCCCTGTGGTTTTATCCCTTAGATTTTAGTATAGAAATCCTTTCCCACCTTTTTAGTATAACATAATTAAAGCTGTTAAGTCCCTTTTACCTTGTTAGCCTGTTACTATACTCTGGTCTAGTGGAAGCTGGGTGACAGTTAAGATCAACTGCCATTCCTATGGAGATCCAGAAAAACTCTGGTCTCTTCACCCTGGTCCAGTCTCTCATAAATCCTAAAGTGTGTTCCCATAAACCCCTTAGTTTATTGTAATATCCCTGGTGACCC
Source organism: Gracilinanus agilis (assembly GCF_016433145.1). NCBI lineage: Eukaryota > Metazoa > Chordata > Mammalia > Didelphimorphia > Didelphidae > Gracilinanus > Gracilinanus agilis. Next base: position 158,991,815 of record NC_058135.1, read on the forward strand.
CATTACCTTATATTTTCTTACAGTAGGAATGCAGATTAAAACATATGATTTATCATTTGATTATTTGGGTATATGTTTTGAGGTTTTGGTTTTATAAGATTATTCACTTACCAAAATGAACAGCATGGAAATGTGTTTTGTGTGATAATACATGTACAACCCAGATTGAATTACTGGCCAGCTCCTGGAGAGGGGAGGGAAAAAGGGAGAAACTCAGTTTGGATCACATAACTTTGTAAAACTTATGTTGAAATTTCTTATTAAAACAAAAAATCAAAACTAAAAAAAATGCATCCCAAAGACATCTTAAACTCAATATGTCCAAAACAGAATGTTATCTTTATGTCCAAAATGGAATGATATCTCCTTCCCTCCCAATCTCCACAACAATTTCCATTTGCTTCCAATTTTCCGATTTCTGTTGAGGTTATCACTAACCTACCAATTTCCCAGCTCTCTAACTTTGACATTATCTTGGACCACTCACTCTCACTGCATATGTCTAATAAATTGACAAATCATAGGTTACTACTACTTTCATAGGATTTTTCACATCTTAAGACTTCTCCGTAATCACACAATTATTATTTTAGTTAAAACCCTCATGTCCTCTCCCTTGAATTATATTAATATCCTAATTTAGTATTTTCGGAAGGTCTTATTCTATTCCTGTTTATTCTATAAATTGTATTTTTATCCCTTAATGACAGATCAGATTATGTGACTCCCTTAGTTAACTAACAACAATAATTCCCTTTTTGCCTGAAGGGTAAATGACAAACTCCTTTCTTAAAATTCTTAATATTTGACAACCTGGGATCAACCTGACTTTTCAGTCTCATTGTACATTACCCTGCATAATAAAGTAAAATTCAAATTAACTGATGTTCTATCTGTACCTTATACAACATACTCCATATCTCATCTCCCTGTGGTTTTATTGATTGTCCCACAAGTCTGGAATGCATCCTCTCCTTAACTTTATCTCATGGTTTCCCTTTCTTCCTTCATAGTTAAGATAAAGCAACTTAATTTCCATGATGTCTTTCCTTGTCCTTTCAATTGCAAGTATCTTTCTCTCAAACCTGTTTTAGCTGACTTGTAGATGCATGTATTTATCAACTTCATGTTATATGCAGTAAATGCATGTATGTAGGTATGCAAATGTGTGAATATATGTCCAACAAATTTTGGGACACCAATTAGGCTTTTCTTGGCAAGATAGTGGTTTGGCTCATCATTTCCTTTTCCATCTCATTTTATAGATAAGGAAATTGATACAAATGGAAGAAAGTGACTTGCCCAAGGTCACACTGCTAGGCTGAGGCCAGATTTGAACTCAAGAAGGTGAATCTCCCTTACTTTTGGCCTAGTATACTACCCATGCACCATCTAACTATGCACTTATCATACAGTTAGTGTTTAATAATATTGACTGATTGATGATTAAACTATGATAATATAAAGAAATCATGAAATCAGGTATAGGAAATAAACTAATACTAGATAAGTAAGTTGCTAAGTAACATCTTCAAATGCAAAATAACTAAATGGGATAAATGACCATAGTTTGACTAAATGAATATTAAAATATATCTGTTTTATAAACTTGATTTGTAGATATTCCAATCAAGGTTTTTCACAGATGAGATTGGAAAAAAAGACAAAATGGTATTTATCAATCTAATGAGTAATGCTGAATGATGAATGTAATGGAATACATGCCATCCTTAGGAGACAAATCACAAAAGCATGTTTACATGGTCCAGGTCTGAGAGTAGATAGACAATAAAGACTACATAGTTTGTATAACCTATTGAGAGATATTTCCTCTTAAGGATAGTGATAGAACAAAAATCACAGAGTACTCTTCAGTAGAAGAAGTAGAAGCCTTTAAGCATTTAGTATTGAAGGAAAGAATATATCTGTAGTAATAAGAAGCTTCTATGTTTTTTAATAGCCATAAGAAAACAAGATGACAGGACAATAACAGGAAATTCAAGAGACCTTCTGGGCATAACACTTCTACTCCTGATTTTGTAAAACCACAACAAGAAAAATGGTGTTAATTGTTGACAAAATTAAACATGTTCAGAGAATTGAAACCATTGGCATGAAAAATAAATATAAAACATGGCCTCATGATTAAGTATAGTCATCAAGAGGTTATATGAAAGTTAAGAATTACACAACTTATTATTAAGTTGATAATGACAAGATTCTGAATTGTGAAGTCATATTGTCATTTTTCAGCACTTTTTGTACTTTACTGAGAGGTAGTCTACTTTTAAGGAAGCATCTCTCACTCCACTTTTTTTCCTTCCTCCCTTCTCCATCCCCTTATCTCTCTCTCTCCCTCCCTCTCCTTCTACCTTCATCTCTCCCACCCACCCTTCTCTCTCTCTCTCTCTCTCTCTCTCTCTCTCTCTCTCTCTCTCTCTCTCTCTCTCCCTACCCCTTTCAATTTAAATTTTGAACTTTAATTAATAAATTGCTTCTACTCCCATGTTAAGCTCCAGTGATAGCAAATAATTTTCTAAATGTGGTAATGTATAGAAAAGAAAGTATAATTTAACAAAAGAGAAAATATGTACATTTATTGGAAACACTCAATTGACACTTTCAGAGGTCTATCTTTGATCACAGTTCAAAGAGAAAGACAAGGATTATTTTAAACAATATCAAAGCTTAACTGGAAAAAAACCCACTAGCTTTTTGTGTAAGACAAAGGAACTGGTTTCAAATAGTTTGATAGTTATTACATCTGATACCTTGGACAAATCACATTATCTCTGATTCTGTTTCCTCTTCAGTAAAATAAGGAAGAACAAATGACCTCTTAAGATTCATTTCAGTTATAGTTCTATAACTAAGTACTAGAAAATAACTCTGAGACTTCCGGGTTAAAATGGCTGCAGAGTAGAAGCAAGATGCTTACTCTCCTCATCAACCCATACAGCATACCTCCAAAGGACAAAAAATGCAAATCCAGATGAAAGAAGGGACCCCACAATAGGCTCAGTATTGAAGGTACTTGGGATTTGGGCACTTCCACTCTGTAAGGGGGGGAAATAGCTCACATCAAAACCCAAGCTGATCAACCCTCCCCTACCCCACCCACTGTACCAGAGTCAGAGGCTGAGCCCCAGAGTTAGAGCGAGCAGGGGAGTAAAATCTAGCTCCTCGGCAGCTAACTGTCACCACTAGTAGCTTTCCTCAGAGAGCAGCAAGCCTTGAGACTCAAGGAGGCTAGAGAGCACAGACCTTGGGCATGGGAGTGGGGCTGAGAGAGGCAGCTGACACTGGAAGCAGCTCAGCACACTGAGACTCAGGGGAAAACCTCAGGTGGAGGAGCAAGTGTGGACCAATTTCCAGGTTCTGGGCAGACAACTAGGACCACAGGGGCTTGACCCTAAAAACAGCTAGACCAGAGACCCCAGGAGGCTGGGGAGTGTAGACCTTGGGCTTAGGAGTAAGTCTGAGAGGGGCTACAGACAACAGAGGCCTAGCAGACACTGGACTCTAGGAGACTCACAAAGTAGCCTCAGGCAAAAACTGCTCCTTAGCTCCATACAAAGAGAATCTGCCTGTCTTACTCAGACTTCTGACTGAGAAAGTATAATGATGCCAAACAAGGTCCAAGGCAATAACCACCAAAAAGACGAAGAAAATAGCTCTAACACTTGATAACTTCTGCACAGAAAAAAACCCAGAAAACAGAGGACAAATAAAGATATCCAAACCTTCCCCCCAAAATGAAAATTGATAAGAAGCTCTTGAAGATTTCAAATCTGAGATCATGAGAAAGATGGGAGAGATCTGGCAAGAAAATAACAGTTTAAAAGTCAGAACTTCACAATTTGAAATTGAGGTTCAGAAATAAAATGAAGTAATAAGCAAATTGACGACCAGAAATGACCAGCTGGAAGCCATGAAGAACCAGATAGACCAGATTGAAAAGGAAAACCAAAAGATTATAACAGAAAAACAGTCTCTGAATACCAGAACTGAGCAATTAGAAGCCAATGATCTCTCAAGACAGCAAGAACAAATAAAGCAAAGTCAAAAGACTGAAAAAATAGAGGAAACATGAAATGTCTTGATGAGAAGATAATACATCAAGAAAACAGATCTAGAAGAGACAATTTGAGAATTATTGGTCTTCCAGAAAAATCAGAGACAAATAGAAAACTAAATATCATACTACAAGATATTATCCAAGAAAACTGCCCTCTTGTCCTTGAACAAGTGGACAAAATAGACATTGAAAGAGCCCAATGAACACTCTCTACACTACATCCTCAGAAGACAACCCCCAGAAATATAATAGCCAAATTCAAAAGCTTCCCAGTTAAGGAGAAAATATTACAAGAAGCCAGAAAGAGACAATTCAAATATCAAGGAACACCAATCAGGATTACACAGGATCTGGCAACCACCACACAACAAGACTGCAAGGCTTGGAACATGATATTCAGAAAGGCAAGATAATTGGGTCTACAACCAAGGATCACCTACCCAGCAAAACTGACTATATATTTCCAAGGGAAAGTATGGGCATTCAACAACATAGACGATTCCCAAGTATTTGCACAGAAAAGACCAGGACTAAGTGGAAATTTTGATATTCAACCACAAAAACCAAAGGAAACATGAAATGGTAAATAAGAAAGAGAGAGGAAAGAAAGAAAACTCATCTTTAAAATGCTTTCTTCAAAGACTTCAATAAGATCAAATTATTTGTATTCCTATATGGAGAAATATTATGTATAATTCTAAAGAAATGTACTCACTATTATAGTAACTAGAAGAATAGGTCATACGGAGAGGTTAAAGTATTAAATGGTCTAAGATGATATGGGGGGGAAAAGTGGAGGGAGGGATAGAAGATGACACCAAGAGTAACTTGAAGGAAAAAGAAAAATAGGATAATCTATACCTCACAAAGAGGGAATGGGAAGGGGAGGGGATGAATACTATTATAAGAAGCAGAGGGAGAGAACATTAATAGGAAATACTTATACCTAACTCTCAGTGGAATTACTCCTGAGAAGGAAGAGTAGCTAGATCCATTGGGATATCAAATTCTATCTAACCCTATGGACGAAGTCAGAAGGGACAAACCAAGGGGGGCAGTGGGGTGGGGAGCTCATAAAGAGAGGGGAAGAGAGAGGGGAAGGAATTCATTAGGCCTTAAAAATAATAAGAGGAGAAGGTAGGGGGTGCAAAGGTTAGTAAACCAAGAGAGGGGACAAGGGGGTCTGATTTAAAACAAGCCACTGGTTTAAAAGGAAATAGCATAAGAAGAAGGAGTAGAACTAGGAGAGGATACCAAAATGTTAGGGAACACACAGCTGAAAATTATAACCCTGAATGTGAATGGGATGAACTCACTCATAAAACAGAAACAAATAGCAGAGTGGATTAGGAAACAAAATCCTACCATGTGTCAACTATAAGAAACACACATGAGGCAGGTGGACATAAATAGGGTTAAGGTCAGTGGCTGGAGGAAAATCTTTTGGGCTTCAACTGAGAAAAAGTAGGCAGGAGTGGCAATTGTGATTTCTAATAAAGCCAAAGTAAAAATAGATCTGATTAAAAGAGATAGGGAAGGTAATTGCATCCTAATAAAAGGGAGTATAGACAATGAGGAAATAACAGTACTCAACATGTATGCAACAAATGGTATAGCATCCAGATTTCTAAAGGAGAAACTGGCAGAGCGCAAGGAGGAGATAGATAGTAAAACTATACTAGTGGGAGATCTAAATATTCCTCTATCAGATCTAGATAAACCAAACAAAAATATAAATAAGAAAGAGATAAGAGAGGTGAATGAAATCTAGAAAAATTAGATTTAATAAATATGTGGAGAAAAATAAATAGGGACAAAAAGAATACCTTCTATTCAGCTGCACATGATACATTCACAAAGATTGACAATGTACTAGGGCATAGAAACATGGCAAAGAAATGCAAAAGAGCAGAAATAATAAATGTAACCTTTTCAGATCATAATGTAATAAAAATAATAATTCAAAAACTCAATAACTATTTTCTAATTATAATTGATTAAAATAAAATGATGATTAAACAATTTGAGAAAGAAATTCATATCTTTGGTGATGATTTCATTTGATAATATGCAACTGAAATAATACTACTCTATTATGTTCAGAAGATGAACGAGTTTTAACTTCATATAAAATCAGAGAAAACCAATGAGAATAGCCTATACATAAGGAAAACTATGTGAGGAAAAAGAAATCTTCAAATAGTGGAGATATGAAGCCACATGGTAGCAAAAGACCAAACTCTTTTATGGAACACCTTTCTTTTTCAAGCGGAATTCACTGTATGAGGAATTGACAAAAATGGAAAAATAAAATTAAGCCTTTCCCACTTCTCCATATCTTGCTTTTCTTACAAATTGAATTTTTGAAAAAAAAGTTTTATTGATTTTAGACATATCCTTAGAGAGCATGTCCTGAAACCATCACATGTACATTTATATAATGTCCTCTAAGCCTGTTTTTTAAACATTTATTAATATTCATTTTTAACATGGTTAAATGATTCATGCTCCTACTTTCCCCTTCCCCCCCGTTCTCCCCCCACTCATGGCCGATGCACATTTCCACTGGTTTTAACATATGTCATTGATCAAGACCTATTTCCAAATTGTTGAGAGTTGCATTGGTGTGTGGTAGTTTCGAGTCTACATCCCCAATCATGTCCACCACCACCCACGCGTTCAAGCCGTTGTTTTTCTTATATGTTTCCTCTCCTGCAGTCCTTCCTCTGAATGTGGGTAGCTTTCTTTACCATAAATCCCTCAGAACTGTCTTGTGTCATTGTATTGCTCCTGGTACAGAAGTCCATTGCATTCGATTTTACCACAGTGTATCAGTCTCTGTGTACAATGTTCTTCTAGCTATGCTCCTTTCACTCTGCATCAGTTCCTGGAGATCTTTCCAGTTCACATGGAATTCCTCCAGTTTATTATTCCTTTGAGCACAGTAGTATTCCATCACAAGCATATACCACAATTTGTTCAGCCATTCCCCAATTGAAGGGCATACTCTCCTTTTCCAGTTCTTTGCCACCACAAAAAGTGCAGCTATAAATATTTTCGTACAAGTCTATTTATTTATGATCTCTTTCGGGTACAAACCCAACAATGGTATGGCTGGGTCAAAGGGCAGGCATTCTTTTATAGCCCTTTGAGCATAGCTCCAAATTGCCAGCCAGAATGGTTGGATCAGTTCACAACTCCACCAGCAATGCATTAATGTCCCAATTTTGCCACATTCCCTCCAGCATTCATTACTCTCCCCTTCTATCATTTTAGCCAATCTGCTAGGTGTGAGGTGATACCTCAGAGTTGTTTTGATTTGCATTTCTCTAATTATTAGAGATTTAGAACATTTTCTCATGTGCTTATTGATATTTTTTATTTCTTTACCTGAGAATTGCCTATTCATGTCTCTTGCCCATTTATCAATTGGGGAATGGCTTGATTTTTTTATATAATTGATTTAACTCCTTGTATATTTGAGTAATTAGACCCCTGTCAGAGTTTTTTGTTATAAAGATTTTTTCCCAATTTGTTGTTTCCCTTCTGATTTTGACTACATTGTTTTTGTTTGTACAAAAGCTTTTTAGTTTAATATAATCAAAACCATTTAATTTACATTTTGTAATTTTCTCTAACTCTTGCTTGGTTTAAAATTTTTCCTTTCCCAGAGGTCTGACAAGTATACTATTCTGTGTTCACTTAACTTATTTATAGTTTCCCTCTTTATATTCAGGTCATTCTGAATTTATCTTGGTGTAGGGTATGAGATGTTGATCTAAACCTAATCTCTCCCATATTGTTTTCCAAATTTCCCAGCAGTTTTTGTCAAATAGTGGATTCATGTCCCCAAAGTTGGGCTCTTTGGGTTTATCATACACTGTCTTGCTGATGTCATTAACCCTAAGTCTGTTTTTAAACATCAGAATATCAGTATAAAAAGACTTTTCAGCAACAAAACCCTGTCTCTCCTTATATAATTGTACTCTCATGTATTATAATGAATTTTGACAGTAACTCCCATT
>NC_058135.1:159002417-159013241 GCF_016433145.1 Gracilinanus agilis
TATTCTAGGCACATAAGTATATTTATAAAGTACAAAAGTTTAACAATATTTCTCACAATTACAATGTGCACATTTGCTTTACTACCTTGATTTGTATATTCCTTTTCAAAGAACAAAGCAATTTAAAAATATTTATTGCTATATAATACCTATAATATAAAACTAAAATTAAATTCACATGCTCTGATCTCAACAATTAATATCATTAGAATTTATGACAAATATTGATTTTATCTTATTAAACAAATGTATATTTTATTGAAACTTTAAGTCCCTCCCCCTCCCCCTTTTCTCTCATGCTAAAATCTAGATCTGGTTTAATTTCTATTAAAGTATCAAATTAATGAGCTGGAGTCATTTAATGAACAAAAAAGCATGGCACCTTTTATGCCAACTTTAATCATGAGAGTGTTTCAGTCAGGAATTGCTATACCTTCCACACTGTTTAAATTCTTAAATTCTTAGTACAATGTACTAGCTCTTTTTACTACTATGTGTAATTACTAGGTAACTGCATAGGACAATAATTTCCTGACATATAAGTATTCAAGACATAAAATTAACAAAATTATTCAATCTATAACATTATTTCAGATATATTACTCTCCAAAAAAAGTCAAAAGGACATTTAATTTATTCAGAGATTGAGAGTCAGTGTGGTATTATGAATAAAGTGAAGACCTGGGTTGATTTAGCTTATTCCAAGAGAAAGAAAGAACAATGGATCTGCGAGGTTATGAGTTTTTAGCTGTGTAATAATCTCATTGAAAGAGGGAATGTTCACCAGATGCTATTATAATCATATAAAAGGATTCATAATATAAAAGCTACTTTTTAACTAGTATGGCTCTGGCAATGAGAAGGAAGAAAGAGAACAAGTCTATCTAAACCAAAAAATTATTTCACAAAATCAGAATACAAGAAATGCAATTGACTTCAACTATCTTGCTTGACCTGTACCAAAAGGAATCTCCAAGAGAACATGTCTCAAATGTGACTATCTAGCTTCAGCTTGAAGACTATCAAGTAGAAGAAAACTTTTAATTCCCAAAGTAGTCCAGCCTTATTTGGACAGCATTAATTGTTGGGAACCTTTTCAAGACTAGATGTTTCTTGGAAACAATAAAAAGTATTGATTCTTAAAACAGAAGGTAAGGTTTTGAAAAAAAAAAGAAATAGAAGTAATTAAGAATTGGTGGCAAGAATATGTAGAAAAAATTAAGATCTTAACATTTTGGATAACAGTGATATGTGGTTACTAATCAAGAGCCAGACATCCTGGAGAATGAAGTCAAATGGGCCTTAGGAAGCATTACTAACAATATGACTAGTTGAAATAACAGAATTCTAACTGAGGTATAAGAAGATGTTATTAAAGGGCTGTACTCATATGCTTGAAAAACCTGGAAAACTCAACTGTAATGACTAGATTGAAAAAAGATCAATTTACACTTCAGTCCTAAAGAAGGACAATGCAAAGGAATGTTCAAATTACCAAAACAATTGCAGTATTTCCCATGCTATCAAGGTTATTCTTAAGATTCTCCAATATAGCTTTCAATAATATGTAAACTGAGACATATAGAAAAGCAGGCTGATTTTTGAGTAGACTGAGTAATTAGATACCAAATTGCCAACATTTGTTGGATTATGGAGAAAACGAGGAAGTTGCAGAAACATTTATATTTCTGCTTAATTGACTACACTAAAGATTTTTACTGTGGATCACAACAAACTGCAGCAAATTCCCAAAGGGATGGAAGTACCAAAGCATTTTCCTTGTTTCCTGAGGAACCTGCATGTGGTCAAAGAAGCAATAGTTTGAATAGAACAACTGATTGGTTTAAGTTTGGAAAAGAATACCGCAAGGTTGTAGAATATCACCTAATTTATTACATAGTTATATGTACAGTACATACTAGGAAATGCCAGTCTGGATGAATCAAAAGCTGGAATTAAGGTTACAGAGAGAAATATTGACAATCTCAGATAAATAGGTGATGCCAATCTGATCACAAAAAATGAAGAATTAAGAAGCTGCTTGATGCAGGTGAAATATAAGAACTGAATTGAAACTTAGCATAAAAAAAATCCTCAGATTTTTATTAACTGGTTCCATTACACCCTGTTAAATAGAGGGAGAAGAAATGAAAGCAATATCAAATTGTATATTCTGGGGCCTAAAGATCAGTGCCAGATGGCAACTTAAGCCATCAAATGAACAGACCCTTGCTCCTTGGAAGGAAAGCTATCGCAAATACATACTAAAAATCAGAGACATTACCTTGACATTAAAATTCAATATGCTCAAAGTTGTGGGGTTTTTTCCCCAGTATTTTGGCTATGAGAATATAAAAATAGCCACATGTCACAGAATTGACACTTTCTAATTGTGGTGCTGCAGAACACTTTTGAGATTCCCTTTGACAGCTAGGAGATTTAATCAATCAATAATTAAATAAACTAATTCAGACTATTCCTTGGAAGGTTAAATACTTTGACCACATAATAAGACATGACTCAGTGTAAAGTACTCTGATATGGGAAAGATTAAAGGAAAAAGGAAAAGAGGATAGCAGATGATAATATGGATAGATAATATCATGTAAACAATGAACATAATCTTGGAGAAATTTTGTAAGATAGTGGAGGTTAGCAGGGCTTAACACATTCTACTTTGTGGGATCACAAAGAGTTGGACATAACTGAACAGCAACCTCAAATGTTCTGAACTGGCCATTTATCTATATAATTATTGATATATTCCTCTACTTTCATGTAAATATATCATTCATAAATTGAGTCTTAAATTGTTCAGGAATGAACTATGAATTTTTAGAAAATTGTATAAAACCATAACTTATTTATTTGGCTCAGGATGCTACTATAATAGATTGATCATAGTCACTTGGCATTTATAGCATGACTTCCCCCTAAAAACTTCAAGGGATTTAAGGAATTTTTATTTAAAAGGTGTTAATTCTCTCATTCAAATAGGCATAAGACCTCTGATAAGTGGGGACCTAGATTTACTGCAGTCCAAATAGCTAGACATCTGCAGGCCCCTTCAAATAAGCTGAAATTACTGATGTAAAGTGTCAGTGAGCCCATGCCTTGCCAAAGGTATTTCACACTTTGTTCAAGAATAGGGAAGCTGCCTACTCTTTGAGGCAGGCTTGGGCAAATTGGCTACATTCACTTTTTTTTTGGCAGCCAAGCACCCATGAAAGGCACAGTGATTTAAAGTCTTTTTATTTGAATGGTTGCTGTCAAGTTTCCTCCATTTTTTATTAACTGGTTAATAATTTACACCTAAGGGCAAGATTTTTACATTTACTGCTATTCGGTTTCATATTGTCAAACATCCCAATTATTCCTGTCTATTGAGTCTTCTCTGTATCCTGATTCTGTCATTCATCATATTAACTAATTTTCAAAACTTAGTTATCTATAGATCTGATAAGAATGTCTTCTATATCTTCAACTAAGTCACTGAATAAATTGTTTAACAAGGCATGGAAAACAAACAAACAAAAATTGTCCAACTATCAAATCTATTAGTATATCTTGGGATATCAAGATATCTTATTTAAAAAGTTTTATAAATCTGATTATATCTCATACTCAGCTTCTAAAAATCATCAGTTGCTATTGGTTTTGTAAAATCTTTCCCTATTAGCCTATTATTTAGGAATCTTCATTTGGACAAGGCTTGCATCTCTAATTGTTCTTTACTTGACACTTCTTACCTGTATTGTGTTCTCCCTATATTACCCCTCCAAACCTTTGTATTTTCATATAAAGAGGGAAATCTGCCGAGACCTCCCAAGCAGCTGAGGGAGAGAGGGGAAAGGAACAAGGGAAGAGAGGAGCAAACAAGAGAAGGAAAAGAGTGTGAGAAAGAAAGGGAGAGGGAGAGATAGACAGAAAGACAGATATAGACTGAGAGACTAAGAGATTATTTAGTAAATGTTTACTATGTACTAAGCATTGTGCTATGTGCTCAGGATTTTAATCAAATCAATCAAGACAATGTCTATCTTCAAGGATAAAATCTTTTCATTTATTTATTTAACTTTATTTTTTAGAAAAAAATTTTCCATGGTTACATAATTCATATTCTTATTCTCCACACCCTCCCCCCATAGCCGATGGCACATTTCCACTGTTTTTTTTTTTCTCATGTGTCATCAATTAAGAACTATTTCCATATTATTGATAGTTGTACCAGGGTGGTTTTAAAGCTGAAGAAGCAATATAATATTGGAACAAAACAATTTAAAATTAATTTGGTGGGTAGGAGACAATAGCAGTGTTTAGGTTGAGAAAGAATGAGGAAAATGCCCAAATGGATACCTCAGCTGATTCTTAAAGGAACCTAGAGTCTCTGAGATGAATGTTAAAGAGGCATCAGTCCCAAAAATATGGGACACCATTTAAAAAGGCAAGGATATAGGAGACAGAATTTCGAATAAGCCAGTTATCTAAAACTAGTTTTTGAAAAAGAATATTATAATGAACCCAAAAAGCTCATCTGGTGCCAGATTATAAAGAGTTCAAATTCCAACCTGAGGAGCTGTATTTTATCTTACAGGTAATAGAAATCTATTGGAGATTTTAGCAGAATAGAACAATAGAATGAGATTTGTTTGAGGAATATTATTTCAGCAGCTTTATGGAGGATGGAAGGGAGACAAAAGTGGCTGGAATCAGGGATAAACTCTTACTTTTTAAAGTCTGGTTTCCTTCTTTAGCCATCATCTTTTGGAGTTTCAGGACAGGGAACCATTCCTATCATTGCTCAAAAATTTTTTTTAAATCTTCTGTTCTCTTAAAGTCTAGGGTGTGTATCTCAATATGTCTAACATTCTATTTTTGACTTTCATAAATTATATAATAAGTCACTTTCTCCCAGGGTTCCTGTCACTCTTCACTTTTTTTGTCAGAATTAAGTCCAGATTCAAAGTGCCCCTTATTGCTTGCTCAAACTTTAGTAAGAGAAAATTGCAGAAAAATCAAATTGAGAACTATGTATTTCTAGGTTATTATTCAACAACAAGTTGCTGTCCAATACTTGATGCATTAAATGCCATAGTGTTTAAATTTTTAAAAGAAAACTAGATGAGTTAAAAGGAGAAATATGTAGTAAAAGTATTATAATACTACTACTATTAATAATAATATAATTAATGATAAAGTCAACATTAACATGGTACACTGAGGTTTGCAAAACATTTAAAAGTAGAATCTAATTTTTTCCTTATAACTCTGGTAAGTACTATAATTATCTCCATTTTACAGATAAGGAAATTGAGGCTGACAGAGGTTGAAACTTGCCCAGGGTTACACAGCTAGCAAGTGTCTGAGATTGTATTTGAACTTAAATGTTCCTGACTCCAGATCAGCTCTCTACTCATTGTGCCCCTTAGCTGTCTCTATAATAATGTAGGACCTCAAAGTAACCTTTTCAGATAGAGACACATCTAATATCAATAAGAAAAAGAAAATTAACAAGAAAGAAGAATAGATTTTCAGAAAGTTTAGATGTAATAGAGATTTGCTGATTAAAGAATGCAAATTAAAAGAATGAAGTACGTTCTATCTCACACACATATGAATGCATATATGTATGTGTGTATATGTTTCAATATATATGTGTATCACACATATACATACACCCATGTTCCTAAGCTCCATATGGCATCTTTGTGGAAGCAGCTTATGTATTATGTGATAGAAATCTCACAAACATGCAGAAAAACATAACTGTTATAGACATCTTTTTACTAATAAAAATATAATAAAAGTGTATTTAAATGCCCCCAAATATATTATTAAAATTAATTGGAGGCTATTTCTGTGTCAAGAACAAATTTTGCATACTTTAAAGCCAAATAACAGATAACAAAGTAAAATAATTTTACATTGACATACATAAAACCTTATAACTTTTTACATTATTAAAAAAAAGTTCAGAGACATCACCTTTTGGTGCAATCACTTGTTTTGAATTCACATGATCTAAACCCAATTTAATTCTCCACTACCAAATCACTATTTCATTTCTTTAGATAGCAAATATGTGTTTGATGGTTAGTTCATTTTCCCAAAACAACACTTTATTATGCTTATAAGTTTTCAAAGGAAAGGACTTAAATTCAGATGAGTTTCAAGTCCATTAATGCTTAGTAATCTCCATTTTTTTTATTAATTTCTAATTTTTTTCATGAAATAGAACACATCCTATATTCACTTATGAAGTCCTTTAATTCTAGGATATAACTCTGACTCTCTATATGAAAATAGTTATAAACATTCACTCTTTCACTACGAATGAAGCAAGAAAAATCCCAGGCCTATTGGAAGCAAAAAACAAAACAACAAACAAAACATTTAAACATTGCTTGAAGTAAATGTTTTACATTTTAATTAAGATAACTAGATCTTTTAGGCTCAACTGGAATTTTTCTGATAGTGGTTTCAAATGAAAATGTTTCACCAATAAATATATTAATATATGTCCATACATATTTTTCTACTTTTAAAATCTTTAATAGTCTCTTATGGATTATCTTATCCATGTCAGAATTTCTCCTCCTCATAGCAATGCTTCGCAGCTTTTTTATAAATTGATCTTCTCACTATTCTTCCACCTTTAAGAAACTGATGCCACACTGTAAAAGAATCATTTAAAATTCCCCCAGCTACAAGATACTCTAGGGCTCCTTGTTTTGTATACTCTTTACTTGTATAGTGAAAGATGGCACCTCTGTGAGTGGATGTAGAATTTGTATGGATCTAGAACATACAAATTTAAAAAAAAGCTTTTATGAATCACTATCCTCCACTCCAAGTCTGACTGCATCAAAACTTTTCAAATTAGAAAGCATCTTACAAATGGGCTATCTAAACTCCTTCATACTAGAGTGAGAGAATTGAAAGGATAATTAACTTGCCTAAGGTCATTTAGGGAGTTAGCTGCAGATCTAAAATTCCAAAGCATTTCCCTTCAATCATAACCTAGCACTTTTTTTTTTACTACTACATTTCCTTATATACACTATATACTGGACTCTTTGCTTTTTTGGGGTATCCTTTATAACCATCCCTTATTCTTCCCCATCCCACATATTCATTAGTAACTAATGTCCTTGTGTTGCCCTTTTCTCATCATCTCTAATTCTGACTGTGATGTCCTATGTTTTATGTCATCTTTAAAGTTTCTCCTTTCTTCAAAACTCTCTCCAGTGCCTCATTTTATCAGGGCCTTAGGGTTTGCTACCTAATAATGGATGTTAATGAGCTTAATTAATCAGATAAATTAATGCTGATGTTTTAAGTAAGTAATGTGTTAAATAGCTATTATGCTCCTGAATCAGGCCAAATAATATTGTAAAGTATGGAAAAATGTTATTTCTCAGGATAAACAGATATTAGATATGTAAATATTGTTTATTTCATCATTTCTCAGTTACATCTAGTCATAGACATTTTTTTTTCCTTTTAGGAACTGATAGATGATTTTACGTTTAGATTCAAGATTGCTTTTCATTATTGTTATGAATCTGAGCTTCAAGAATTCCAAAAGGGAAAAGAAAGGATTTTTATTTTCAATAATCTCTAACTAAAAAATAACTTTATTATTTCCTTTAATTGTTTAACAGTATCCTTCTAAGAAATGACTATAGACTTTGCCAGACTCAGAAGGTTCCATGAAACAACAGACGTTAAGAATCTCCTCATCCAAAGGGTCTTTTAAATTCACATAATCTAATCTCTCTCCATTTGATAATGGACCTGATTATTCATCTTGTTTCTCCTGTTTTATATAGTTTCAAATATTAACTCTTTTTACTTCCTTTTTCATCTTTTATTTAATTAATTCCATCTTTATCTGATTTTCTTTTCTTATTCCTAACTTGAATGTTTCTCTTTTTTTCCTATTCATATCCACATGAATGGGAGAAATAATTAAAAAATGAAAACAAATAAAATTAGTTCTTTAAATATTTTTTTTTAATTTTCCTTAGTGTCTGTTTATGATCAAATGGATTTTTTATATTAGCTTTATAAAAGCACAGCCATGCCCAGGAGTGAGTTTTTATCTTCTTCATCAGTCAGCAATAGTGACTTTAAAAAACTCTTGTTGAAACCTCTGAATTGTTTGCCTCTATCCTTCAAGTTACATTGACATCTGGCAGATGGAAACACTGCAGCAATTTCATGGAAAGGCTGCCAAATATGACACCGGTATAAAGCAAATAGAGTTCCTGATTGCAAGGAGCCTAAGGCCTATTGACATTCCCCAAAGAGTGAAGAAAGCATATGGTGACATTCCTGTCAATAATGATCCTGTCAGGTGCTGGCTGAGATGGATTGAAGATGTCAATAGGAGGGAAGATGACCTCCTTGGCCGGGCACAGATCTGTTTTCTACATTTGTACAAATAATGCAATAGCTCCTTGATATAATGGCTCCTCCTGTCACACCTAAATCTGGGAAATCCCAAAGGACCCAAGAACAGTGTTAGGAGATTCAAGAGAATTTATTCATTTAATTGGTAACTGAAAGTGAAAAGATGGGATAAAGTGAGTGTGAGTGGGGAGATACCCACCCCCCCAAAAAAGGTTCTTTCAACTGATTTTCTGAGAAGTTAAATGACAGTTTTCATTTACTTTTGAGATTTTTTAATCTGTGTCCTGTTTCTCATGTATCCCTTCTGTTGCCCCTCGTTGCATCTCTTCTTACATCAAAAACGGACCCATTTTCTCTAACTAAAATAAATAAGTGAAGCATATTTTTGGTTTTCATTTGATAGTATTCTATCTCACAAAACCATTTTAGGCATGACAGCTACTACTCTGGCCATCATAGCCTGAAGACAAGGTGGGTTACATTTTTCCCTTCCCCACACAGTTATCTAGTAATGGAAATAGTTTAACCTTCTTGAATTCTATTTTGTTTTCTCTTTCCTGTTTATTTTTTATTGCTTCTCTTTAGTCTTGTGTTCGAATGCCTTTTTTCCCCATCTAAAAAAGTTATGGTCTTTTTATCAGAAAAGATTGAAAATCCTCCATTTTATTAAATATCCATTTGCTCCCCCTCAGTAGAATTAAGTTGTTTTACTGGGAAGATTATTCTTAGACATAATCATAGCTCCTTTACTTTCCAAAATATCACATACTAAACCCTATTCTCTTTTAAGGTGAAAAGTACTAAGTCTTATGTAATCCTGATAGTAGACTAATGGAATTTAAACAATTTCTTTCTGGCTTTTACAGTATTTTCCCCTTGATCAAGAGCTATGAGAGTTTTCATTTTGGGATCTCCTCAGATGATCGGTGTGTTCTTTCAACTTCTACTTTGGCCTATGGTTCTAAAATATCTGGACAGATCTGGCACAATGTAAGATAACATTCACAAACAATTAGTTCCAGAAATCTATCTTGACCTATAAGTAAGTAGGAAGTAGGGAGGGGAAAAGAAAAAATGGAAACAGATCAAAAAGAGTGAACTTGGGGCAACAGTAATAAAAAGTAAACATTTGTGAACAAGGAAAGGCTGAAAGAAAAGGAAAGGAAGGATAAATTGAGGGAAAATAAGAGAGAGGGAAACACACAGTTATTAATCATAACTGTGAATGTTAAAAGGATGAACTCACTCATAAAACAGATTATAATCTATAATTCCACATAATCTTATCTACAAGAAATATATTTAAGTGAGGGATAAACACAGAATAAACACAAAGGGCTAAAACAGAATTTTATGATGCTTTAGCCAAATTTTAAAAATTTGGTAGTAGTGGTAGCATTTATGATATTAGACTGATTATAATGCAATAATATTGTACCATAAGAAATATCAAATAAGATTATCACAAAAAAGAAAGGAAAAAACTTGAAAAGTTGTATATGAAGTAACACAAAATGAAAAGAGCAGAACAAGGAGAATGTTGTACATGGTAATAGCAATAAAGTAGAATGATCAACTGTGAATGACAACTATTATCAGAAATGCAGGTGTCCAGAACAACTCCAAAGGATCCATTATAAAATGGACTATCCATAGCTATAGAAGGAACTGATGTAGTCTAAATGCAGACTGAAGCATATCATTCTTCATTTTATTTCCTCCATGAAATTTTCTGCAGCATAAGTGATATGCTGTTCTTTCACAACATGATGGATATGGAAATATGTATCACATAATAATGTATACATTTTCCTTCCATCTTAGCAAAGGAGGAGGAGAGGGAGAGAAACAACATGAATAGCAGAATGTCAAGAAAATGATTGTTGAAAATTATACCAGTATGTAATCTGGGAAAAATAACTAAACTTAAAAAAAATTGAAATAAATATATGAAGAAATTTCATCTATCAGAGCAGTTTTTGTTACTGTTTGTTTTTGTATTTTGCTTTGTTTTTATATGTAGCCTGTTCTGGCTATGTAGTCAATATACAATCTCTAGCAAAATCCACTTGGTAGAGAAATGCAGACTGTCTTCTCCCTAAAGCAGATCTCTTCATTTTCAATGGTCCAGGCTAGGAGTCGGCAACCTTTTTGGCCATGAGAGCCATAAACGCCACATTTTTTAAAATGTAATTTCGTGAGAGCCATACAGTGCTCACAGTGCCGCTCCTGTAACAGCGCCTGAAAAAAATTGACTTTATGGCTCCTGCAGAAAGAGCCATATCTGGCCCTCGAAAGAACCAGATAAGGCTCGAGAGCCATATGTTGCCGACCCCTGGTCTAGGCATACTCCAAAATTAGATTTGACTTTAATAGAAATATATATATATATATATATATATATATATA
>NC_058135.1:159013506-159030716 GCF_016433145.1 Gracilinanus agilis
TATAGAGAGAGAGAGAGAGAGAGAGAGAGAGAGAGAGAGAGAGAATACAAATACAAGTTTGGTTCATATTTTACAGAGGAGAAAGATGTGATAGCCTGAACTCAGATGCAGGCTTACTAGGCCATTTCATTGGCATTTTGTTTTCTAGTATGAAATGAATTGACATACTTGTAGTCCCTCTAACATTCCAAGAAAGAAGCATTTTTGTTCTGTGTTATCTCTGCATCACCCAAGGTGGTTTATTTATCTGTAACTACTTTTTCCTTATAGATATTTCCATTTTTCTCCACAGAATATACTTTGGAAAAATAATTTTTGGAGTCATTATATTTCTTTTATCAGTAAGTCTGTTAATGAATTAAAAGGCATTTGAATTGTACACCATCTCTGTTGAAATGTGTATTCACACATTCATCAACAAACTCAAAAAGTACTTTTTAACAATATTTTTTTCAAATTTCCAATATTTTAGAGGAAAAAGATAGATTCTTTCAAATTAACAAGACATTCCTAATGGCATAATTGAAATGCATCCCGGGATCTTCAGAAATTCATTTCAAAATCATTTCAATTTTTTATGGAGTTGAAAGACTTGGATTTTAATGCTTTCTCTGACTCTTACTAGCTCTGTGAGCACAAAAAGTCATAACAAATACCCTAAACAAAGTCTTATAAATTAAAAAATAGGTATAAAATGCGTATAGTATCTATATCACAGGCTAAATTGTGGAATTCAAGGAGGATCACACATAAGGTCTTTTAAAATATGAAATAATTTTTAAATATGTTGTAAATATTAATATATTATTTATTTATTTAAATAAAAGAAGCATTTATAAAGTACATACTTTGTTCTCAGCCCTGGGATTAACAGATAATAAGAAAGTAATAAACTTTACTCTCAAAGAGTTTATATTCTTTTACAGAAGCCAAGAAATATCTATATTAGTATATATAGGACAAACAGATGCAGAACAACTACAAATTAACAACAAAGTGTCGAGCTACAAAAATAGTAATAAAGAAGGGATGGTTAATGTAGCTGATAAGATAAATAGTCTGGTATGTCTGCCAGCACTTGAGCATCACCAGGGACTGAGGAAGGGAATTTAAAAGTATTTGGGAGACAGCTTGGAGAAGGGATTTTGGAGTTGTTTTATCTTACAACCAAAAGTTCAGGCTGGAAAAAGGTGGCAGTAACTACAGGCTGGAGAAGCAGAGAGTACTACTTGCCTTCAGGCAATTCTTGGCTCTGGTGAGGGAGAGAAGGGGGGAATATTGGCTACTGGTCAGTAGCAAAGTTGGCTAATGGGCCCAACTGCCATGATACTCGGAGAGATAGGGCACTAGCAGTTAGGACAATAGGCAAGAGTTTTTATTAAAAAGTGATGCTAAGAGGCTGTGGCTGAGTTGGGGTGGGGCGAGGAGCATTCGGTCTGCGGAGGGGGGTGAGGGGAGAATGGGGGACGGGCGAGGATGCCGCCTGCTGTGCGGCAGGTTTTGTTTTCAAGATCAGCATGAGCACAGCAGGGGTCCTCCTGAACCTGGGTCGCGTCCCCTCGAGAAGTTCTCCTCTGAACCCCAGAAAGTGCGTGGGGCGAGCACACCAAGGGCGATTCCGGTGGACATAACCTCACTCTTGGGTCTGGTCGTTCTTTTACGCAGGCTCGTCTCTGGCGCCGGAGACATCAAGCTCACCAAGGATGGCAATGTGCTGTTACACGAGACGCAAATTCAACACCCAACAGTCTCCTTGATAGCCAAAGCAGCTACAGCTCAGGATGGCATTACTGGTGATGGCACTACAAATGTTCTCGTCATTGGAGAGCTGCTGAAACAGGCTGATCTCTACATCTCTGAAGGTCTACACCCCCGGATTATAACAGAAGGGTTTGAAGCTGCCAAGACAAAGGCACTTGAAGTCTTGGAACAAGTCAAAATCAGCAAGGAAATAGATAGAGAAATTCTCATAGATGTGGCCCAAACATCCCTGCGCACCAAAGTCAATGCTGACCTGGCCGACGCGCTGACTGAGGCAGTATTAGACTCAATTTTGACTGTCAGAAAACCTGGTGAACCTGTTGATCTTTTCATGGTAGAGATCATGGAGATGAAGCATAAATCAGAAACTGACACATCGTTGATTAGAGGACTGGTTTTGGACCATGGTGCCCGACACCCTCAAATGAAGGAAAGAGTAGAAGATGCTTATATTCTTACGTGCAATGTGTCATTAGAATATGAAAAAACAGAAGTGAATTCTGGATTCTTTTTACAAGAGTGCAGAGGAGAGAGAAAAGCTAGTAAAAGCAGAAAGGAAATTCATTGAAGATAGAGTATAGAAAATCGTAGAACTGAAAAGAAAAGTATGGGGTGATTCGGACAAAGGATTTGTTGTTATTAATCAAAAGGGAATTGACCCGTTTCCTCTAGATGCTCTTGCAAAAGAAGGTATAGCGGCCCTCTGCAGAGCAAAAAGAAGAAATATGGAAAGATTGACTCTTGCATGTGGTGGGATGGCTATGAATTCTCTTGAAGAGCTAAGTCCTGACTGTTTGGGACATGGAGGCCTGGTCTATGAATATACCCTGGGAGAAGAAAAATTCACCTTCATTGAGAAATGCATCAACCCTCGATCTGTCACGTTGTTGATCAAAGGACCAAATAAGCACACCCTTACCCAGATCAAGGATGCTGTAAGAGATGGTCTGCGTACTGTCAAGAATGCTATTGAAGATGGCTGTGTAGTTCCTGGTGCAGGTGCAGTGGAAGTGGCCATAGCTGAAGCTCTCATTAAACATAAGCCCAATGTCAAGGGAAGGGCCCATCTTGGAGTTCAAGCTTTTGCTGACGCTTTGCTCATTATTCCTAAGGTTCTTGCCCAGAACTCTGGTTTTGACCTTCAGGAAACATTAGTTAAGGTTCAGGCTGAACATGCAGAATCTGGACAACTTGTTGGTGTTGATTTGAAGACAGGTGAGCCCATTATTGTGGCCGAAGCTGGCATTTGGGATAACTATTGTGTCAAGAAGCAGCTCCTTCACTCCTGCACTGTAATTGCCACCAATATTCTCCTGGTTGATGAGATCATGTGTGCTGGAATGTCATCTCTGAAAGGTTGAATTGGATCCTAGGTTTCCATTGTAATCAGCTGAATCATGATGGTCCCACAGGAAGAACCACAAAGTGTATGTCTGGTGGCAGCCTTTATTCCCAGCCATCAAAGGATTTTCCAAAGAATAATTGTTTTTCTTATTGTTGCAGTAAACATGGCCTCTACGACTGAAATTATTGGCCCCCATTTAAAAGTGTACAGTCCTAAAATTGATTACAGTATTTATTTTTTTTAATTGCACTGAAGCCTCCAATTAAAGCTGCGGTCCTTTTTACCACCACCCCCAAAAAAAGTGATGCTAAAATTACATCTTTGAGGAAGTATGGAATTTTATAAGGAAGAGGTGAAGCTGAAGGAGATTACAGGTGTTGAAAAACACCAGGAAAAAGGCACTAAGTTGCTATATGTGTGAGGAACAGAAAAAAAAATATATCCCCTTTGCCTAGGGTATATGTTTGTTCCATGAAAAGTCGAATGTCTAACTGTTGCTGCCTTTTCATATTTAGCTGAGTATTCAATGATCCTCTGATATTTTTCCTAACATTGTGACCCATCCTTGGTTTTTACCTATCCTAAACCTGATGTTTCTTTCCTATTTTCATTTGTGTTTCTCTAGTAAAATTCAAATAGAATTTCTTTCATTTCAGTTTGTGATTAACATTAGAATGAAACTACGGAACCTAATGGGGTAGCAGAAAACATCCCACAGTAACATTAACAAAGCATATTCCTCAGTTTAGTAAAGTAGGGAGGGAAGAAACCCAGAATAAAACAAAAATAAGCAAAATAGTCCTTACCTGACAGGAGGGTGCACAAGAAAGCATTCTTTTTGCTAAGATGGATTTTTTTTTAAAGTTATGTGATCTTCCTAGAATCATCTTACCCTTCTATGCACAATCAATTCTAATTCAAATAATTTTCATCTTTGTCTTTTGGCTCTCTCATCTTTACATATTATTGTTCTTTTTATCATTACTTCCTCTAACTCTATTCTGAATTATCTTGCCATTGTCTCCCTTCTCTGTAATAAATGGTGTGATGTATCTTATGAAAAATCTTATGGAAAAAAATAAATTTCATCATCCTTTTTAACTGAGGTTTTTGCATTTGCTTCTTTTTTTGGCAAAAGAGAACTAAAACATCTTTGTAACAGTAGTTCCTTTTCATTAATAGCCCATATAGCAGTTCAATACCGAACAACTGAATATGTTAATAATATAAATTCAAATCAATTAAAATAAAAAACCACTAACAGAATGTCTTTCACTGCCTTGCACAATACATAAAATTAAAACTTTCAAGATCATGTTACAAAAGGCAATTCTATTACATTGCCTGTGCTATTTGCAGATTTCCCACCCCCAAAGCTATGGAAAATATGGTCTAAATTAATCATCATGAACTTTCTGGATACTTATTGAAGTTTCTTTGCTTATATCCCTTCCCCACTCCCTTTTTTCTCTTTTTGTTCTCCCTGTCTCAATGTCCTAGGAATCTTGTAGGTTTATAGATGATCTGCTGATGTTTAGAAGTTCTTATCTGTTACTAATATATTATTTTAGGAAGAAAAATTACACACAGATGGATCAGACTTCCACACTTAAATGACCTATAAGGTCTGGAGCATTTTTAAAACATTTCAACAAATTGGTCTGTTGCATGAACTCCTTTCCTATATCTTGAAGCAAAAACAAGATTCAGAAATTAATTAGCCATTTTTATAGCCTTCATGATTACAGTACTTATAATTTTACAAAGCATATATATTATTTGATAAAAGATGCCCTCCTCTTTACTGTGCTTCTGTGTCAGGTCAACCAAGATATTATAAATGAAATTGTTTATCTAGGATTCTTCTGCATGGAATAATTTTCCTCTTACTCTTAGGCATTGTTATGAAGCTAGTCAACCATGGTAAGCAGAGCCTACTAAGTTAAATAATCAATGTTCTTTTAGGAGAATAAATTTGATATCTCTGTCTTATATTCTTAGGGAGATTCAATTTTTCTCAGATGTTCATCAAGATATTCTTGAACAGCTGGAGGTAGTTTGTTTAAAGAATGCTACTCAACTGACTTCTATCTTTATTTACTCTGAATGAAACAATTAACTAATGCTGGAAGGATTATTTATTTTCTTCAAAACATTTAATTCTGAAAAGCTAGTAAAGTGAATGCAATAAAGGAAGGAACTCACTCCCTACATATGCTTAAGGGAAATTAATCAAAAGTATTGTTCTAGTGGTGTCAAGTTTGAGGGAAGAAATTATTTTATTGTGTTCTGAGCTATCCAGGCCACATCTGGATGAGAGCATTTATTTCTGAATTCTGGATTTTAAGGGAGACATTTGACCAACTGAGTTAACAGAAAATATGGACCTTGACAATGAGGGATCCATGTCATGTGAAGACCAGTTAAGGAAAAATTAGATGTTAAACATTGAGAAAAGAAGACTAAAGGACTCAAAAGGTTGTTTTGTAGATGAGACATAAAATTTTTATAACTATCAATGTATCTATATCTATATCCATCCATACGTAATTACTCTGATATTCTTGAACCAAAGGATAAAATAAAAATTGAAAAGATCCACTCATCATTTCCTGAACAAAATCTCCAAATAATAACTCCAAGGAATATTATAGCCAAATTCCAGAGCTGATAGGTTAAGGAAAAATATTGCAAACAGCCAGAGAGAAACAATTATATCATTGAGTCTCAGCCAGGTTTATACAGGATGTAGAAGCTTCTACGTTGGTAGAAGAAGGCTTGGTATATAATATTTCAGAAGGCAAAGGGCTAGATTTACAATCAAGAATCAACTAACCAGTAAAGCCAGTAGTATGTCCTATTTGGGGGAAAATAAGTCATTTAATAAAGATGAAAACCTCCAACCATTCTGATGAAAAAAACCAGACCTAATCAGATAATATGATGTTCAAATACAACATGTAAGAAAAACTTGAAAAGGTAAACAAGAAAGAGAAAATTTAGGGGATTCAATAATGTCAGACTGTTTATATGCTTATATGGAATGATTATCCTTCCAACTCTTTTATTATTTATCATTATTAGAGCAGTTAGAAGGAGCATAAATAGACAGAGGGTGTAGAAGTAATTTAATTAAGATGGTAGCAAATAAAAAATAATCAAACCATGGAAAAGAGGCCTGCATTGAGAGAAAAGGAAAGATAGAGAGAGAATGACATTAATTATCTCATCCAAAGAGGTACAAAAAAACTATTTTATTGGAGTAGAGGATAAGAATGATACCTGACATTCCTTAAGCCTTACTATCATTTTAACTTGTACAGGGAAAGAATAACAACTATATTCATTTGGGTATAGATTCCTATCTTTTGCTATACAGAGGAAAGAAGGAATAAATAAAAGGGGAGTAAAAAAAGGAAGGAGGAAATGGTGGGGGTTATTCAAAGCAAAACTCTTAGGAGGTGGGGCAGCTGGGTGGCTCAGTGGATTGAGAACCAGGCCTAGAGATGGGAGGTCCTGGATTCAAATATGTTCTTGGACACTTCCCAGCTGTGTGACCCTGGGCAATTCACTTCACCCCCATTGCCTACTTTTACCACTCTTCTACCTTGGAGCCAATACACAGTATTGACTCCAAGATGGAAGGTAAGGGTTTTATTAAAAAAAAACACACTTAGGAGGAGTGACAGAGTTAAAGGAGAGAGAAAGAGCAGCATCCAAAGGGGAACATAAAATGAAGGGGAATTCCCAGTTGGTAATCATAACTATGAAGGTGAATGGAATAAACTCATCCATAAAAGGGAACAATATACTAAAGTGGATCAAAAACAAGAATTCCATAATCTGTTATTTAAAGAAAACACATCTGAGGCAAGGAGACTTACACAGAGTAAAGGTAGGTAAGAGGCTAAAGAAAAACTTATTATTCACCTGAATAATTAAAAAAAAGCAGGAATAACAATCCTAGTTTCTGACACAACTAGAGCAAAAATATATCTTATTAAAAGAGATAAGATAGGAAATTAATCGTGATAAAAGGTACCACACATAATGAAGTAATGTCAAAATTAAATATATATGCACCAAATGTTGTGGCCTCAAACATTTTAAAGGAGAAATTAAATGAACTACAGGAGAAAATGAATAGTAAAACTATACAAATGGGAACTTCAACTTTCCTCTCTCAGATAAAACTAATTAAAAAAGAAAGAACTTAAGGAGATCATGAAAGTTTTGAAAAGTTAGATTTAATGTATCTCTGGAGAAAATGGAATGGAAATAGGAAAGAAGTTACCTTCTGAGTAGTACTTGGCAGCCACCCAAAAAAAGACCATGTATTAGAGCATAAAAATTTCTCAAACAATTCAGAAAAACAGAAGGAATAAATGCATCATTTTGGTATCATAATATGGTATGAATTAAATATCTAGGGGACCTCCAACACAACCAGACCCTGGAAGACTTACCATCACAGAATCATGCATCTTAATTTGCCAGTATAGCAGGTGATAGAGGTAGTCAAGGAAGATGACATATAGGGACTGAAGTTAAACCCTGTACAATTAGATCTTAAGGTTAGGATTTAGACTCAGCTGAAAAGGCCAGTGTGTGAAGCAGGCTGGCACTCTCGGCCATTCTGGGGGACTGCAACAGGGGCTTTCTCTAACAAGTTGGCATTTATCTAGGTAAGCCATCTCTGGCAAGTGGTGGAGAAGGGGGCCACTACCACATCCAACAGCAGAATCCAGGAACTATGATTTGTAACCTCTGATGGTGACTGAGTTAGATAGGATGGAAGCATTATTTCATCCTTTCTTTCTCTAAATTTAGCATCAAGTCTCCAAGATTCATTTTCATTCATAATAATATGATAAAATTTCAATCAATAAAACTCAATGGAAAGAAAAATGAATAATTAATTGGAAACTAAATAAACTAATTCTAAAAAAGGGATGGATCAATGAAAAAATTAAAAACAATCAATAATTTCATTAGCAAGAATGAAAATGAAGAGAAAGTATTTCAAAATGATGAGATATAGCCAAAGTAGTACTTAGGGGACATTTTTTTCCATTAAAAGTTTACATCAATATTGAGGGCAGCTGGGTAGCTCAGTGGATTGAGAGTCAGGCCTAGAGACGGAAGGTCCTAGGTTCAAATCTGGCCTCAGACACTTCCCAGCTGTGTGACCCTGGGCAAGTCACTTGACCTCCATTGCCTACCCTTACCACTTTTCCACCTAGGAGCCAATATACAGAAGGTAAGGGTTTAAAAAAAAGTTTACATCAATATCAAGGAAACTAATAAAAAATGTGGAGGATGGTGGTCTAGCAGTACCAGATCTTAAATTGTACTATAAAGCAGTAATGACTGTAATTATCAAAATAATCAGATTCTGGCTAAGAAATAGAATGGTGGATCAATGGACTAGATCAAGGGCAAATGACATCAGCAATCTAATATTTGATGAACCCAAAGATCCCTGCTTTTGGAAAAAGAACTCACTATTTGACAAAAACTTCTGTGAAAATAGAAATGAGTAGGGTAAAAATTAGGTTTAGATCAATATCTCACATATTATATACCAAGATAAGGTCAAAATGGGTATGTGATTTAAATATAAAGAGTGATATTAAAAGAAAATTATGGGAACATAGAATAGTTTGCCTGTAAGAGGTATGGAGAACGGAAGAATTTATGACCAAAATGAGATAGAGAACATTATGAAGTTTAAAACGAATAATTTTTATTATATTAAATTAAAATGGTTTTGTACAAACAAAACCAATGTAACTAAGATTAGAAGAGAAGCAATAAACTGGGGAACAAATGTTATAACTATTTTCTCTGATAAAGGTCTCATTTTACAAATATATAAAGAACTAAGCCAAATTGATTAGAATCTAAGTTATTCCCCAGTTGATAAATGGTCAAAGGCTATGAATAAGTTTTTAGCTCTCAATAATTATATGGAAAATATTCTAAATTTTTCCTGATTAAAGAAATTCGAATCAAAACAACTCTAAGGTACCACCTCACACCTAACAGATAGACCAGTATGTAAAAAAAAGAGATATAAGGGAGAGAGATCCAGATATCCTAGAGTCCCAGAGTGAGATAGTAGTAGATTCAACTTAGGGATATTTCTGAATATCCAGCCATTATCTCTGGGTATTCTAACCTCTGGTTAATGAGAGTGAAGCAGAATTACTTTCTCTCACTGGACCAGTTGCACAAACACCTTGGAGACAATTGATGAAAAAAATCAGTATCTCTTATTAAAAGAAGGGATAAAACTGAGGATCAGAACAAGGAGTTCCTAACTTTAAGGGATCTAGCTATTCACCCAACAACCCTCTATGTCCTTTGCAAGAGGGAGCCTTTGAATCTTCTGACTAACTTACCAGCTCCCAATTTCTATCTAGGTGTTCCCCAAAAGCTAAGATATCTATCTACGACACTCTGTAGTTGGTTAGATTTAGTTCAGAAGTTGTCTCCAAAACCCGTTATGATTACTTTCAAATGTCTAAGTCCACCCGAGGGGGTCTGAGCCCTCAAAGTAAAACCTCAAAGTCAATCTGACAAGATTATTTAGATAAAACCCTTCTGGAAAGCACAGCAGGTATGGTCAGATGCTTTACTACATATTACCAGTCAAACAGAGTACCTCCAAAGATGATTTAGGGGTTTCTTCTTCTCTACAATCAGGTTGAGGTAGCTAAGCATATTACATATGACAGGAAAGGAAAATGGTAAATGTTGGAGGGGATATGGCAAAATTCTTACACTAATGCATTGCTGGTGAAGTTGTGAACTGATCCAACCATTCTGGAGGGCACTTTGGAATCATGCCCAAATGGCTTTAAAAGAATGCATATCTTTTGATCCTGTGATACCAGTACTGGATCTATATCCCAAAGAGAATGGCAGAGGACCTGTCTGTTGCAAAAATATTTATAGCTGCTCTTTTTGTGGTGGCAAAGAATTGGAAACTAAAGTGATGTCCCTCATTTGGGGAACAGATGAATAAATTGTGGCATATGACAGTGATGGAATACTAGTGTGTTATAAGGAATGATGAACAGAATGATTTCCAAAAGAGCTGTAGAGACCTTCATGGATTGATGTGGAGTGAAATAAGAAGAATGAGGAAAACATTATACATGGTAAGAGCAATATTGTGGAATGATTAAATGTGATATACTTTGCTCTAACAGCAATACAGTGATCCAGAACAATTCTGAGAGACTTATGAAAAAGAATGCTATCCACCTCCAGAGAAAGAACTGTTGGAGTAAGAATGTGGATAGAAGCATATGATTTATCATTTCCTTATTTAGGTCTATGTTTTAGAGTTTTGGTTTTATAAGATTATTCACTTACAAAAATGAATTATGTGGAAACATGTTTTGCATGATATTACATGTATAACCCAGATTGAATTACTTCCAGCTCTGGGAGGTAGAAGAAAGGAAGGGAAGGAGATAATTTATATTATATAACTTCAGAAAACTCATGTGGAAATGTATTCAAATTTTTAAAAACTAAAAAAAGAAATGACAAATTTTGGAAACATAAAGAAAATAACGGAACTATATGAAGAAATATAAAGAGAAGCATAGTAAAATAATACATACTATGATTTTATTTTTAAAAGCCATTAAATAAAGAAAAAAAGCATCAGAGTAAAAAATTCCATAGAGAATGCCAAAGCAATGGGTGTTTATGTTAGCACACATATATAATTTGCATATTTTAAATAAATTATAAACAGTGTGGAGTTTGTTATTTTGCACATAATTTTTTATGCACTTGTTTATTTAATTATTTTGTTGGTAGTTACTAAGTATATGTTAAAAAGAAACTGAAAAAAAAACCTATTTATGCCAAATTGTCAGTTTCTGGCAATTCTATCATTGAAATTCCTTGGTTTGTTATGACTCTATCCCAATGCATTTCACAGGATTTTTTTTCTAACCCCTTCTTAAATTAGAAATATAATACTTTGTCAATCACTCATTAACATGCCTTTGAAATTTACTTTTAGATTGAATTTTAATTACCTAGAAAATAAAATAACATAATAAAAAGTACAAGAATATTCTATCCATACTTCTGCTACAAATTATCTCCTCAATAAAGAATAAGTTGAGAGGGCAGAGAAAGGGATCTTTATGAAGGGCTACACAGATAGCAAAGGGCCACATTTATAAGGCTATACATGGGTGTGAGGGGGGGAATTTGTTATTTGAGAATGTTTGGAAGATGTAACAAACAGGGCACATGGGTGGAAAGGTAACTCAAACTTCTGATGCTATAGGGTCCCTAATTTCGTCATCCTGCTAAAGCTAGACCTACTTTACCCAAGTTATGAATTCTCTAATGAGTTTATCATTCCACTGGACTCTATTGATTTTATGGTGTCCAAAGGATAAGTAATCTTCTAAATGGGCATTACTTCCTAAGACTAGCTTCTTAGCTTTATGCATTCTGGGCTGCCTGTCAGTCATCTGATTTATAGTAGACAAAGTATAGTAGCTAGAAAGTATTTCCTTAAAAAGAGTCCAATAGCATAATTTCAGATACCATTCTACACTGATAAAATCTAGTTAAGTACCCCAAATCTAAGATTAAATCTTTTCTTTCTTTCTGTCTGGTTTAATGAACTAGGTTTGTCTAGGTCTTGACATATTTGTCTTTTTTTTCTGTGTAGAACTTGAGCTAAAAATGTAAAAATGTAAAAATGTGAAAGTAGTTCCCCAACCCCATGAATACCCAAAGAACTGGTTGTGTCAGCCCCATTTTATATTTTCAGAAATTATCAATACAACTAGGATTATTCAAATCATTCTTGTAACACTTGTATTAGTTATAAGATTGTTGTGAGGATCACAAGAGACACTCTATGTAAAGGATTTTATAAACTTTACACTATAAATACCAAATATTTTTGGAATCTAAATGCTATTAAACATACAGACTTCTTAGTTTAATTACTATAACAAAGAAATTAGAGAGTGCCACCATATATTATCATGTGCACCCAAGGTTTTAGGTCCATTCTGTCCTACCCACTTATGAATATTAATATGAGCCTCACAGAATGGAGGGATGGAAAAGGTGAGCTTCCTATTAAAAAAATGCTTTTCAAGGTGATCAGTGGAATCGTTAAGATAAGCAAATCTTAGAAGCAATTAAACTTTATATCCTAGATGGAAATGGGAGGCTAAAAAATCTGTTAGAAATAAATCAGATTAGTATTTTTATAAATATTGCTAAGGTATAAATTATTGTTCAAACAAGGGGTAGAAATAATGAGAAAGATAAAACAAAAAGGCCTTTAAATGATACTTAAAAGCTTTTGCACCTGTCAAATTAATGCCAGTAAGATAAGTAACAAGTTGATTAGTTTTTTTAAAAAAAGAATGAATTTAAAAAAAACAAATAAAATTGTTCCAAGTATATGTAATGGTCAGTTACGCAAAATAAATATGAAATTAAACATAAATATTTAAGAAAAATGATGAAAAGTGGTCAAATAAGAAAATCTCAAAAAAAGACAAACTCTTACTGATCATATGATAGAATTATTCAAATTACTACTAATAAAAGAAATTCAACTATTGATTTTCCTCCCACTCAGCAAATTAGCAAGAATAACAAAGGATGGGAACAAAATGTTATAAAGTTATGGAGCTATAGCAGTTGTATAATATAAGTAGTGATGTGAATTGGCTTTCAATTCTGGAAAGCAATTTGGAATTATGCTCAGAAAGTAATTAATATATGCATACACTTTGATGCAGAGGTGTCCCTACAGAGGATTTACCTTAAGTTAATAAATGATAAAAAGAGAAGTCTCGGATCCAAAAATATTTAGATAAAACTCTTTTTTAAAAGAGTACTAAAAAGAAACTAGAAAGAAATAGAAACAAAAGACAAACCCATAGATTTGTGTATAGTGACACTTCTTGAAACATAAATGTAATGGCATGTAACAGACTAGCCTGATGAACACAGGGAAGCATAGAAAGATTTTTAACTGATTTAGAGAAGTTTTGTATTACTTAAGCATTTTAAATAAGAGTCTCTGTATTTTTTTCCTATTCTCTCCATTAGACAACGAAGTACTGCCTTGAGTAAGGAAGGTCCAGGTTAAAATCATGCCCAAGTTTACCCTACAAACCTATGATATTCCACAATAGACTTACAGGTGGAGCTGAACGGGCAAGTGCCCAAAAAGTTTATCCTCTTTTTTATGGATGGCTATATAAGCATATAAATTGCATATCTTGAAGAATATATAGGTGGTACATTGTCTTGATGTGTTAGGCAAGTTTTTTAATAAGAGAAAAAACTGCCCTTTATATCAGAGGTATTGAAGAAACATGAGCTGTGTGACCCTGGAGAAATCATTTATTTAACCTTCTCCTCAGTTTCCTCATCTATAAAATGGGGATAACATGATGTGAAGATCAAATAAAATAATTGCATAGTACTTAACACAGTGCCTGTCATGTAGCAAGTGCTAAATAGATGTTTGTTATTGTATCAATTATAATTCAAATAACATTATTAATTATATTATTAGTTTTAATATATTATAATTATCGCTACAACTATTAGTACATTAATATAATTAATATATTACATATAGAAGTATCATGTATATACATATATGTGAATGTCCAATTTCATCTATGTAGCTTCAGTGTATTACACAAATATATGTTTTTATTTATTTTTCTTTTCAATGTTATCAGTTGAAAATTAATTGAATCAATAATCTGCCTTGTGCCTCCCTCTTTCATATATATCTACTTTCTTCTTCTCTCAGGTACTAGATGATTCTCAAAACATGATACCTTCATTATTATCCTGCTTAAAACACAAAGAGAAAATGCCAACCCTCAACCCTTTCAAGAGTTCAATTATCCATACCTGTCAAAATAGCAAAGCAAACTTTGTATTTTTAAATCTACAAAATTCTACCAAAAGACTCTCATCATGAATAATAGGAGAAGAAAATATATTTCACAGCAATTCTGCTAGATAGCGAGTAGAAATTCAAGCTTATTAAAGTTGAGATAGGGGTGCTTACTCTTAGGTAGATGTTATTGCAAAATGTGAAGAGAAAAATTTGTAAACATGGATTTAAGAAAGTTTTCAACCTATTTTTGAAGCTTTACATAATTTTTGTAGAAATAACAGGACACTCTCTTGAGTCCTGGATGTAGAATTCTTATCTTTCACATGTTTTGTGTTCCTGGATTCCTAATGACACTAACTCTGCTTTCTGTCCCTTATAGGTGCCCTAAGTCTGGCCTACATTTTCCTCATTACACAGAAGATATACATGTGTAGAGAAATCCCAAGTATCTAATTGAAGATTTCTCCTTGATGAAATAATTTTTATAAGAGCATCAGAAAAGGAAAGAACTGTCCGGTTAAGATGGCGGCAGAGTAAGGAGCAGCTGCTCGATCTCTCCTGACCGAACCACACAGGACCCCTCAAGGGGAAATAAAAACGAGTCCAGAGGAACGAAGGAACCCCACAACAGGGCGCAGCATTGAAGGTACGCAGAATGGGGCACTGCCACGCTATAAAGGGGTGAAACAGCTCTCACTAGAACGCGAGAGGAAGAAGCCCCTCCCCCACCCCCCACAACGCACAAGCCTGTAAACAGGACTGGGGCAACCAGATAATCACTGGCAGCCCCTGAGCCCGTACCTGTGCGCTGCAAGACGAGGGACCCCAGGTGGCTGGGACTTTCCCTGAGCGCCCACGTGGGTGAAGGCACCGCCTCCAGGCCAGGACAAAGGCCCCTAAAACGCGGCCTTTCCCAAGCACTGAAGGCATCGCCTCAGGGGCGAACAAAGATCTCCAGCCCACTGACTTTCACTACCTTCTGCAGGGGTGAAAGCAGGGCCCTAAGAGCATCAGCGCAGGCAAAGGCAGTGCCCTAGGCATGAATAACGATCTCCAGCCCAGGCTTGGACCTCCAGTGAGGACCTGGTGCAGACCCAGCGGGGCAGTGGAAGCAGCCCCAAAGACTGCTGAAGGAGCCTCGGGCAGAGGGGCAGACCGGGAACTACCAGGAGGCCTGACCCCGAAGACAAGGAGACCGGAGCTATCCCCCCCCAAGCTTGCAAGGCCCAGGCAGACCCGGAGTGCAAAGACAAAGCGGAAAAGGGGCGGGGCTAACAATGGCCAGCAATAAGGAAGTCCAGAAGAAAAAGACCATCAAGAGAAATTCTGGAACACTCGACAACTTCTACACAGAGAAAATCCAGATAACAGAGGAGGTAAAACAAAAATCCAAACCTCCCCAAAAAAATGAAAGCTGGTCACAAGCTATGGAAGAGTTTAAAAATGAAATGCTGAGGAAGATGGAGGAAATCTGGCAAGAAAATAACAGTTTAAAAGGCAGAATTTCGCAATTGGAAAGTGAGACAAGACAACTGAAGACAAAAAATGACCAGATTGAAAAGGAAAACCAAAACATTAGAGCCGAAAACCAGTCCTTAAAGGCTAGAATCGAACATTTAGAAACCAATGATCTCTCAAGACAACAAGAACAAATAAAACAAAGTCAAAAGACTGATAAAATAGAAGGAAACATGAAATATCTCAATGAGAGAGTGACAGACCAAGAAAACCGGTCTAGAAGAGATAACTTGAGAATCATTGGTATTCCAGAAAAGGCAGAAATTAATAAAAAATTGGACTCCATACTCAAAGAAATTATTCAGCAAAATTGCCCTGAAGTTCTACAACAAGAGGGCAATATAGACATTGAAAGGATCCATAGAACACCCTCTACACTGGACCCAGAAAAGTCAACACCCAGAAATATAATAGCGAAATTGAAGAGCTTTCGAGTCAAAGAAAAAATCTTACAAGAAGCCAGAAAGAGACAATTCAAATATCAAGGAGCACCAATAAGGATCACACAGGATCTGGCAGCCTCAACACTAAAAGAACACAAGGCTTGGAATACAATATTCAGAAAGGCAAGAGAGCTGGGCCTGCAACCATGGATCAACTACCCAGCGAAACTAACCATATACTTTCAGGGGAAAGTATGGGCATTCAACAAAATTGAAGAATTCCAAGTTTTTGCACAAAAGAGACCGGGACTAAATGGAAAGTTTGACACTCAACCACAGATATCAAGAGAAAGATGAAAAGGTAAATAAGAAACAGAGGGAAAAGAAAGAAAACTCATAGTCTTTTAAGCTTGACTCTTTAAGGGCATAAATAAGATCTAATTATCTGTATTACTAGGTGGAGAAATGCTATGTATAATTCTCTGTAGTGAACTCTATACACTATTATAATATTCACTATTATAGCAACCAGAAGAATAATTCATAGGGAGAGGACAGGATACTAAATGGTCTAAGATGGCATGGAGGGTGGGAAAGAGGGGAGGAATAGTAGGGGACACCAAGAAAAATCCGAGTAAATAAGAAAAATAAGATATTCTATTACACACAAAGAGGGCATGGGAAGGGGAGGGGTTGAATAATATCATAAGAAGGAGAGGAAGAGAGCATAATCAAACCTTACTCTCAGTGTAATCAACCCGGAGAAGGAAGAGTAGCTTTATTATCCATCTGGATAAAAAACTCCATCTAACCCTACTGAGAAAGTCAGAAGGGATAAACCAAAGGGAGCAGGGGAGTGGGGAGGCCAAAAAAGGAGGGAAGAAGAAGGGGGAGGGAATTCATTCGGTCTTTAAATAAACAAAAAGAAGGGAACAACAAGGGAGGGGACAGAAAGGGAAGTCAATCAAGGGAGGGGATAAGGGATACGGGCTGAAAGCAAACCACTGGTATAAAAGAAAATACTGCAATAAGAAGGAGTGGGAGGATACAAAAAATGTCAGTGAATACACAACTAACAATTGTAACTCTGAATGTGAATGGGATGAACTCACTCATAAAACGGAAGCAAATAGCAGAGTGGTTCAGAAACCAAAATCCTACCATAGGTTGTCTACAAGAAACACATATGAGGCGGGTAGACACACACAAGTTCAAGGTTAAGGGTATGAGCAAAATCTTTTGGGCATCAAATGAGAAAAAGAAGGCAGGAGTG
>NC_058135.1:159035372-159082183 GCF_016433145.1 Gracilinanus agilis
AATATAATATAATATAACATAACATAACATAACATAACATAACATAACATAACATAATATAACATAACATAATATAATATAACATAACACAACACAACACAACACAACATATTACATTATATTACATTATGTTATATTAAGTTATATCATGTTATATTGTGTGATATCATGTAATATATAATATAATAAATGTAACATCCTTGAGGTCAGCATACATACAGTGCCTATACAGCATTATTTTCTAAAAATAAAAACCTTGAAAAGACTTTATGTTAATGGACAACTCAAAAACCAGTGGATCATCCATAGCATCAGAATGGTTTAAAAGTCATCTCTATTGGCAGTGATTTGGAACTGGTTTCCTTTCTGTGTCCCACATGACTATATTTTAATCATGAGAGCCCAAACTATGATTTCTTAGTACTAATGAACTTCTTCCTACCCACGTTTCCACTTAATAGACTCTCCCCCTCCATTTAGAGTCTAATTTATGTTTGTTTCGTTTTCATTTAGAGAATGGCACAGGTGCTATTGGACCAGCATTAGAGTCAATGTGATTCCTGCCATTAACAGTTTAAGTCCATCAACCATATTGATTGTGTGACATGTGGGGAAATCACTTAACCTCTCGGTGCCCCGGGCAAATCTCTAAGACTGAACTGGAGAGCTATTCCTATTGCCCATTTGCGACTGGTGGTGGTGATGGGGAGGAAACCTTACAAGGGCTGCAGTAACACCAGTGAAATGAAAGGTGAAAAACTTTGTTTTGTTATATGAGCCTATTTAGATTTTACTTTTTTAAAGTCTTTTGTCTTTCTCCTTCCTTGTTGCTTTCATTTTTTCTCAATTTAATTATAAATTTCCCTCATTATTTTTAAATATTCTGGTTTCCTCATTCATTTTTTTCCTATATAATTTCCAGAATTCACAACACCCTTTAATTTCTAAGAGGTAGGTCATTCATTCACCTATTTTATGCCCCACTGAATAACATCAACAAATGGTTGTCCAGTTAGGTAATCAGGGGTTTACTTCTTCAGATGGTAAATCCTTTCTTCTGTCTGAATTTCTCTCCATTCTACTCTCCCCCATTAAAAAAAAAGATAGAATAAACATACAGGATGATAAAAAAAAGTGGGGCCTTACTGGTAAGTTTCCATTAATCACAGCTGTCTATGACACATTTTTTTATGGATGGGAAAACCAGGACACAGGTTGTCATTTTTCCAAGATGAATTATTAAGTGGCAAAACTGAGGAAAGAAGGAAAAAAAATAAATGAATCTCTTGTTTTCATAGGCTAGTCCTCTGTTCTAGAGACACAAGTGATCCACATGAAGTCCTACTGAATTTCACAAACCTTGACAGCATCACAGGATGTAGTAGCATCGCCCAACAGTATTAAGCATAGGCTAGCCAAAATCAACAGCCAGACATTGTTTTAGCCAAGTGAATATTTGAGTTGATCTATATCTAGTATAAAATTTTATATCTGTCCTATTACCAATCTATAAATGCACAAATACATAAAATTAAATAAATTATGATCAGTTTATACCAAAATATTATAACTTACCTAACATTTAATTTGGGGAAACTAGGTGAAATTGTGATTATTGGGGTTTTGGAGTCAAGAAAAATAAGCTTCCTGAGTTCCAATCTGACTTTAAACACTTACTAATCATGTGACCCTGGGCAAGGTGGTAAACTTTTCTTTGCCTCAGTTTCTTTATGTATAAAATAAGATGGAAAAGGAAATGACAAACCACTCTAGTTTCTTTGCCAAGGAACTCCAAAAGGGGCCTTTAAAAGTCAGACACATCTAAAACAACTGAACAACAACAAAGTATTTAATTTGGACGTAACTATAACTATATACACATAAATGTTTTCACTTGCAGTTATGTGTTTAACATATTTTTCAGAGTGAAGTGATGTCAACTAAAATAATGTGGGTTTGAAAGAATGAAAACAGCTTGTGCCCTGATCACAAAAATTCATCTGGTATGCTTTTAAGATTTTTCATATTAAAACTTACTCTTAAGTCAGCCATGGAACACGCAACAGTTCTTTGAGACAGGAAAATTGGATTCTTGGTGCCTTACTTAAGGAAATGAGGAATTCTTATTTATTTTATTTTATTTTATTTTATTTTATTT
The DNA here is from genome assembly GCF_016433145.1 of Gracilinanus agilis. Lineage (NCBI taxonomy): Eukaryota > Metazoa > Chordata > Mammalia > Didelphimorphia > Didelphidae > Gracilinanus > Gracilinanus agilis. The sequence continues at coordinate 159,037,531 of NC_058135.1, forward strand.
TAGATGGTGTGACAAACAAATAGACATGGCATATTTCAAGTTATATGGCATGGTGAAATATCTTCAAAGAAGGAGAGATTATTCATATTTGTAGTAGAGTGATCTTTTAAAATCAAAACCCCTAACCATATACCCATACAAATATGTGATAACTCATGTTTTTCTTCTGTGTTTCTACTCCCACAGTTCTTTATCTGGATGTGGATGATGTTCTTTCTCATAAGTCCCTTGGAATAATATGGAAATAGGTACATATATTATCTCATGGAATTATTTGTCAGCTCCTGGAGGTGGCAAAGAAGAGAGAAGAGAGAGGAATTTAATCAGATAACTATGGGAAAATATTCTCAATTAATTAATTATAAAAATATTAGGGGGCAGCTGGGTGGCTCAGTGAATTAAGAGACATGCCCATAGATAAGTGGTCCTGGGTTCAAATTGGACCTCAGACACTTCCTAGCTGTGTGACCCTGGACAAGTCACATAGCCCCCATTGCCCAGACCTTATGACTTTTCTGCCTTAGAACCAATACATAGTATTGATTCTAAGATGGAAGGTAAGGATTTTTTTAAATGTTGTCTACTTCTAGAAAAAAAAGAACAGATAGAGTTTGAATCCACACCAAAGAAAACTTTTTAAACTTTCTTAATTTTAAAAGTTTCCTTCTACAAAAGGATTAATATGGAAAATGATTTACATGGCTCCACACGTAAAACGTATATGAGATTGCTTACCATTTCAAAGGGGTCGATTAGTGGGGTGAAGAGGGAAAGAGAATTCAAAATTCAATATTCTATGAAAAATGTTAAAAAAAATTGTTTTTACATGTAATTTAGGAGTAATTAAATAAAATTTAATTCAAAATAACTTCTTGATTAGTTAAAAGTATATTGTACATTTAAATATGAATTCTGAAAATAGAATGCCATTACCAGAGTTACTTGCATTTATAAAAAATATTTAAAACATAGTAATCCATCTTTGATGTTAAAATTTTAGAAGATACTTAGAATTTTAAAATTTTGTTATAGATACACATTATTTTTGATTATATTTGTGCTACAATTGACAGTTTCTGTGTACAATGTTCTCCTGGTTCTGCCCCTTTCACTCTGCATCAGTTCATGGAGGTCTTTCCAGTTCATATAGAAATCAAGCAGTTCATCAGTCCTCATAGCACAATTGGACAACATTTCTTATCATGAGTCTTTGGGGATGGTTTTGGATCATTTTATTGCTGAGAATAGCAGTTATTCACAATTGTTCATTGTATAGTATTTCTATCATTGTATACAATGTTCTGCTGGTTTTGCTTATTTCACTCTATTTTGGTTCAAATAAAATATTTTGGGTTTTTCTGAGTTCCTTCTGCTTATCATTTCTGACAGCACAATTTTATTCCATTACAATCATATACTATAACTTAATCAGCTTTCCCCCACTTGATAGCAATCCTCTTACATTCTAATTTTTTGCCTCCTCAAAAAGAGCTGCTTTAAATATTTTTGTACATATAGGACTCCTCTCCCTTTTAAAATCTCTTTGGGATAAAAACTAAATAATGGTATTGCTGTGTCAAAATGGTATGTATTGTTTTATAGTCCTTTGGGCAAAGGTCCGAATTACTGATTAAATTGGTTCATAACTCCCCCAATATTTTATTCATATTTAAACTTTTCCAAATTCTCTCCAAATTTTGTCATTTTCCTTTTTCTGTCATATTAGCCAAAGTGATAGATGTGGGATAGTACCTCAGAGTTTTTTGCTTTTTTTAAAGACATACTCTTTTGTATTTTTCCAATTAATAGTGAGTTGGAGCATTTTTGCATGACTATAGAGTTTTAATTACTTTGAGAATTACCTGCTCATACAATTTGATCAGTCATCATTCAGGGGATGACACATATTCTTATATATTCAACTCTTTTCTCTATGTATTTAAGAAATTAAGCCTTTGTAATAGAGACTAGTATTCTTTTCCATCATTATGATTATTGTATATCACTCTCTATCCTATTTCCTTTGTTTAGTTTCTGACCACCACCTCCCCCAATTTCCTTTCTATCCTATCAACCCCAATTCCCATCTCTTATTCCATCCTCTCATACTTTCCTGTAGAGTAAGACAGCTTTCTATCTCCAATTATTTAGTGTATTCCTCCCCCATCGAGTCATTTATGTTAAGAATAAGTTTTGCGTGCTTCCCTTCTTACCTTTCCAAATTCTACTCCACTGTAAAAGCTCTTTCATGCCTCTTCGATGTATGATAATTCACCCCATTTTAATTTCCCACTCCATTCCTCCCAACGGATTTCTCTTTCTCATGCCTTATTATTTTTTTAATATTATCCTATAATATTCAACTCACACTTTTGCCCTCTGTCTTTATGCACTCCTTCTTACTGGGCTAATAATAACAACATTTTTTTGACTCATAAGAATCTTGTCCCTACTTACAGATAAACATGTTTTAGTCTTATTGAATGTCTTTTGATTTATCTTTCCTGTTTACCTTCTCCTGAGTCTTGTATTTGAGTCATATTTTCTATTCAGCTTTGGTCTTTTCATCAGGAATGTTTGAAAATCCTTAAATGCCCATTATTTTCCCTGAAGGATTATGCTCAGTTTTACTGAGTAAGTCATTCTAGGTTGAAGTCTTAGCTCCTGTAGTCTCTGGAATATAATATTTATACCCTCCAGCCTTTTAATATAGAAGCTAATGAATCTTGTGTTATAAATATAAGTATATAAATCTTATCCTCCCTGTGACTCTATGATATTTGGATTGTTTCTTTTTTACTGATTGCATTATTTTCTCCTTTACCTGGAAGTTCTAGAATTTTGCTATAATATCCCTGGAAGTTTCCTTTTGGGATCTTTTTTCAGGAGGTGATCAGTATATTTGTTAAATTGCTATTTTCTTCACTGGTTCTAGAATAACAGGGCAGTTTTCTTTGATAATTTCTTGAAAGATAATGTCTAACCTATTTTTTTATTATAGCCTTTAGGTAGTTGAAAATTTTTATATTATCTCCCCTGAATTAATTTTACACATCAGTTGTTTTTACCATGAAATATTTCACTTTTCATTTTTTTTCATTCTTTCTTCATATTTCTTGGAATCATTAACTTTTACTTGACCAATTCTAATTTTATGACACAATTCTCTGGAGTGAGTTTTTATACACCTTTTTTCCATTTGGCCAATTCTGCTTTCTAAAGAGTTATCTTCCTAAGTTGATTTTGGTAACTCTTTCTCCATATGATCAATTCTGCCTTTTAAGAAGTTCTTGTCTTCAAATAATTTTTGTATTTGCTTTTGCATTTGTATAGTTCTTTTTTTTTACGTAGTGCTTCTCTCCATTGTATTTTGGGACCCCTTTTACCAACTGGCCTATTCTTTTTTTTAAGATATTAATTTTGTCAGCATTTTTGTCACTCTTTTACCAAGTTATTGACTCTTTTTTTCATGGTATTCCTGTTTCACTTTTATTTATTTTCCTAATTTTTCTCATCTCTTTTCTTATTTGATTTTTAAAATGATTTTTGTGTTCTTCATTAATTCTTTTTGAGCTTGAGAGGAATTCAAATTTTTCTTAAAGTTCTTGGATGCCTCAGTGTTGAATTTGTTTTCTTCTGAATTTGTGTTTTAGTCTTCCCTGTCACCAAAAGAACTTTCTATGTTTAGTTTCTTGTTTTGTTGTTTGCTCATTTTGCAGCCCTTTTCTTTCTTTTTAATTTAAAAATAATTGTCCTCTGTATCTGTGGTGAAGAGAACACTATTCCAAGCTTCAGGTTCTTTTGTACATTTGCCTTCAGAGCTGGCTCTAGGGGGATTTATCTGTTTTCAGTTCTTAGAACAAAATGTGATATAAGGAGAGGTATGTTTAATACTCTCCAGATCTATTCTCTGGTCTTTGAGTGACCACAGGCACTCTTTTCTTCCTTGGAACTGCTCCCCTCTGGCTACAAGCACTGCTCTGTCTGCTGGTGTTCCTTCTCACCTTGAGAACACAACCTAGACTGAGAACTCCTTCTGCATATGGGCAATGTGACTTGTACCCAGAGTCAGCAAAGACCCTGCCATCTCCCTCTGAGCAGTTGTCTGACCCCTCCCCACTTTGCCTTGGATGACTGAGAGTTCCAGAAGCCTTTGCTGTTGTTTCAGATGCCCCAAAAGCCCGTTGCAGCAATGGGGCCTCCCTGGCAAGCTATGCTCCACCATTACCCTGGTTCAATAGTCCCTCATACCAGTCTTCTAAATTGTTTTGGGCTGAAAAAATTATTTTACCTTTTTTTTTTTGTGGGTTACAAACCTCCAGATTCATTCTGAGGAAAAGTATCATGCTTTTTTGGAGGGTAATTTGATAGAACTCAGGTGATACTGTTAATCTTCTCTGCCATCATGGCTCCAACTCTCACCCAGTGAAGTTGTTTTATTAAATTTTTACTTTGTACCAGGAATGGTGCCAAGGCTGGGATAAATATAATGAATAAAATATCTTTACTCACAAAAAAGCCTGTATTTTAATGAGGGAGATAGTGAGTATAGTATTACCATTATTTTACTAAGAAAGTAGCTACATGTCAATCACAGTTTCTTTAATTACCTTTCAAGTAACTGTCATGGGAAAGAAATATATTTCTCACTCTTATATGACTGTCCCCCACATTACTGTAGACCTAATTATTTTCCAAATCTTGAAATCTTTATTCTCTTTCATTCATATCCAACCCTTTTCTCTAATCATAGAGCTACCATCTTGCTTCTGGCCCTTATCACCTACTTCCTTAATTATTACATTGGCCTCCCATTTGCCCTGAGTTACTCAAGTGTCTCCCCAATTTTGTCCATCTTACACATTGTTGTCTAAAGAATTTTCCCTAATCTCAAATCTGACCAAGTCACTGTCCTACTTAATAAACCTTGCTGTTTTCTTTTGTTTCTAGGATAAAAATACAAACTTTTCTATTGAAGTTTTAAAGACCTTTGGGACCTTCCTCTAATCCAGTGGTCCCCAAAATTTTGGCCTACCGCCCACTTTCCAGAAAAAAATATTACTTAGTGCCCCCATAACATACTATCACTGCCCCCTTACAGTTATTCAGCACCCCTAAAGGCACCTGTAGCCATCACTACCCCCTGGATCGCTGCAGTACCCACCAGGGGCCAGTGGTGTCCACTTTGGGAATCACTGCTCTAACCACTTTCCAACCTCAATGGTCATTATTGGTTATTCTGCATTTTGCTGTTCAACAAAACTGGCCTTGTTTGTGTTTCATGCACTTAAAATTCTCTTTCCCATTACTATAACACTTTCCATGTTGAAAGTACATACTTCCTTTATGTTCATCTTTCACTAATTTCCCCTTTTTTTCAAATATCACTCAAGTGCTACATTATTATATATAGAGCTTTTCTTTTCTTGCTTCTCCCTCTGCAACCAATTGGGTTCTTCAAGATAATTACCAGTATCATATCTCAATAACTCCTTTTATAGTGATCTACTTTGTTTTGATATTTATTTTCTTTCTCATCTTTCTTATAAACTAACATATATACTTGTGAAACCCATACTTCAAGACTCCAACTAAGCCCCCCCATGAATCTTAGAGAATTCACAGCTCTTCATGTAAAGATATAACTTAGAAATTTTGAAAAAAATTTACCTAAATGAATTATGATTAAAATTATTTTGGAATTGAATGAACAGCACAGAGAATTCCTTCATTTTATAAAAGATTTTTTTTTCTTAAAAAATATAGAGGAATACAGAAATGTAGCACATTCTGTCTTTTTTCCCCTACACATATAATTGAATTAGAGTGCCCAAGCCACAGAGGAATGGGTGCCAACATGGATAGAATCTGCTAAGACAATGTTGAATGATTTTCTGTAATCATAAATTCAAGGGGCAGAAAAATGTAGTGTTAAATCCACTTGACTTCAATTCAAGATTTGATTTTTAATATTTGATCTTACATGTCTAGGTGTTTAACTAAGAGAGTCTCTTCTCTTCATGGAGTCTCAGTTTCAATATCTTTAAAATGGGTTCAATACTTAACATTACCTAGGTGAGAGCTTTGTTATGATGGGAGTACTTTATAGATCTCCATGTGCTATACATGCGAGTTGTTACTAGAACAGAACAAGTTCTAGAGCTTAGCTAAAAAGGAATGACATTGCTATAGTTGTTGTCTGAAAATCCCACATCATCTATTTATTGTGTGACTGTGGGAAAGTCACTGCATTTCCCTGAACCTCAGTGTTCCCTTCAATAAAATAGGTGAGGATAAAAAGGATCTCTTAGTTTCTTCAAGTTGCAACAATCTATATTATAGCCCTCTTTTAAAGAGGAGGGAACTGAGTCAATTGAGAAATGAAACAGCTCTTTCAATATTACAGTTACTAGTAAGAAAACTAGCATTCAGACACCCAAGTCTCCAGGTAGCAAATTCAGGATCATTCTACAAATTCCAAACCTGTGGTAAGTTCTAGGACGCCAAAGATATAACAGTTGAGAGAGCTATATAATTTTAGAAAATTCAATAAATCTTTACTATTGTTTTAAAAAAATCACAAAAGAAGTCAAATACCTCTTTAGAGCACTGTGAGGAGACCCTGGCCACACTTAAGGCTATTATAATTATAGGTCACCCCCTTTGAGGTAGGCCAAGAGATAGGAACAAAGGATAAATAAAGCATCATACCTTATTTCAAGAAACTTTCAGGAGGGGATTTTTACGTGGAGTGAACAGAGAAATTTTGTTTTATTACTTGTGTAACCTTGGACAAATTATTTAATGTCTCTGATATTCAGTTTCCTCATCTGCAAATGGTGAATTAGGGGAAAAGGAAATGGGCTGTGCAATTTCTACAGTCCTATCCTAACCTGAATTGTAAAGGAAGTAGCCTCCATCTCTGGAATCAGGGTAGATATTTTTTTTTTTTATTGAGGGCAAAAAAAACTGTAATGTCAAGTCAGGTAACATTTAAAACTTAATTATCCACTTCACATATTTCATTACAGATAATTTTGATTGATTGATTTATATATTATAACAGATAAAATATAACTAAAATTAACAGTTTTTATATGTAACTTAATAGCAATGAAAAATATTCACTATCAATATGATTAGGTCAGCCTGCCTCCTTGCTTTCTCTTTCTTATAGAATAATTATTGAGTTTTTGGTATTCAACATAATCAGTATCATGCTGCTCTTATTATTTAATTTCTAAATGAGCTAAATAAGAGAGGTAAAAAAGAAAGTCTATTAAATTGAAGTTAGGAGATTTAAGAGCAAGTCCCCGATCAGTGATCCCTATAGCCATATTACCTTTGGCAAGAACAGAGATTTAGAATTTGAACAAACTTTGGATGTCATCTAGTCCAACTGCCTCATTTCCCAAAGCAGGAAATGATGTACCAATATCTTTCATAAAGTCACAAACACAATAAGGAGCAGAACCAGAGTTCAAAACCAGACTTTAACTGAAATTCCATATTTTTTCCAATTGAATTTCAAATGCCTCATCTCTTTTATTATTTTCTCTGAGCCTTAATTTCCTCACATTTAAGTAGAAGATAATATAGCAGCAGAGCCTGAGGTACAATGATATTGTGAGGCTAATATAAGACTTTTTCTATAAAAATCCTTTATAAACTTCAGCCTAAAATACAAGGTGCTTTTTCTAAGGATTTGGAGGGAAAGCTTCTCTCCTTTGACAAAAGAACTTATAGCAACTATATTGTCACGAAAAAAGAAAATAAAATTTGGAAATGGAAGACAGGTTTGAGTCTAGCTTTGTTGCTTGCTGTATGTCTGACCTTGAAAAAGCCATACAACTGCTCTTGACTCAGTTTACTCTTCTGAAAAAAAGAGGCTTTTGGAATAAATCTTCTATGAGGTTCTGTCCCACTATAAATATATAATTGTGTTAATGGCAACATTTTTATGAAATATTTCCTCTTAAGACATTCTGTTCTGTAGGGAAAAGGTCCCAGGTGATTTTAGCAAAGGGAATGTTTTATGAATTACCTTTCTCCATGAGCAGAGAGCCTGATTCAACTAGAAAAACATTGATTCACTAGCTGCTATAATTTTGGGTCTCTCTTGTTTCATTGAACTAGTAAATAGGAGTAATGTTATTACTTTTATTAATAGCTTTCATTTCACTTCATATGACCCATTGTCTAAGTGGTACTATAAAATGGAAAACCAAACAGAGGACCATATGTTTAATTAAGAAGTGAAATCTGTTTTTTTATCTGCTCACTGTATGATAAACTCAAAGAAAAGGCAACTTAAATATGCAAGGCAGCATCATGAAAAACAAGACTTAAGTAGATTCTGGAGTTGTAAGAAATTCAGTCCATAACAGAACTCTGTGGGGAAATTAGCAATGAATGAATCCATTCAATTGCTTTCCCTCCAGTCTTTTCTCCACCTTGGGAACTATCAGTTCAAGGCAAGGTTGTATTTAGGTTTAAAGCAGTAAATGAGCAGTCATGTTTTCTTTAGAGCGTAGAGGACCCTAGGTAGGAAAACTTGAGGGAGTTGTGTGGGCTCTGGGGTGTTGGGTTCTTTAAAAAGTATGAATGCTTTATATGATTTGTTTAATGATGATAATATATTCAATCTATATTTTCAAAGGAAGGAGAAAACAAACAGAACCACCTGGAAAGAGAGATAGGCGGTTTAATAAACAAGGTGCACCATGAGGAAAATATTTAAAAGCGTAAAACTAGTTTGTTTTCCTACATGCTAAGAGAAAAATAAAAACCATCTCTGGAGATAGACTTTGCCTATATGAAAATAATAATGATATACCTTATACTGTCCTGCCAAAGCAAAGTGTTTTTTGGATCACTTTTATCTATTTACACTTTTCCCCTTCAAGCATTCTAACTAGTGTCCTCCATAGCCTTCGTTCCTCTTCCCCATTAGATTAGATCACAAGAAATTGCAGGGCCAAAAAAAGGAAAAGGGGTAATAAAAGAGGGATCGGCATTTTCTAATTTCATAATTGTTAATATTAAATCAGCAGTGGGTTAAAGCAAAATAAGATTGGGAGCTGGGTAAGACCAGAAAGGGCTATTATAGGTCAAGAAAATACTTTGGAGTAAAATACGTAGATTGAGGAGGCCTGCACATAATATTAATATAAAAATAAGCTGTAATGAGTCTGGATATATGATTTAAATTTAACATTTTAATTTCCAGACTACTTGAAGGATATTAGTAGATGCATAATCTCATTATATAAGCAGGGGTCAAAGTTGGGAGATCTCAATCAGGAAGGCTCAGGCCCTATTCATGATTCCATATGAAATAATTTAACTATTTAGCATTAATTAAATTATTCACAAAATATGTGTTACTGGTAAAAATTGGGACAGCCAGGTGGTGCAAAGGACAAATGTCAAGCTTTAAAGTCCTGATTCTAGGAAGGCCTGAATTCAAATTCAGCTTTAAACACTAAATTAGAGTTAAAACCTTGGGCAATTTGCTTAACCTTGCTTGCTTTAGTTTCTTGTTTTACATTTGTAAAATGAAATGGAGAAACAACTCCAGTATATTTGGCTAAAAAAACCAAAACACAAAAAAATGGAATCATGGAAAATTGGATACAACTGAAAAGACTGAACAACAAGTCCCAAAGGAGGCTATCTATAGCAGAGGAAAAGAACAAATACATTCATCAAGGGTTTCCCATTCTCAAATTTACAGATTGGTTGGAATTGGCTTTCTAGGTCACAAGTGTAACTTAACAAATTATAATGTGGTTGTTTCAATATATATTTTAATTCCTACTGGATATTTTACATGCTCACATTTGAAATCAAGACACATAACTTCAATCTTGGAAATGATCATCCCCTTCTACAAATACAATGCAATTATAAACATTATTTATAATTTTTCTTTTTTCTTCCTTGTTGAAAATATTATCTAATAATCTATCTTTAGCCATAAAATAAGATTATAAGATTATATCCTATCTGATAGAATTTAAACTCCTTGACAACAGGGTTGTTTTTAGTTTTGTTTTTGTTTCCTCAGTGTCAAGCATACTAACTGAAACAGATTGATCTTAAGATTTAAAGGAAGAAGATATTTTGTAGAAGGTATAATAAAAGCTTTTCAATTTAAAGCTGAGGGAAAGGAGGATCAGAGAAATCACTTCTTTACCCTCATCCTGGCTTTTCTCCTGACTGTCTGGACTTCTTTTTCCACAATGCCTTAACTGCCTTCTCCCCGTGGAAGATGAGAGATTTGTCCCTGCATCCCACCTCTCTGACTGGCCATTTCTTCCCAGAGTTTCCACTTTATAGAACTTCTCTACTTAACCATGACAGATCTTCACTTTTCTCCTGACTCCATGCTGGACTCTCTCACATTATCTCCTTACCCCTTTATACCTTTTTATGCATAGTCTTACAACATTAGAACACAAGCTCCTCAAGTTTAGAAATTGTCTTCCTTTTTTACCTACATATTTATTTATACTTCGCACAAAGCATGGTCAATAGTCAATGCTTAGTAACTGTTGACTTGCTAGTTGACTTCGGCTTGCCTGCCCATAACAACACACCTAGAAAATACTATGGCCAGCATTCCAAGTTAACTCCTCTGAATGCAAAATTAATTATATTTCCATTGTAACAAATTCTACTTCTTAGTGCTGAAAATGCTTTCAGGTTCATCATTTCGTCTGATTTTCACAAATCTTTGATAAAACAGACACTCAGAGAAGGCACCAATTTCCTAAAACACTTCTAGAAAATGGCAAATAAAAGGTTAGAACAAAGGTCTTACTACTCTAGTTTTATTACAGGCTATTTCTCAAGTAAGGTAAGTTCAAATCCAGTAAAGGTTTGCAAGCCACATTTGCATAGGAAAGACTAGAGATGCAGTAAAGCAGAAAATGACCTTCTTTCTTGACTTCAGATTTTATACCTGTGTCTTCTATGCCTCAAACACATTTGTAGAACAAAGAAAGAAAACTACACATGGACTTCAGCTATTAGGGAGAAACTTGAGAGCCCCTTGGCATCCGGGTAGAAGACTTACGTCTAAGACAATGACAAGCATAATCTAATAATCAGAAATTAAACAAGAGTTACATGGACTTTAGAACTTAAGTTCAGAGACTGCTAAAGTTCAGAACTTAAGTTCAGAGACACCCTTATTTTGGTGACAAACAGGAAATACAAACCATCCCAAAAGCAGTCTTAGGGCTTACAACACTGGCTAGCTCTGTGTTTCAAAGAGCATGGTGTCTTCTGGAAAGTGAACATTCATTTTATTTTATTTTTTCCCAAGGGCTATGAAAACACGATTAAAAGTGACTTGCCCAGGGTCACACAGTTTTATTAACATAATGGACACCCATTGGAGGGACATGAAACTAGACACACTATATTATTGGAGTTGTGAATTAATCTAGCCATTCTTGAAAGCAATTTGAAAATATGCTAAAAATTATGAAGATTGAACATTCATTTTTGACAGCCAAGACTCTGAGAAATATGCATGAACTCTATGAAAGAAAGCCACAGAAGGTCCCCCTGCCCCTACACACATCTCTTCCAGGGAGATGGTATAACATCTCATTCTGTCTCCAAACCAGTGAAAGAGATTGAATTTTTTTCCATGTAGTTGTTTTTTCAGATAATCATTACTACATACTTCTTTAAGTATTTTTTTTTAATGAAAGGATAAGAAAATACCAAATATGTTGTTTTCTTTGTGGTATTTTAAATTTTTTAAAAGTTGTTTATTACTACCCACTTGAGGCTATAGATTTTCCAGAATCTTTTATTAAGTAAAATATTGTCAGGGTTGGAAGGGAAGAAAACTAGTCAAAGCTCTCTGATTTTTACATTTCCCTCTATGGTGTATTCCATAGAATCCTTATCCATGCTTCACTAGAATATCTCATGTCATCATCTATCCTTGACTATAATATTCTAGTTTTCACTAGATTACTTTTAGGGAGATTTGAGTGTTTGGGGAGGATGCTTTTTTCCAAAGGCAGCCCGTTTCTTTTCTGAATTTCCCTAAAATCATTATTCTTTCCCTTTAGAATTATTTTGCATGTTCCAGTTATTACATAGATTGCAAAACATATAATCTAGCACTTAACACAGTTCCTGGAACATAGAAGAAACTTCTCAAATATTGCTGATTGATTTGAAGAACTGATAACTAAATTGAAATTCCTTTAACACAACTGTATTACTTTGAAAAACAAGTTCATTCATTTTTTTTAGTTTTCAAAATATAGCTATGGTGGGAAGGGAAAAGAATTCTTTCTTTGTCTTCCCCATCCCTTTTTTTCTTACTTGGTGAGTCCAACCAGAACTCACATTTCAACATCTAATACTCTTTTCTATTTATACCATGCTTTGTTATATAGCTCATTTAAACCATTAACAATTATGTTTAAAATTGTGTGACTTGAAACTTTTCCTGAATCAAAGAATTGTTTTTAAGGAGAAGGGATATTACAAGTTGTCTAGAATCATGTCATCATCTTAGTTATTTGTAAACTGAGGCTGAGAGAGGATCAACCACTTTTCTAGGAATATCAAGTAGCCAATTATTAACAGAGCTGAAACTGAAGCCTAGATATGCAGACTCCCAGAATGATGTCTATTTGCAAATATGCCACATTGCTTATGTATTTTATTTACAGCTCTGCACAGCTCTCTCGATACTCATTTTTCTATTCAGGCAAAGGATAATCTATTTTGGAGGTTTGTTTTAGAAAAGATCTTCACACTATTGTTAAATACTGGGCTACATTTATGTGTGCAGAATTCTACCTAAAAAGATTCGACCTGTTAACTTGCTTACCTTTACCATAGGAGGTACAGTGATGAGCTGATGGCATTAGTTTCTAGAAACAGACCAGCTTACAACAGCAGGTTTCATAGGAGAGTCAAACTAGGTTACTCTGCACATGTTCTTTGTTTTCCTCTTGTTCAAAATTTTGTTCCTCCTGTAATCAGGCCAGGAATTAACTCTCCCCATCTCTGCTTTCTGACATTCTACCCACCCTTAAATATCCAATTTGAATGTTCTATCTCCATAAAGTTTTTCCTTGAGCAGAGTGTGGCATAACAGAAAGGTTGATGGGCCAGAGCAAAAAGGGAAATTTAGGGAAATTTTGATCTCAACTGACCAAGAGGAAAATTATCTATCCTTTTTGAGCAATCATTTTGTTTAGTTTTGTTTTCATTTGTAAAAGGGGGGCTGTAGCTAATTTGCAGGGTTGTGGTGAAGGTCAAATGAAATAATGTAGGCAAAGCAATTTGCAAACCTTTAAGAACTATATAAATGTCAGCTCTTGCTTATATTTCAAAAGGATAAAAGAATAATCTTCTTGCACTGTCTCCCTCTCTCCCTCACTGTTTCCCCCTTCTAAAATCAATTGTTTTTCCCTAATTCTTTATATGTATATTCTTTATATTTATATTCTTTATATATATATATTCTTTATATTTATATTCTTTATATATATATATTCTTTATATTTATATTCTTTATATATAATATATATGTGTATATATATATATATATATAATTCTTTATATTTATATTCCCTAGCTCTGTCCATCCTTTCCAAATTCACACCAGTTCAACAGCAATAACCATTTATCAAGCACTTCCTGTACCAGTCACTGGTAGAAATAGGAAGTTTCTACACTGTATATTCCCATCTTGATCACCTATACCCATTGGATACCCTTTCCTTGGAACTTTAACAATAATTGCCAGTTTCAGAGCAATTTAAGGTTCCGTAAAGTGCTTTACCAAAATATCTTGTTTTATCCCTACAGAAACCCAGTGGGGAGGTGATGCTATTATTACCATTTTGAGAATGAGGAAACTCAGCATATGCTAACCCTCTCCCCATTCATCACCCACACAGCTGAGTCTGAGGCTGCCTTCTCCAGCAAAAGCGCTTCCTATATAACTAATAAGAGACCACATCGCTGCCTGTCAAAAAAGGCTTTTCTCATTACTTGGATGAAGGCTGTCCTGGGAAACGATTCCTCATCTTTCCATCCCCTTTTGGATAGAGACAGAAAAGGTAAAAGAATAATAGGAAAATGTGTGATTTTGAAATTTCCATAAACATTGAGATCACAGGGTGAATTTCCACACACATAGAGCATTTCACAACCTTTTATTTTTTTCCTTTCAGGAACAGAATAGTTGAAAAGACCACACGGGTGTATCTAAGCAGACAGAGAGTGAGAGACGTGCACAAAGAAAGAGACAGAGAGATATTCCCATCGTCCCCTGGAAAACATTTCAGCTTTGAACTCCCAACGTCTAACAGGGAACTGTATACCTTTAGAGACAGGCTTCCTTTGAAGCAAACAAGGCATGGAAAACAGTGGCGAGAACTTCCAGGAGAGGAATAACGGGGCAGCTTTTAGTTATTGTAGACAACTGAGCCAAATTGAAGTGTATCGTTTAATTTGCTGGTATGCATTTCTTTACTTGGATTTTAAGAATTCAGGAATAAACATATTTATAATGTAGTATTCTTACGAGCAAAATGAATTATGTCCAAAGGGTGCTTCATCTCTGAGCCTAAATCTAGGATGCCACGATCCCAAGAACTTTGTGTTTTGCTTTATGAGGAACAAAGTGATTTCTGCACTACAATTTTATGACCTGAGTAATGCAAATGTTATTATCCTCATTTTCCTCACGAGGGGCCTAAATCTCACAGGGGTAAAGTGGCTTATCCAAAGCTAGTAAATGTCAAAACTGGGATGGAAATAACTCTCCCCAGAGGCTGAAGAGGATGCTGAAGGTAGGATTTTTTTTCATTAACCCCTTAAGGCATTAATGGTACCATTAAAAATATTAGAGACAATTGTTCCCTGGGTGGTGTTAATACTGAGGGTTTCCTCTTTTTTTTTAACCCTTAACCTTCCATCTTAGAAACAATCAATCTATGTGTTATTTCTAAAAGAGAAAAGAGTTAAGGACTAGGCAAGGAGGGTGAAGTGACTTGCCCAGGGTCACACAGTTAGGAAGTGTTTGAGGTCAGATTATAATCCTGGACCTTTCATTTCTACTTTTGGCTCTCTGTCCACTGAGCCATCAAAGTTCTCCTTTGAGGGTTTCATGAATAGGACAGGAATAATAAATCTACCTAAAAAATTTTTTTAAATGTAGGGAGTTCCTGATTCACCTTGCAGAAATTAACCCCATTTTCATCTCATAGAGAAAAAAGTATTGCATACTTTAAGATGAGTCTTGCATGTCTTTGTAGTCTGTGTGAATAATAAAACAGAACTCAAGAAATTTTGCCAGGAAATTAAAATCCTAATCCTTTATTTTGAAATTAGTATCTTCAAGGTTATAAAACATTAGAGTAGTTTCCTAGACTATTACTCACTCTCATTCTGTTGCCTTGTTTTTCTTCATGATAAAATCCCAACTCCATCTAAAATATTGACCATGTCTATATGTTTTATCAGCAAAGCAAGTATTTACTGGAAAATTTGAACCAAAAATATCCAATAAGGTCACATTACACATTAAAATTATGGACAGAGTTTGAAAATTATGATTGAAATCAATTTGGGAGTCAGCACTTTCTGGTGTGGGCAATACATCTTATTATATCATTTTCTACTGAATATATCATTTCTATCATCAGAAAACCAGTCTGTTGCATAAATGCACATTTACACAAAAAAGGAATTTGTAGTCAAAAGAGGGAAAATGCACTGATAAATAAGCTTTCCATTTTAATTTTCCATTCTTTGACAGTTAATTTTTTAGACCCGTTTCTGAGAGTTGTTAAACTTGTTGCCTAGAGACAAAGAAGAAAGGACATTGGCTGATAGACCTTTCAAAAGACATTAAGGTAGGACCCTGGAGGGCTTTCCTGCCAGTGAGAGAGTGGGAAGCCTGTGGCATGTATCAAGTGTCTGTCAATCCTAAAAGTATGAAGAAGGAAGTGTTTGGTATGGCCAAGATTCATATGTCAGCATGATAGAATTAGTATGTTAATTTAAGGGCCATGCTATCATAGCACTTGTATAGTTTGATTTTCTTAGTGAAATAAATTTGATTTTCAAGTTATATTCAGATGGAATGGGGAGTAAGAACTAGAAACCTTCATTTAAGAATTCAGGAAATAATGAAAATGATGAAATGGTTACACAGAAACAGAGGAATAGAAGTAAACAGTTTTATATGAATCTCAAAAAGAAAAAATTTAAATTGAATGATATGCTTGCCATTTTTATCCTTTTTCATGGCCCAATTGTCCTAGAATCTTTGGATTAATATCATTTGGGAACTTAATGTAACACACACACACACACACATATATATATGTATACATATATATATGAATACATGGATAGTTGTGATCCTAAAGAGAAAATAAAATATTAATTTTCTTTTTATTCACTGTTAATTTTAAGGAAGGAAACTAATTCTTATTTCCTTTATTCTTTCTTAATTTGAAATTTTCAGTTTTTTAGCTTAAAATTAATGTCTTTCTTTTCCCTTTGTTTTCTTTTTAGTGTTTTAAATATTTTAAATCACATTAAATGCTTTGACTTGAACTTGAAAGATTTTCCTGACTGAAAGTATTCTTTTTACTTAATAAAGTGAGTTTAAGCTTTTTATTAAAAAGGCATACCATTAAGCTTTGACCATATCAAATACTTCTTTAATTATATAAGTAGACATTTATCTTTACAAAAGTAGATCTTCAGATTTGACCTAAAGGAAATTTAGCAATCATTTTCTCCATCCCTCAAACCCCTTAATTTTACATATGAGGAAATTGTCAGGAGTGGAAAAAAGACTTTCTTAAGGTCACAGAGCCAATAACTAGTAGGCAGGAGCCAAATGACAAATCAGATCCCTCCACAAATCAGGTCTTCTTATTCTAGAGCCCGTTGTCTTTTTTGTCTACTGCCTTCTCTCCTCTTTGTAATGACAAAATTATAATGTGTTTGACATAAAATGCATCTAAAGATATGAAACTTTATGAAGTAGAGGAAGCACCCTAGCTAATCTTTCTCAGCCTCCCTCCCTGAATGACTATAAATAATGCCTCAAATTGAATTCTGGAGGAAAGGGACAAGAAAGATCATGGTAAGATATTTTTCTAACCTAAAATATTAGGACATCAGTAGATAGGCAGTGCTGAGTTAGAGAAGAATGGTTATGGTCAGCCATGAGTTATCAGGGGCCTTGGTCAGAGTTCTAGGAATAATAAGGAATATTTGAGCTTGTGGCTTCAGGGTAATAGGGACACTTTCTGCTAAAGGTCATAGCACAGACCAGTAAAGTGGAGAAAAAAAAAATCTTCCCAGACCACACCACCTTGGAAACATCAAAAACTAACTAAGAAAATAACAGCACAACACACACACACACACACACACACACACACACATTCACACACACACACACACACACACACACACACACACACACACACACACACACTCAGAAACCCTTCACATATGCAAACAAGCAGATCCCAGCTGTAATATAAAGTAAAATAAAAAATAGGGTAGAGTTAAGAATAGTAGGGGGGAAATTGGGAATTTAAATGCTAGTAGTGAAAGAAAATGATGAAAAGAGAATTAACAGCTTAAAAGGGATCATAAGCTACTAAAATTATAACTGAAAATTATTCACATGGCAAAAGAGATACAAAAATTCATTAGAGGAAAGAACTCTTTATAAAGCAGAATTGGCTTAATGGGGGGCAGAGGGAAGAGACAAAATCTCATTGAAGGAAATGATTACTTAAAAATGAGAATAAGGTATGTGGGAGCTAATGACTCCATGAGACATGAAGAAACAATAAAACAAAGTTAAAAGTATGGAAAAAATAGAAGACAATGTGAGCTATCTCATATAGATGAAAAAAAAAAACAAGAAAAACAGGCTGAGAGGCTATAATTTAAGAATAATTGGACTGTCCAAAAGGTTTGGTCTAAAGAAAAGAAGTGATTATCATGATAACTACTAAATATTTTTCTGGAAATGTTAGTTAGAGCAATAAGAGAAAAAGAAGAAATTGAAGGAGTTAAAACAGGCAATTGAAAAATTAACCTATCAATCTTTGAAGATAATATGATGACATACTTAGGGAATCTTAGAGAATCAACCCCCCCCAAAAATGAAAAAAATTAAAATTTTAGCACAGTTGCAAGATAGAAAATAAATCCACATAAATCATTATTTCTCCATAATAACAATAAATCCCAACAGCAATAGATAGAAAGAGAAATCCAATTTAAAATAACTATAGACCATATAAAATACCTGAAAGTCCAGGTACCAAGAAAAACACAGTAACTATTTGATCAAAAATATAAAAAACAAAAACAAACAAAAAACTTTTCATATAAATAAAATCATATCTAAACAATTTTAAAAAACCTTTAATTTCTCATGGATACTCCTAGTTAATATAATAAAAATAATAACTCTGTCTTCATCAATTTACCTATTCAGTGCCATACCAATCAAATTACCTCCAAAAAATCATAGAACTAGAAAAATAATAAAACTCATCTAGAAGAATAAAAGATCAAGTATATCAAGGAAATTAATGAAAAATATTAAGGAAGATGGATTAGTTGCACCAAATTTCAAACTGTCTTATAAATCAGAAACCATCAAAATAATCTGCTACTGGATAAGAAATAGAGTAATAGGTCAATGGAAGAAATTAGGTATGAAAAAACATAGTAGTCAATGACCATAGTAACCTAGTGTTTCACAAATATAAAAACTCACACTTTTGGATGAACTCACTAAATTAAAAAAAATTGCTTTGAAAAACATGAAAACTGTTTGACAGACATTAGGCAGAGATCAATAAATCACACCATATACCAAAGTAAAGTCAAAATGAATGCATGATTTAAAAATTAAGAATGAAACTGTAGAAAAATTAGAGGATCATAGAATAGTTTATCATTCAAATCTAGGGAGAAGGGAAGAATTAATGTCCAAACAAGATATAGAGAATTATGAGACGTAAAATAGATAACTTTGACTAAATTAAATTAAAATGACTTTGCACAAACAAAACAATGCAGCCAAGAAAACAAGAAATAAGGGGGTAGAGGAAATTTAGCACCAAATAATTCTGACTGAGGCCTAATTTTTCAAATATATAGAGAACTGAATCCATTGTTTAAAACAACTGACAAGTGACCAAGGGATATGAACAGGCAAATTTCAGATGAAGAAATGAACAATATATTTCACCATATGAAAAAATGCTCCAACTCAACCTAAATAAATGCAAATTAAAACTCTTAGGTACCACCTCACAACCAGACCAGCTAATAAGATGAAAAAGGAAAATAATTAATGTTGAGGTGATGTGAAAAATTTGGGCAATAATAAACTATTGATGGTGCTGTGAACTGATGAAACATTTCTCAAGAGCAATTTGGAACCATGTCCAAAAGGCCATCAAACTGTGAATATGCTCTGAGCCAGCAATACCACTACTAGGTCTGTGTACCAAAGAGACCAAAGATAGGGGGGAAAGCCCTACTTGTCTAAAATATTTATAGCAGCTCCTTTTGTGATAGTAAAGAACAGGAAATTAAAGAAATGTCCATAAATTGGGGGATGGTTGAATAAATTGTGATATATGATCTAATAGAATATTATTGGGACAAAAAATGACAAACAAGATCACAAAAAAAAATCTCTTGAAAAACTTATATGAAGTGATACAAAATAAAGTGAGAACAAAGAGAACATTGTACACATTAGTAATGATGAATTATGGTTATAAATTGTGAATGATTTAACTTTTCCTCCTTGAATTTTTCTCTAGTGTAGGAAAAATGTCTTCATTCACATTTTTCTATTTTACTTCTTTTCACAACATGACAAATATGGAAATATGTATCATTTAATAGCACATGTACAATCTATATCTTATTACTTTTTGTCTTGTAGAAGGGAGGAGTTTAAGAGGGAGGGAGAGAAAATGGATAGCAAAATGTCAGATAATGTTTATTAAAAATTGTACTAACATGTAATCTGAGGGAAAAAAAAAGATAATCAGTGCAACTACATCTTGTTAAAAGGTACCATAGACAATGAAATAATATTTTAAAAATAGGGCAGCTAATTGAATCAGTGTAGGAGGATAAAGAAATAGAAATATATTCTGATTATCATAATTTATAGATCAGATATATTTTATTAGTTTCAGTCTAGAAGTTGAAAAGGACAGTCACTTGATGTAGTTTATTTTTTAAATTCCAACATGATTTTAAGACATTGCTCAATTGTGCAATATGAAAAAATGATTCCAAATCCTCAAATTTTGTCAGTTCCTTTAGAAATCAGCTGTTTCAGGTAGAAAAAAAAATAGAAAGGGAATTCTGCCAAGCACATAATGCCTTGTAAAATTAATTATTTTATGAAACACATTTAAATGTTGGGAATATGTTTATTTTGAGTCTCAGCCTAATTTTCTACTTTCTTAATTTTAAACTACACATGGAATATCTACCTATATATTTCCCATTTATAATCAATGAAGGACATTTTTTTAGCATGGAAGAGTTCCTTCATGAATCTGTTCTCACAGATAAAGGCAGGTTGCCCTAAAGGGAGCTCTGACCAACCAGTACAATCTAATTATCTGACATAATGAGTGAAACTGAGTGATAGTTCCATGTAGGCTAAGTCCAACAATTGCAATACAGGATGAGAGGTATGACTGTTGTGAGGAGATTCCTCCTAGAAGTAATCATGCTATACCTATAACTCTTTAGTGGTATAATTAATAATTGCTCTGATTTTGGAGGAATGCTTGCCTATGTTTGAAGAATTACTAAATATCTCCAACTCTGGGATATTTCCAATGATCTCCGTACCCTCCCTGCTACCCTCAAATTACCTTATATTTACTTTATGTATATGTATAAGCATAAATATATCTGCATTTACACATGTTCATACATAAATATTTACATGTATATACATATCTATATGTTTTATATCTTTCTATGTATACATACATATATATAAATATAAATGTATATTTTCCCACAAAAGAACATGAACTAAACATTAAACAATATTTTGTTTTTATCTTTGCATTTCTAGTAACTAGAAAAGTGTTAAACATATAACAATTACTTTTAATAAATGCTTGTCAATTGATTGAGATGCATTGGGGAGACAGTTTCTGACTTTCTTTATCCTTGACTCACTTCAGAAGATCTTCTGATCCTGATTGATAGGAAGATGTTGGAAAGGACAGCCTCACTCAGTAAAGACAGATGATAATCACGAATCCCATTGTTTCAAATAAAAGACATTTAGTCATGACTGAGCTTCATTTGTGGATTCATTAGGATTCCACTAATTTTTACTTTTTTTCTTTACATTGACTAATATGTAGCAGAAAATATGGAGTATCATATTAGCCTCTATGGTGACTCTGAATTTACTTTTTAACTAAATGAATTCTCATTCTCCAACTACTGAGAAATCACTAGGATCTCTCTCTTATTCAATTCAATTCAGGAACTAATAGGGACTCAAAAGAATCCACTACATACCCAGGTCATTATTGGAACATACATTTTCAGCAGTTTCCGAGCTGGAAGTATTTTGAAGTTTTGAGCAGGGATTTTAATCTCTGAATATTGTGGCAAAATTGGTTTGGAAAATGGCAACTTTATTTAGATCTAATTCATTATTTTTACTGTGACCTATTAGGACATTTGAGAGTACCTGGCAAGCAAAGGAAATATAAAAGAAAATAGAATAGATGTATTGATTTGCAACAAGCATTAAGGGGGATAAGAGTGAGGTATTGTCCAATATATAAGGCAAAAATGAAAGAAGAAAGCTAGAGAGACAAAGGTCAAAAATGAAAGATTCTAAATGATTTTTTTAAAGGAAACACTTCAGTAGCAAAAAGTCTGTGTCCTGTGAGAGTTCCAAATAAAACAAGGTGTACATGGGCACACAAATACACAGAGAAAACTTTAAAATAACAACTTAAAAAAAGACTGGCAAGACTGACTGCTTTGGAAAGAGCCTAAGAAACACCAATGAATGGACACACAGCTTAAAAGATCTTAAAGAAAGAAATAGCTCATTCTCAGGTCAGGACATTTTCCATTTATGAATGAGAACTAAAAAACCCAGTGATTTTTCAGGCATGGATTCAAGCCCTTATCAAAGCTGATATGTGAGAAAATCCCTGACAAATGCTATCACTGAACATCAGTAATCATCTTCCTCTCAGTCGCCTGACCAACACAACCATGACAATCAGCCGGCACCAGAACAATCGAGCTATTTGGTCAATCTTGTCAATACAATCATCTGTTGAATTTAGTTGTCAATGGCAACGGGTCTTTAAAAAAATGAAAAAAAAAACTGCTCATCTAGATTCATATAGACTCGAAATAAATACATGAATGAATAACATGCCAGTTGCTTCAGATTGTTAGAGGCTGGGTCGTATCATGGCTAAAATCATTATGACAGTTTGTGAAATTACCATTCATCACTGTTGAAGAAAGACAGTTATTTCTTCTGAGAAAAACCCATCTGTGAAAGCATGGCTCATTTACTTAGCAGTTAAGAGTCAGGGTCAGCTCAATTGCAGCAAGTCTTTGGATATTGCAAAGGTTTCCGCGGAAACATAGATAAAGTTCCTCTACTCTGTAGGATACCTTGGAGGCTGGCTTTAATTGGTCTAGGAACTGATAAAAAGAAGAGAGGAACTTCAGAAATAGAATGGTAACCCCATTTAAGGCTCAGCTCAAGGGCCAAACTTTTAGAAATGATGCAAAGTGAAGGGAGCAGAACCAGGAGAACTTTGAACATAGTTAACAACAATACTGTATGATAATCAATTGTCAGTAACTTTACTATTATCAACAAGGCAGGGATCCAGGACAACCGAAAGAGACTCATAAGGAACAAAGTACATCCATTGCTGTAGAAAGAACAGATGGAGTAAGAATGCAGATTGGAACATACATTTTCATTTTATTTTCTTCAGGAATTTTTCCCAGCGTGAGGAACATGGAAATATATATTATATGATCATATATTTACAGCCTATATTATATTACCTGTCTTCTTGGGAAGAGGGAGGAATTAGAATTAGAGAACGTAGATTACAAAATGTCAGAGGAAAAGGAATATTTAAAAATTGAATCACATGTAATCTGGCAAAAAATTAATTAAGATTGAAAAAGATAATTTTCCAGTCTCCATTTGTAATTACTTAGAATTTTCTTTGAATGCATTTTACATATGCTTATTTATTTTACATAAATGCACACAAATGTAGATATATACACACATATATATATATATTTTATATTAATTATATTATGTGTTTGTATATTCTAATCTGTTCCCAATAAGGTGCAGGGGACTTGTATATTTTGTGTCTATATCTCCACCTCCTAGCACATGTTGAGTCCAGTTCAAAATAACCTTGACACTAATGAACTATTAAAAGATATAGTCCCCAAACCCCTACCTTTTCCTTTGCAGAGATGAGGATATGTATATGGGGGAAACTGTATAGGATGCCATTTTTTTCCAAAGTGTTCATCAATTTTTCTATCAAAAGATCACTTTTTCTTTGAAAAATGATATTTTTGTGAAGGATGACTCTTTAGGATGGGGAAATATTTACAATATAAGGACAATATATTAGCAAAAAGTATTTTTACATATGATCCCAGTTGATTTATCTGAATTGGGAGTGGCCTTAGAAAACATCTAAACCAAAACATCCTTTTTCAAGATGATTAGCCTGAGAGGAGATCTATTTGAAGCTCTATGAAAAGAAGTGACACCAGGGCTAATCACAATAAGTAGTCATAAAATCACGTTTTTATAGCAAAAAATAATTAGATATTATCTCATCTATTCCCTCTCCATCTTGAAAATAAGAAAACTGATGCTTTTAGAGGTTAAGTAAATTTTTCTAGCTAATAAATAGTTGGATGGCTAGGTAGCACAGCAAATAGAATCACTTCAGAAGGAATTAGGAGGACCAGAGTTCAAAACCAGCCTCAAATATGTACTAGCTCTATGATCCAGTCAATTAACCCTGTTTGCCTCTGCAGCTACCTACATGGGTTGAAAATAAACCCAGTGGTTTCTGTCTGGTAGTTCCCTCCCTAATTGGCATTTGGTCCCTCTCTGACTCTTCCTCTTTGCCTGATGCTTTTGAAATCTAGGGAAAGCTGTCAGGAAGCCCTTCAATAGTGATTAGTGACTCCTTCTTAGTGAATATGATTTTGCTTTACTCACTAATAGGTTTTCTCTCTGGATTTCTACTCATTCACTCTTTTGTCTCTTCCCTCTCACGTCTCTATCCCGGTTCCCATTTATGTGTTGACTTTTATTATTAGATTATCAGCTTTTTGATGGTAGACCCTGTTTTGTTTGTATTTTTCCTGAAGCATTTAAATACAGTTCCTGGTTTATAGAAATTTTCTAGTTATTTTTTAATGATATTCAACTCTCCATGATCTTATTTGGGGTTTTCTTAACAAAGATACTGGAATGGTTTGCCATTGCCTTCCCTAGAACATTGGGCCTGTATTTGGTTCTCAGTTTTCTCATTGATGAAGAGGAGATTAGAAAGCTTTTAAATTATTTCCCCCCATTATGTCTATACTATTATAATCGTATAAGAATACAGGGAGGCACTATATTTAAAAAATCCTAACATCTTGCCACCATTATTATTTTATCAACTCACAGATTCCCTTATTAACAATTATCCTTTATCTTTATTAGGGAAGCTAGAAGGTATAATGTATAGAGCACCAGATTTTCCATAGGAAAGATTCATCTTCCTGAATTCAAATCTTTCTTTAAATACTTACCAGCTGTATGACCCTGAGCAAGTCAGTCACCTGCTTACCTCAATTCCTCAAATGTAAAATGAGTTGGAGAAGAAAATGATTAACCACTCCATTATCTTTTCTAAGAAAATTTCAAATGGGATTTAAGAAGTGTCAGAGGGGATTGAACAACAATGACAAAAACGATGTTTAACTTTATTGGGGTTTGTTAACCTTCATTAGACTTTAAAGCCTCAGAGCTGTTCATGCTCTGGAAAAAAGACCTTGCATTAAAAAGCTCCTATTACTTTGACCTACTGTTTTAAGGTTTGGGGCATTGGAACTGGCTGTGAAGCTGGTGACTTTAGGAAAGTGAAACTTTTCAATTAAAGAAATTGGTAGGCCACCCAAACTCAACTGTGGGAAAACTCTGTTATCTGTCAGTTTTTTCAATTCAAGGCAACAACAAGAAAAATAAAAATCTAACTTACATTTATGGATCGTTTGAAGAGTTTACAAAGTATAGCAGACAGGGTGCCATCTTTTGTATAATACCTTAAATTTTATAAGAGGAAAATTAGATATAGAAGGAGTTTCTTCATATATAAAATAAGGCTTTTGTACAATTATAATAATTATTATATGTACAAATATGTAGATATGTGCATGTATATGTCTGTACATAGAGAGAGAAAAGGAGGGAGATAGAATGAGGGAGAAATAGAGAGAGACTAAATTAGAAAGACAGACAGATATGGATTTCTAGGATAATATAACTAGTTTCAAAGAGGATTACATAACCTTCTATTTTTAACATGAAGTACAATATTTTCTCTTTTCCTCTTTAAGATTTAAACCATCCCCACTACGACCACCACAACAACCACCCTCATCACCACAAGAAAAAGCCTACAAGAAGTCCAAATAAATGTCACAATGGTCAGTCACTTACAGACTCCTCCCAGGTTTGCTTAGATCTCATATTTGATAGATACTGCAAATGGACTGCAGTAAAATTGCTCAAATTTTTTGAGGACCAAAAATATTTTCACAAAATAAAGCCCCATATTTTGATGCTAATAATTATCTATGGATGTTATTTTATTAATTTGTGAAAAACTACACTCAGCAAAAAAAAAAGAACTTAAACTTGGACTGCCTAAAAGATAATAGAGAAGTGCTTGCTAGGTGTAGGCAGGCTACAATGCAATTCAAATTAGGAATTTTAAAGGAGGAACCACACTAATGATGCAAAGACAATGAAAAAGATGGACTGCTCAAATTAGATAGGCAAGGGATAACTGATGGACAGCCTACATAGTTTAAAGTCATCTTCATGGTGCCAGGAGAAATGGAAAAGACCCCAGGTTTATGAATGGAGTCTATTTTGTCAGACTTGAGGTAGAATATGAAAGAGAGCATCATAGGATGAGCAGGACATTGAGGATCACTGTGATGTTTATCACTGAAGGCAGTATTCATGTCAATGGTGTCATGGGTCCATTGGAGTGGTAGAATATTTATCAAGGATGGTGATTTGTTTTCTAAACTCATAGCAGATGTAAAAAAAAGGTAACTGAGAAGATGAGAAAGAAGGTGCTAAAGGAAGTCAATTGGAAATAATGAGAAAAGAATATAGGCATCAAGGTATATCAAAGGAAGAGACAAATCGAAAATAAGTTGTGGATATCAGATGTGAGCACACACACACACACACAAACGCACGGAAACTAGAAATATTTGGAATATGGAAAAGAGAAAAAGAAATGGGAATATAGGGGGAGGGGGAAGGAACAAGAAAGGGGAAATGGAAACAAGAATTGAGAAGGCTTTTCCAGAAACAACTAATATTTAAATCATCTCCAGCAATGATTCTAAAGTGCTATTTTGGGGTGAGTGTGTGTGTGTGTTTGCTTCCAGCAAATTATTCTTTGCAGTGAGGATCAGAAGACAGGAGCTATATTACTTGGAAATAATAAAAGAGTGCCTGGAGACTTACTTGTGAAGCTCAACTTCAATAAGAGAAGTGGTTATCGTTGAGTTTTTCCCAATTTCAACGTTTGATTCATTTGGAGGTTAGTGATTATCTGTAATGTGAAAGGATTGTTTACTTTGTGAATACTATATGTTCTGGAAAAATAAAAATAATAAGAAGAGGGTCTACAACTATGATTTCATTAGTTTAGAGAACTTCCTCTCTCTGGGCAGGTAAGTAGCTTTTTTGCCACTTAGCCTTTGAAAGAGCTTCCTTCCACCACCAAGAAGTTAATTGACTTGTCCAGGGTTACACACAACTAATACATGTCAGAGACAGACCTTGAAGGTAGATCTGGCAGGCTTTGAAACTTCCTCTCAAAAATTAACTCTACTGCATTTCAAAATTAATATTACACAAAATTATTTATAAATCTTTTATCTTTTATAAGATGACTCATTCATGGTATATGTAGGCCTAGACATTTCTATATTAAAATATATTTTAGAAATTCATTATGTAGTGAATTATTTAAGGTTATAGCTATAACTTCTGTATATAAATGATTGGAAAGCTAAATTCACTATGAGTAATGTTGCTATACTCATTAGCTGATCCAATGAGCTGTTCTTACAGTCAAAGTGAAAAAATATTGTCAAAAATCAGGCACTGGTAACTTCTCTCAGACCTCACAGCACTTAGCTTCAACTTACATTTTTTTGCTTATTTATTTATTTATCATCTCATTCATTTATTTATTTATTTGTTATCTTATTTATTATTTTTATTTATTTATTTATTAGCTTCAATTTACTCTTTTTTGCTTATTTATTATTTTATAAGGTGTGTGTGTGTTTCAAGTCATCCTATAAAAACATCCTTATAAAAACTATTTTCAGGTTTACAAATCACTTCCTTTACAAGGACTCTGGGAAATCTATAGTGTAAGTATTAATATCTCCATTTTACAGTTCAGAGAATGGGGGGAATCAGTGTTAGGAAATAGTTGAGATTCCAACTTGGTCATCTCTTCCCTCAAAAAGAGTCCCATCTACAAGATGCTTGACAAGTGGTCATGCAACTCTGCTTGAAGAATTTCAGGAAGTGAGAAGAGGAAGCCCATTCCATTTCTGGATAGCACTAATGGTTAGATAATTCTTGAGAATATTGTCCATCTCTACCATAAGAATATCTTTGCTCCTTGAAATCAAGAGCTATTTTTTCCCTCCTTGCATCTCCAAAGCTTAGGGACTATTTTTCCTGGCACACAATTAGTCTCAGAAATACTTGTTTTCATTTATTGATTTACACCTTATATTCATTGCTTCTAACTTTTCCACCTGGGTCCGAGAAGAATGAGTATTTTGCTGTTATAATGGCGGTGGTTGTTATTGTTGTTTTCTGTCCTATCTACATTAAAAGCATTCAGATATTTAAAGATAATTACCATGTCTCATCTCTCCAAAGATCTCATCGACATACTTGGCGCCATATGACTCAGTTGACCTATATCGAGCTTTAATAAAAAGGTATTAAGATAAAAAATAATATCTTTGTTTTTGAGGCAAAATATAATTTGCTGTAAACATTTGGATAATGAAAAAAGCTGGTTCTTTATACTGTATATAAAAATAGAGGCATGAGGGATGGAAATTGGAGATAATATTGAACTTTTAGAACATTCTTCAGATGGAATCATCTGTTACATGATGCCTTTGAGTCAGCTACTAACTCTTCTTGATATCTTATTTTTTCTACCATAAATTAGTTTTCTTTTCTTCTCAAATGAGTTCAATGCCATGCTTGTGGAAACACTTGGAATAAAAAATTCTTAGGGTCTTGCTTGCATTATAGAAATTCCTATAAATATGGTCAAGTCTTTCACATAATGGTTTTGATTGATTCAAGGAGTTTTAAAGATAATAGTTTCAACCTTAACCTTCTATAAATCTTTCTAAAATATTATTGATATATTTTGTTTTGCTTTCATTCCTAAAATCTCTCTCTCTCTTTTTATCCAAAGAAACACTCCATAAAACATCCAAATAAAAAGAAAAATAAAAAGGTAGGGAGAATAAGTTATGCAAAATTTTGGGATATATTTACTGTATATGACACCATACGCAACATTCCACACACAATATCTATTCATGTACATTATTTCTCCCCATGCTTCTTCTTTGATTTCTACATATTCATATTTTTCTATAATGCGAAATGTTACATCTATATCTATACACAGACAATTGTTTATATATTTTCACATATATAATGGAAATCAAATTTGTTAAAGATTCTTTGATCCACAAAACATGAATCTATAGATATTTTTGTCTATATGTGCTTTGTCTCATTGAATTATTTTGTGATTATTGTCTTTCAAAAGAAAGTTTCAATGAAAGGGTATAAACATTTTAGTCTGTTTCCCTGTTTAAGGCAATTCAGTATTCCAACTAGAAATAATTGGGAACAATCAGTTTCCAACCAATTTTTGGAGTTTGAAGAAAAAAACAAGAATTTATTTGATTTGATTTGAAACATTTTTCTTATAACTGTTAATATTTGCTTTTTTGAGAATTGTTTGACTACTTGTCCATTAATGGAATAATTTTTGTTCAAATATTTGTGTTGGTTTCTTATACACCTTACTATTAAATCTTTGACAGCTATGTCTAAATGTTTTCCCTCATGGTCATTTATTTTTATCTAGTTGCATTGATTTTATTAGTGAAAAAATTTTCTAGTTTATATGTAATAAAATTACTTTGGATTATGATTGTCTTTACATATTTTTTGTTTAAGACACTGAGTTAAAATATTTATGATAATACCTAGTAGTGTCCTTTAACATCTGAGCCCCTTTTTTGCTTAGAGGTGTAATATGCTCGTCTACATCTATTTTTTCCCCAAACTTTTTTAGTTTTCCCAGAAGTTCTTACAAAATAGAGAGATGTTCCTCGCATAATATATGCTTTCAGGTTTTTTTTTAACAGTGAAGTTTCAGATTTGATTTTTTCTGGTTCTTCTTTGCCTCATCCATTCTATGTATTTACTTTTAAAAAAATTAACAACTAGTTTTTAATGATTACTGATAAATTTCTTGATTTATTATGTATGCTTTCAGATCAGAATAAATTAATTCTCTTCCCTTTGTCCATAGCATTTAAAATTGTTATTTCTTCTGATGTTCTAGGTCTATTAATCCTTCAATTGAGTTTTTTAAAAATTGAGTTTTTTTTTCTCCTTTTTGATAGTCATTCTTCCTTGTTTAATTTAGAACTATCCCCTAGCCATAGTTGTGAAAGGTAACTGATATCATTCAAATACAAACAAACACACAGGTAAATGATTTTAAAAACTTTGATATTAAAACTGATTATTCATTTAGAATTTATTGAAGCATGTGATTTTTTTTTTTGGCCTAAACAAGACTTCAAAAACTATTTCTATCTTTTGGCCAGATAGTGTGGGCTAAAATCTTAGTAAATAAAGAGGGACATTATATGTAAATTAGTTGAACATAGAACAGTATGCCTGTCAGATCTATGGGAAAGGAAAGAATTTAAGACCATGCAAGAGATAGAGAACATTACAAGATGTAAAATGAATACTTTCAATTATATTAAATTAAAAAGGGTTTGTACAAATAAAACCAGTGCAACCAAATTTAGAATGGAAGCAATAAACTGGAGAAAAAATGTCATAACAAAGATCTCTGAAAAGGTCTAATTTATCAAATTTATAAGAAACTAAGTCAAATGTACAAGAAATCAAGCCATTCCCCAATTGATAAGTGGTCAAGGGATATGAATAGGCAGTTTTCAGAGGAAGAAATCAAAACTATAAATAATCACATGGAAAAGTATTCTTAACTCCCTCCTGATTAGAGAAATGCAAATCAAAACAACTCTGAGGTACCACCTCACATCTAGCAGATTGACCAATATGACAATACAGGAAAATAACGAATGTTGGAGATGCGGCAAAATTAGAGCACTAATACACTGTTGATCCAACCATTCTGGAAGGCAATTTGGAGTTATGTCCAAAGGGCTTAAAAAGAAGGCATTCCCTTTGATCCAGCAATACCACTACTAACCCATAGAGATAATAAGGAAAAAAATACTTGTACAAAAATATTCATAGCCTCGCTCTTTGTGATGTCAAAAAAATTGGAAAATGAAATAATGTCCCTCAATTGGGGAATGATAGTGATAGAATACTGTTGTGCTATATGGAATGATAAACTGCTTGATTTCTATACAAACTAGAATAACCTCCATAAACTGATACAGAGTGAACCAGGAGAACATTGAACACAGAAATTAAAACATTGCAGGACAATCGAATGTCACAGACTATTCTAATAATAGCAATGCGGTGATCCAGAACAATTCTGAGGTACTTATGTAAAAGAACGCTGTCCACATCCAGAGAAAGAACTGTGGGAGCAGAAACATAGGAGGAAATCATGATTTATCACTTGTTTATACAGGTATAGGATTGGGGGTTTTGGTTTTTAAAAGATTACCTTATTACAAAAATGAATAATATGAAAATAGGTATCAAGTGAAAACACATGTATAACCCAGTGGAATTGCTTNCTTGGAATAAAAAATTCTTAGGGTCTTGCTTGCATTATAGAAATTCCTATAAATATGGTCAAGTCTTTCACATAATGGTTTTGATTGATTCAAGGAGTTTTAAAGATAATAGTTTCAACCTTAACCTTCTATAAATCTTTCTAAAATATTATTGATATATTTTGTTTTGCTTTCATTCCTAAAATCTCTCTCTCTCTTTTTATCCAAAGAAACACTCCATAAAACATCCAAATAAAAAGAAAAATAAAAAGGTAGGGAGAATAAGTTATGCAAAATTTTGGGATATATTTACTGTATATGACACCATACGCAACATTCCACACACAATATCTATTCATGTACATTATTTCTCCCCATGCTTCTTCTTTGATTTCTACATATTCATATTTTTCTATAATGCGAAATGTTACATCTATATCTATACACAGACAATTGTTTATATATTTTCACATATATAATGGAAATCAAATTTGTTAAAGATTCTTTGATCCACAAAACATGAATCTATAGATATTTTTGTCTATATGTGCTTTGTCTCATTGAATTATTTTGTGATTATTGTCTTTCAAAAGAAAGTTTCAATGAAAGGGTATAAACATTTTAGTCTGTTTCCCTGTTTAAGGCAATTCAGTATTCCAACTAGAAATAATTGGGAACAATCAGTTTCCAACCAATTTTTGGAGTTTGAAGAAAAAAACAAGAATTTATTTGATTTGATTTGAAACATTTTTCTTATAACTGTTAATATTTGCTTTTTTGAGAATTGTTTGACTACTTGTCCATTAATGGAATAATTTTTGTTCAAATGTTTGTGTTGGTTTCTTATACACCTTACTATTAAATCTTTGACAGCTATGTCTAAATGTTTTCCCTCATGGTCATTTATTTTTATCTAGTTGCATTGATTTTATTAGTGAAAAAATTTTCTAGTTTATATGTAATAAAATTACTTTGGATTATGATTGTCTTTACATATTTTTTGTTTAAGACACTGAGTTAAAATATTTATGATAATACCTAGTAGTGTCCTTTAACATCTGAGCCCCTTTTTTGCTTAGAGGTGTAATATGCTCGTCTACATCTATTTTTTCCCCAAACTTTTTTAGTTTTCCCAGAAGTTCTTACAAAATAGAGAGATGTTCCTCGCATAATATATGCTTTCAGGTTTTTTTTTAACAGTGAAGTTTCAGATTTGATTTTTTCTGGTTCTTCTTTGCCTCATCCATTCTATGTATTTACTTTTAAAAAAATTAACAACTAGTTTTTAATGATTACTGATAAATTTCTTGATTTATTATGTATGCTTTCAGATCAGAATAAATTAATTCTCTTCCCTTTGTCCATAGCATTTAAAATTGTTATTTCTTCTGATGTTCTAGGTCTATTAATCCTTCAATTGAGTTTTTTAAAAATTGAGTTTTTTTTTCTCCTTTTTGATAGTCATTCTTCCTTGTTTAATTTAGAACTATCCCCTAGCCATAGTTGTGAAAGGTAACTGATATCATTCAAATACAAACAAACACACAGGTAAATGATTTTAAAAACTTTGATATTAAAACTGATTATTCATTTAGAATTTATTGAAGCATGTGATTTTTTTTTGGCCTAAACAAGACTTCAAAAACTATTTCTATCTTTTGGCCAGATAGTGTGGGCTAAAATCTTAGTAAATAAAGAGGGACATTATATGTAAATTAGTTGAACATAGAACAGTATGCCTGTCAGATCTATGGGAAAGGAAAGAATTTAAGACCATGCAAGAGATAGAGAACATTACAAGATGTAAAATGAATACTTTCAATTATATTAAATTAAAAAGGGTTTGTACAAATAAAACCAGTGCAACCAAATTTAGAATGGAAGCAATAAACTGGAGAAAAAATGTCATAACAAAGATCTCTGAAAAGGTCTAATTTATCAAATTTATAAGAAACTAAGTCAAATGTACAAGAAATCAAGCCATTCCCCAATTGATAAGTGGTCAAGGGATATGAATAGGCAGTTTTCAGAGGAAGAAATCAAAACTATAAATAATCACATGGAAAAGTATTCTTAACTCCCTCCTGATTAGAGAAATGCAAATCAAAACAACTCTGAGGTACCACCTCACATCTAGCAGATTGACCAATATGACAATACAGGAAAATAACGAATGTTGGAGATGCGGCAAAATTAGAGCACTAATACACTGTTGATCCAACCATTCTGGAAGGCAATTTGGAGTTATGTCCAAAGGGCTTAAAAAGAAGGCATTCCCTTTGATCCAGCAATACCACTACTAACCCATAGAGATAATAAGGAAAAAAATACTTGTACAAAAATATTCATAGCCTCGCTCTTTGTGATGTCAAAAAAATTGGAAAATGAAATAATGTCCCTCAATTGGGGAATGATAGTGATAGAATACTGTTGTGCTATATGGAATGATAAACTGCTTGATTTCTATACAAACTAGAATAACCTCCATAAACTGATACAGAGTGAACCAGGAGAACATTGAACACAGAAATTAAAACATTGCAGGACAATCGAATGTCACAGACTATTCTAATAATAGCAATGCGGTGATCCAGAACAATTCTGAGGTACTTATGTAAAAGAACGCTGTCCACATCCAGAGAAAGAACTGTGGGAGCAGAAACATAGGAGGAAATCATGATTTATCACTTGTTTATACAGGTATAGGATTGGGGGTTTTGGTTTTTAAAAGATTACCTTATTACAAAAATGAATAATATGAAAATAGGTATCAAGTGAAAACACATGTATAACCCAGTGGAATTGCTTATCAGCTCTGGGGGTGGGGGAAGAGAAAAGGAGAGGGAGAAAAAAATGACATGTGACCATTTTTTAAAATTTAAAAATATTTTAAAATAAAGAATAAAATAAATAAAATAAAAAATAAAATAAAATAAAATTTTAAAAATATTTTAAAATAAAGAAAATTTTAAAAATAAAGTAAATAAAATAAAATCTTAGTAAAATAATAAAAAGTACACACATATATATCTAATGTTTTATATTCCTGTGTCTTATTGACTTTATACTGTTTATCCTTTATATATCTTATTTGTATGATTTTTTGCACATTTTCTCTGTTATTAGACTGTTAGCTCCATAATCATCATTTGTCTTTCTTTGTCCTTCTAGCACTTTGCACAATGCCTGACGTATAGAAAGTACTTAATAAACACTTATTGATTGACTAGACCTTAACCAAAGACTCTCATACATTTTCCTTCATTATTCTTCTTTTCTAATCTCTGTGAAAAAAGTTTTCTCCTTCCTTAGTTTGCCTATCCATAAGTTAACTTTAGCTACATTTTATTAAAAGAAGGTAAAAATTCCACATTAGGGCTGGGATTCCACTGTCATAGCCTTTGAGAATCTAAAGACATCATTACTGCATGATGAAGCACTATAGTATAATTGTAGTAGAGGAAAATATTCAAATCAGATCTGTAAAAGATTTATGGATGGATTGGCTATTAATTTAATGAAACTTGCCAATGTTAAGCCTGTATATATAGACACACAAACACACACACACGTGTGTTTCTGCGTGGAATGGCAGATAAAGTGCTGTTTATTTAGTGAAACTTGACAGGATGTAATAGCTGAAAGGATATTAGTTTTCTCCTAAATAATGCAGACCCTCACATGATAAGAAATTACTGATAAATGTACACATTCCTAAATAATCCTGTAAATCACATGGCTCCATTGTTTTGATATCAGCATATTCAATTTTTTTTAATCCCTTTTGTCAAAATTTGAATTAGGAATTAGATAGAATTAGGAAGATAAGAATTAGAATCCTGCTTCAAGCATTTACTAAGTAAATGAGCATGGACAAGTGACTCAAATGCAATGGGCTGAAATTTCCTGGGCTGTAAAAAGAAATGGTTGAAAGTGATGGACTCTAATGCCCCTTTCAGTTTAAAATCTATAATACCATGACCTTTTAAAAAATCATTTCTCTGACTTCATAATCAATGAATTAGAGATCTATTCAGAAGAAAAGAAAAGAACTAAAAAATTCCATGTCTTCATCTAGTGGAGTTTGGAAAGAAAAAAAAAAAAAACAAACAATTCCTGCTATGGCCACTAATGAAGTAGTCATTCCTTAGAGGTAAGCAATATAGTATACTGTCTATGAAGCTAATCAGAAGGAAAGAATGGAGCAAACTTTCTAAAACTTCTGTTAGAAAGCAAACCAGGATTTAATGGGAAAATGAAAATGTATATGTTCTAAAATTTCCAAGTCTATAAATAAGCATACCCCAAGAACTCTTATGTTTTTTAAATTTTTAATAAAAACCTCCTTGAAGATATTTAAATAAAGAAATAATTGTTTGACTCATAAATTCAGATGTGGAAGGTACCTTAAATATTATCTAGTCTAACAGCTTCATCTCACAGATGAAGCAATTGTGGCTTAGAAAGCTTAGGGACTCACCCAAGGTGGCACACAGGCAGTGAATGGCAGAGGCAGCACCAGAATTCAGAATCAAGTTCTATTATGCCAATTTCATGTGTGTGTGTGTGTGTGTGTGTGTGTGTGTGTGTGTTCTAAACAAATGTAATCTGTAACCTGACTTAATTGGCTGGGGAGGAGTTCTATTCTCCTGCATATCTAGTCTGTTCACATCTCTTCTCTTCTAGAGCAAGATGCACAACATTAAGTGGGAGCAAAGCTCAATCTAAATTTCTGTCCTAGTCTGCTAAATCTAAAGTTTCATCTAGAGTCAATTTGAAATTATTAACTTGGAAGACTATCTCTTCCAATGAATCAGAGCAGAGAATGAGGAAAATTAATATTGAATTTTATTATACATTAATAATATTTCTATGTGGAATCATTTTCCCCTTAGCCTCACTCTAAGGTTATTCCCATTTCCCCAAGCTATGAAACTGGGCAGGGAGCTATTATCTTTTGACTAAAAACAGAGCTGGTCAGCTTTGATCCATTTGAAAATACATTGGGTTTATCATACACTGTTTTGCTGACGACACTTACCCCAAGTCTATTCCACTGATCCTCCCTTCTGTCTCTTAGAACTGCAGGAGAGGAAACACAGAAGAAAAACAACTGCTTGAACACTTGGGTTGATGATGAGGATATGATGGGGATGTAGACCCGAAAGGACCACACCAATGCAACTATCAATAATATGGAAATGAGTCTTGATTGATGACACAAGTTAAAACCAGGGGAATTTCAAGTTAGCTATGGGGTGGGGAGGAGTTTGAGGGGGTGAAGGAGAAAGTAAAAACATGCATCATGGAACCATGGAAAATTTTTCTAAAAATTAAAAAATTAATTAAAAAAATAAAAATACTTTGGGCCAGCCCTGTGGCTGGTGAAAGTGTGCCCTCTCATTTCCCCACATGTCCTGTGATGAAGTAACGAGGGAGGAGCTGAAGTCTCTAAGTCTACCTCCTAATCAGCTGTTGGCCATTCCGTGATGTCTTGGGATGTCCAGGGAAGGGACTGAAAACTGAGCTCCCACATTGTAATATTATTACATATTCAAAGCCAGGCAGTCCCGGGTCTGGAAGAAATGAGGTGTAGTGTGGCAGGCAGGTCTCATTAGAACCCAGGCTTTGACCTGCCAGGTCAAGTACCCGCTCTACTACCCACTATTGCTCCTAGATTCCAGGTGAAAATGTGCCAGTGTCCCAGGATCTATTTCTCCTGGATGGCTGTTTTCCCATAGCAAGACTATATGTTGCCTTCTTCTACCTAAACGTAGTGGATAGAGAGCTAGACCTAGACCCAGAAAGACATGAGTTCCAATAGGACTTCCTACCGTGACTCTGGGCAAGTCACTTAGATTCAATAACTTCTTTAGCATTTATTTTTTTGTTTTGAACGTTGAGGATTTTTCTCTGTTAGGGTGTAGGACCTGAAACTAGATTCTGCTCTTTACTTCATATGTGAACGTAGTCAAATCACATCATTTCCCCAGCTCATCCATTCCTCGCAAAATAAATAAATAAAGAATAAAAAATATAATATAATAAATAAAATAAATATTTTAGATGACCTCCAATGTTTTGAATAGATGATCGTATAAGCTAGATTTCTTCCTATGATGTTCCTTCCAGCTTCTGGTACTCATTGAGACCAAGGTTTCTTATGAAAATACCATACCACATCATGCAAGAACTTATATTCAACAGCTATATAAATAACTATGAACACATATGCATGATAACATACATCATGTAGAAAAATAAGCTTAACCATTACTCAACAATCACCTCCTTTTCTTTAAAGTTCCATCAATCATGTCAAACTCCTTGTTACTATTATCCAAAGACTTCCAGCTCTTCTCCTAAATTAATTCAGACACCCAGCTTACATTATAATTACCATATCCTACTTTCCACTTCTTAGATCATCCTGGCCTCCTCAAATTCCATAATCTCACCTTCTCATCAACTAGATTCAAAAATAAAAGTCTCTCTCCCTCCCTCTCCGTCCCTCCCTCCCTCTCTCTCTCTCTCTGTCTCTCTCTCTCTCTCGTTCCTCACCTCATTTTCATCTCTACTTCTGTCTTTTTGTCTGTCTATCTAAGATTTTTCTCTTAATATCACTGAACAAATTAAAACCTCAGAAAATGACCAGGAAGTCAGAGAAAGTCCTTTTTTTTGGGAATCATGGATACTATCATTAATGTGCAAATAATTTAAACAAATACACACCAAACTAATTTGGTTGATTATGAGTAATGTTCATTCTATTTAGAAGAATTATTTTCATTTGGTAATTAAGAAACAAAGAAATTACTATGTAGCGATAAGAAAATATTGCCCTATGAATCCCTTGATCTGTTATTAAAACAAAAGAGGTCTCAATTTAGAGTTTAACATTTATTGACTTCATTCTTCATAGATATTTCTAGGGATTTACATTTGAAGGGAAAACAAATTGAAATCTTAAAAATGTACTGCTCTCTGTCTCTGCCTGTCACTCAGTTTTTCCCTTTGCATTCTATTTCTTAGAAGTATTTCATATGCTTTTAAAAACTAAATTTGATGTTTTTTAATTTTTTACAATTTTTTATATTTCAGTGAACTGGGTATTAGGATTTTTTAAAAGTTTATTTTCCATAAATTTATTCACTGTGCACTCAGCAGGATCTCAATAAATGCTTATTGTTTAATTGTTATTATTAGAGTATACTACTCCATTCAATCTGAATGTTATTTAATGTCTTAGAAATTAATTGAAAGGTTCAGATTTGAAAATAATATTTTATTGTGTAGTTTACACAGTGTGAGTCAGTTCACAGTAAACCAGGCTGCCTGTATATTTCAAATCTGTTTTGACTATACAATGGTAATATCCAAGGTAGCATAGAGAAATCTATGGCTTTTACTCCATGGCCTCTAAGGTCCATTCCAGTATGTTTTCTGTTGCTCACTTTGTCTCTCCCTGGTTCTATCGCTCTTAACAATTATCCTTATATTAATGCAGTTCATTTAATAAAAAAAAAAAAAGATTGATCGATGATTAATGTTTTCAGTTGCCAAGTAGTATATTTTCATCCAGCTATGCCTTAGACAAACTTCACCTGTTGCTCTACATTGCCAATTCAAGTCACAGTCACTTGCTGTTGGGAAATTATAGCTGTAATGTCTAGAAAGAAATAAAATACTCTGAAGACTAGCTTAATAAACTCAAAACATTAAAACGCTGGGAAGCTATTTCCATGAAATAACATTCTATGATGCTCAATTTTAGGACACAGGGATCAGAGTTTTCAAAGATATTTAGTTACTAAGATAGTTCAAGTGCTAGATTAGATACCAGCCTCCTAAATGAGTCCATATTTATTTTGTATAGATGAGAATCAGCTAGTCTTAGTGGCTAGAGGATAAGCCTTTGCAGAGTACATACATAGATTCAGTTCTTAATTCTATCACAGACTAGCTACTTTTTCCTGGGATAAGTTGTTTAACCTCTTATTGCTTCAGGTAACTAGAAAAAAAAACTAACATTAGAAGAATCATTACTAATCTGCATTGGTGGAGAGGCTTAGCTCTCTGGGAATTTCCTATGCTAAGAAATCAGAAGTCTTAAAAAAAGATCTTATGTTTAAATAAGCACACATTATTTTCCCTCAGAATATAATCTCCTTAAAGAGGCGGCAGTTCTATTTCCTTTTCATCTTTGATCTTCAGTGCCTATGACATTGTCTGCCACATGTTAGGCACTTAATAAATAGCAGTTTACAGTTCATGCCTTGGAATGAAGGTCTTTAAAGGAGTATATTTGGAATGATGTATCTAATTTTTCCTTACATACTTAAAATACTCTAATTCATTTGGGGTTTAAATACATTAAATATATATATATATATAATAGTAATTATAATAGTAATGAGGAACTGATATTTCTCTCTTCCCCATTTATTTTTCAGTTTCTATAGAAAAGGGTGAAATAGGAGAGATACATACAAGTAAAGAGTGATGAACAGTTCTCATCTTATAATAGATCTTATTTTAAACAATTTTGGCATCACACACTTCAATTAAGATGCCACTGTATATAAGTATTTATTTCTTCTAAATGTAATCTACAGCCCAATTCTCTTTCTTTTCTTTAACATGGTACAGTTCTTTTAAACACAGGAGTTGTTTCTGGCAAGCCTTTTTCGAAAGGCTAAGCTATTGCATACTAAAAATGATAAGTTAATGAAGTCTTTAAGTGTCGATAGGAATGAGAATTTACTAGCCTTCTTCTACTTCTTAAAATCATTTTTAAATGAAACCACCAGTTGAAATTCATGGCACCCATAAAACCATTTCAATAAAGTGCTTGTTGTCAAACTTCTCTTCTTGACATTTCGACACTTTTCATCATGAAGAGGAAATAAAAGCAAACTCAAAAGGGTAAATTAGAGCCACTTATTTAAAGATCTGCCCCCCAAAACTCTGGATTTGGGAATGTGATTTAATGATATGAAGAATGGTATATATGAATTAGAACTCCAGAATTTGTTGTGGATAAATATGAGCATTTTCTAACATTTCATTAGCTAAAATCTCTTCACAAAACCCTGTAGGATAGGAAAGTGAAACAAAATAAATAAATAAATGCAATTTAAGTCCTATTTGACCCCATCTAGATGAGATCAGAGAAGAAAAAAGTATCATATAATCTGAAAAATGATAAATGGTGCCTTTTAGATTAAGAAAAAGGAGTTAATGCCAGAAAAATTGTCCAATTTAAGTAAATTTAATGCTTACTATAAATTACCCTTCAACAGCAATCCTGCCCTTTGGTTGCTAGTCACTTTAAACTTTTATTCCAACATTTGCTTTGGAGAAATAACGATTAAGTAAATGAGGTCAAAATTGATTTTTATCTTTCTTACCTGTTCTGTATATATTTAATAGGGTCAGTCTTGAACATTCACATTCAGCTTTACAGCTTCTGTTTTTTCATTTCAATTTCTTTCCCTAACCTTTAACCATTGAACACTGAACTGGGCTAGAAAGGATAACAAAACCGAAGTCTGTGAGCATATGTCCATTCCCCTTCTTTCCTTGTACCCCTATCTAGTTGGAGCCTGGATTTCAGAACTTCAAATTGGCTTACAGTTTAATATTCTCAGTCATCTGACCTATGAACTACCTGAAATAGTCAAGATATTACAAGGGAGGCTTATAAAGAATATGTCAGCCAATTCTTGACATATAGAATGGTAGGGACCTACAGTACAAGCATGTCTCAGCAGTCCTCGAAAGGTTAATGGAA
The DNA here is from genome assembly GCF_016433145.1 of Gracilinanus agilis. Classification (NCBI taxonomy): domain Eukaryota; kingdom Metazoa; phylum Chordata; class Mammalia; order Didelphimorphia; family Didelphidae; genus Gracilinanus; species Gracilinanus agilis. Next base: position 159,078,773 of record NC_058135.1, read on the forward strand.
CTGGGATTTGGGTAGACATGACTGATTTTCTTCATGTAGTTGGAAGGGAAGAAAAAAGGAAGCTGATTTGGACAAAGACCTTTAAGGTCTTATACATCTGCATCTTCCTATCTTAAGGGCAGCAAAGTACAAGGATCTCTCTTAACCTAAATCACTCTAATCTCTTGGAGGAATCCACAACTTGTCAAAGAAAACATTTTTCTAGTCTAGGAATAAGCGAACAGGCTGGATGAAATAGCCAGAGTGAAACAGAGCAAAAAGCAAGCACAGTGAATCAAACAGGCTCCAGGAGCACTTGTCTTGTTAAGGTTAAGTCAGCATTTTCCTGATCTAAAACCTCAATATTGGGAGGGCCAAATCTCCAGGCTCTTTAATATTATATAAGGATAAGGTGCACCTTAGTCCATATCACTACCATTTTTCAAACACAAAATAGACCTTTGTTTATGTTGGCAACAATGGAATAACATGGAACAATTTTGCCTGAATTATTGCTGAAAATAGGTCTTAGTTGCCCCATTCTTCCAATTCTCTCATTCTCTTCAAGGGACCAAAAGCAGTACCAATTAAAATAACTTTTTGTTGTGTCTTATGTTGTAAGGAATAACTATTTTTCATTTTCTGGTTCCTGAGGTAAGGTTTTTGTCATCACTTTATAGGTTTGATTTTCTTAGATTTTTCTTAGCTACCATTCAGGCAGCTGGTGTCAGAGGCTCAGGACCTTAGATGTATGGCTATGTTAAATAGCCATCTGTATTTTACCCAGCCTTACATAACAAAGTGTGCAGGTAATAATGCATAAAGTAAGAGGTTTTGCTTGTTCTAAATAAATAATCATTGGCTCTCAACTCTTCTCCCAAGCTCCCTGCCAGGATCCTCTGCTGCAGTGGAATCCCTTAGACAAGATGGTGAAGGTCAACTGATTTGGCCGAATTGGACGTCTGGTGACCAGGGCAGCATTTAACTGCAGTGGAGTGGAAGTTGTGGCCATAAATGACCCCTTCATTGACCTCAACTACATGGTTTACATGTTCTAATATGATTCCACCCACGGCAAGTTCAAGGGCACTCTAAAAGCAGAAAATGGAAAGCTGCCGACCAATGGAAAAGCCATTACTAACTTCCAGGAGCAGGATCCCACCAACATTAAATGGGGAGATGGGAAAAAAAAGCTAAAAGAAAAAACTGACTGATCTCTTTTTTTAAACTTTATTCAAAGAAAAGAAACCAAAACCACCTCAGTTCCCTAGATGAAATTGATTAGAGCCTCACCCCCCCCCCTCTGAATCTTACCAGATGCAAAGGCCCCTCCCCTCCCAAGAGCAGGATTGGTCCTTATATAGACCAATCATGTGCCTGGAAGTACGGAGGTGTGGCCTCTCCCCTGCACAAGATTGGTACAATTCAACACCAATTCCATGCCAGGAAATAGGGGGCGTGGTCCCTCCCCTACCATGGGGCCAGTCCATTCAAGAACAATCCCACACCAGGAAGTAGAGGGGAGGGACCCCTGGGGCATGCTGGGAGAGGTAGTTCTCCCCGCATGTAAAATCTTTTAAAACCCACACAATATAAGCATTAATTCTTTGCACTGAAATTATGAGATTCTTTCTCTTGTCTTGTGAGGAAGTAGATTTTTTTATGTGGATCACATTATTCTTGGCTTTCTGAGTATCTAAGTGAAATGAGAATACAAATGGAAGTTTCAGCTCTTTGGAAGGATAGCTTTTTGTCTATTGACAAGGAAAGCATTAGATTCTGTAAAGTAAATTGTCACTTTTTGAATTCTCCAATAAGAATAATATTTCTCCCACATACATATCAAAATTGTACAAAGTTCCTTGAATAATATAACTGGAATAACTTTGGTAGAGGGTTCTGATTATTAGTATCAAGTGAGTCATAAAATGAAGAAATATTTTCACCAAAAGTGATTCCCATTGTTAAAGAAAAGCTCCAGCATAGTCCAAAAAAATCCTTCCAGCAGAGGAGTTCATTCATTATAAAAGGGAATTATTGGAGATGATCCTCTTTGCAAATGATATCATATTGATTTAATCCAGCCTTACAATATGACAAAGCCTCCACTTCCATAAAAGGCACCATCAGTCATACATGATAAGCCTAACTGTACAGGACAAATGAAGTGGCTGAAGGATATCTCTGTGCAAACTATAGGATATAGTTGGAAGGACAGTATCTAGAGGTAGCGCATTAGCATTAAACTTAGATAACTCTGAAAATTAAAGTGTATTGATATCAGAACTGAAAAGGTTGAAGAAAGAAATATAAGAACGGAATGAATTAGGGTACATGGACAATAGTTTTGTTTGCCACAGTTCTTTGTAAAAACAAAAGACAGGGACTGAATCTGTGATTAAAACATAAAAGATAACTATTCCAAAGTCTTATATCCAGAGTGTAAAATAGAAATTGAAAGAATCCACTGATCAACTTTTAAAAGATATGCCCAAATTAAAACTCTCAAAATACTAGAACCAAATTCCAGAGTTCCCAAATCAAGGAGAAAACATTGCAAGCAGCTCAAAAAACAAAACAATTTAAATATTGTGGAGCCACAGTCAGGATCACACAAGACTGAATAGCTTCTATGTGAAAGGAGCAGAGAGTTGGAATATGTTTTTCTGGAGTCCAAAGGAACTAACATTACAACCAAGAGTAAACTATGGAGCAAAACTGAATATAATTCTTCTTGGGGGTGTGCCTGTGGATATTTAATGAAACAGACATTTCAAATATAACTAAAGAACAGACAGGGATGGAAAATTGTATATTCAAGCAAAGGACTCAAGAGAAGCATTAAAAAGTAAATATGAAAGGCAATCATAAAGGATTCAATGGAGTTAAATTATATTCCTTTTGGGGATGATGAATTATGAAATTTAAAAGAATTTTATCATTATTAGGGTAGTTAAGAATCTGCATAGACAAAAGACATGGGTGTATGTGGATTATTTTGGGGTGATGTAAAAAATTATACAAATCAAAACTGTCTTTAGTCATATGAAAAATCCTCTAAATCACTATCAATTAGAAAAAGTCAAATTGAAACAATTCTGATATCAAAACCATACCTATCACAAGTGACAAATGATAGAGTGGGCCAAAGGAAAAAAAAAATAGGTACATTAATGTGAACTGTTCATAGTCTTTTATTCAGCATTGCCACTATAAGGTCAATGCTCAAAAGGGATCAAATAAAAAGAACTATATATATATATATATATATATATATATATATATATAAACTAATGGATGAGCATTTCCTCAATTTGCTCATCCATTAGTTAATGGCTGAATTAATGGTGTCATATGATTTTTTTTTAACCCTTACCTTCCGTCTTGGAGTCAATACTGTGTATGGGCTCCAAGGCAGAAGAGTGGTAAGGG
>NC_058135.1:159084649-159112354 GCF_016433145.1 Gracilinanus agilis
GTGAATTACTTATCATTGGAAATATGCAAACAAATCTAGGTAACTATTTCTCAGGCATGTTATAGAGGGAAATCATTTTTAAGAATTTATTCATCTAGATGACCAATTGTGTCCATTTTTACTCTGAAATCTTCTAGATTAATATATATGTGTATATATTTTTTCACAATTGCAGAAACTGAGTCTAAGAGATTTAGTAACAGCACAATTCATATAACAGATCAGTAGCCGAGCCTGAAGTCAGCTCAATGCTATTCTGGAGCAAAATAATATATTTTCTTAGGTATCTCTATTTTATAACACCTCTCCCATAAAATGTGGCAACATCAAAGAATATATATATACATACATATATATATATGTATATATATATATATATATATATATATATAGTTTAGGAAATTCAAGATTATTTCTGATGGAAGTGTGCTGGTCATATCACAAGAGGGTGAAATAACAGATATATAGCCTATGTACTTTTCTAGAAACAATGCTATTTAAAAGTATCAAAAGCCTTTAGTGGCTTCAGTAACTGTTCTTTGCAGAAGTTCTGGGAGGATTAGATAAAAGTTGTATATGAGAGCTAATATTGTTATTAAAAGGGTGTCTATTTCAATAAGATTAATGAACTATTGAAATATTAATATATTTAAGGATCCATTGTCAAGGACATGATTATAATTTTTCATTTCATATTTTCTCATGCTACCCAATGATATTTAGAGCCTCCTGCTGCAATGATGCATTCAGTCTTATTTTGTTTGCTTATTTTCCATTCTGTATCAGTCATTAAAACAAAAATATCTCCAATATTCCCACAGGGTGGAAGATTATTTTATCCTTCCACTATATAAATAAACAATCTCTACTAAGATGCTGGACAAATTATGTTTATCTTTATGAGGTAACAATATATCAACCTGTACTGTATATGTATATAGACACATATAAATCCCTACTTCCTTGATACATCATGTCATGGAGGTGACCATCAGTTCTTGAAGATTATACCAATAGACAAAGATCAACCATATTTAAAAGGACATTGAATGTGGTCTTAGCAACCTACTATGTCTACCTTCGAAGTTCCAGTCCTTCTTTTTGTCTCTCCTTTAAAGAGGTGATCTCCCTAAGAGCAAAGATTGTTTTTTTTCTTTCTTTCTTAAAATGCTGGTCACACAGTGCTTAATACATTCTTAATGTTTGACCAATAGCTAATTGATCAATAATTGATTTCATTGGTTAATCAGTAGTTAGCTCTTTGGCAACACCAGTTTCAGAGGATGAGGAAATAAAATCTATAAAATAGTGTCTCTAACAAAGTCATCATTTCTTATATATATCGAGAACTGAGTAAAATTTATAAGAATATAAAACATTCCCAAATCAATAAGTCAAAGAATATGAATAGGAAATTCTCAGATGAAGAAATTAAAAGTATCTATAGTGATATCTCCAAATAAAGAATAATTATAGAAATACTAATTAAAATAATTCTGAGGTAACACCTCACACCTAGTAGCCTGGCTATTATGACAAAAAAAAATAATAAATGTTGGAGAGGATGTGGAAAGTTGGAACACTTTTGATTTAACTATGAACTGATACAACTTTTCTGGAGAAAAAATTTGGAAATATATGCAATGGGATATCAAATTGTACATAATTTTTGACCCCCAAATACTACTACTAAGTCTATATATTCTAAAGATATCAAAGATAGGGGGAAAGGCCCTAACTGTACAGAAATATTTATAGCAGGTCATTTTGTGGTGGTAAAGAACTGGAAACCAAAGGGATGTCCAACAACCAGCTATGATCATGAAAAAGTAGTATATTATTGTAATGGAATACCACTGAGTCATAAGAAATGACAAACAAATTATAACAAAAATCCTGGACTTATATGAAGTGATAAAAGTGAGAATCAGGAGAATGTTGTAAATAGTAATAATAATGTATGATGATCAACTGTGAACAATTTTTTATAATTATCAGGGACCTGGGACAACCTCAAGGGATTCATGACAAAGAAAAAATATTCTCTACTTTACAAGGAACAGATGAATTCTGAGTTCCAATTGAAGAATGACATTCTTCACTTTATTTCCTCCATAAATTTTCCTCTAGTATAAGCAATATATGTCTTCTTTTACAATATGATGAACATGGAAATATTTTATTATATAATAACACATGCATAACGTATATCATATTACTTCTCATTTTGGGAGAGAGAAGGTGGGAGGGAGGGAGAGAATGTGGATTGCAAAAGAACAGATATCTATTATTTAAAATTGTACCAAAAGATAATCTGGAAAAAATGAATTAAAAAAGACAATGAGTCCCATACTCCCTTAAAAATACTTTCCAAAAAATCAATTCATATTTCATTCTAATTTTACTTCAGTGTAGAAGAGGGATAAGGAGGAACATGAAAAAAGTTTGCAAAATATGTCTTAGAATATCAAGCCTTAATTCAGATCATTAAAAATTGTGGATCTGAACACATTCAAAAGAAAAGACTTATGACATTTTGCCAGATGATTTGTTTCAAAACTATATCCGATATTCTGAAATACTTGATGTTTGTGTCCAGTATATTAAACTTTTCCAAATCTATTTATTTGCACTGCCATTCATCTTCTATTTCTTCATCTTGTCCATAAGTATATGATGAGATACCTCAGCATATAGTTTCCTAAAATTTACCTTACTTAGCAGTTCTTTGACCAACCAATCTAGAAACTATAACACATATGGAAATGAAGTTAGAAAGGGATGACTTGTTGTTACCGAACTGAACATGTTCTCTCTATTTTCTTTTCTACGTAATCTCAGTCCATTCATTTAAATCAACTGCTAAAACTCCACCAGGAACTGAAGTTAAGTTCAATGACCAACAGTAATCTGATGAGTTTTCTCTTCTCTCTTACAAAGTAGTACCACATTCTCTGAGTTGAGTTCTACAGCATTTCTCTTATTTTATACATATTTAAAAGATAGTAACTCGTGAGCACAATTACCATTCTTCACACAAATCAAATCAGAACGAAACAGCTAGAAAAACAATAATTTTTCAAGAATTGGTCTAAGCATTATAATAAAAATGACAATCCTAACCAAACCAGTTTACTGATTTAGTGCTGTACAAATCAAAGTGATAAAAAAACATTTCATAGAACTGGAGAAATTAATAACAAATTTCATCTGGAAGAAGAAATGGCAAAGAATAACAGGGGAATCAATGGGAAAAAAATAAGGGAAGGAGTCCTAGCCATGCCACAATTCAAAATATACTGTAAACCAGTAATCAACAAAACAATCTGATACTAAGAAATAGAATAACTGATCAATAGAATAAATTAGGTAATCAATATATAATTGTTACCATAGTAATTTAGTATTTGATAAATCCATAGATTAAAGTTTTAGGACCAAATTTAACAGAAAAGTACTCATTATGTGTCAAAAAACTGCTGGGAAACTTGAAAATAATATGTCAGAAACTAGGCCAACATCTTGCCAGATCAACATCTCACCACATACACCAAGATGAAGTCAAATATATTGATCTAGAGATAAAAGGGGATACCATAAACAAATTGTGGAAAATGGAAAAGTTTACCTGTTATATTTATAGATAAAGGAAGGATTTATCACAAAAAAAGATATAGAGAAGATTACAAAAATAAAGTGGATAATTTTGATTACATTAAGTAAAAACTTTTGTACAAACAAAATCAATGTAACAAAGATAATAAGAAAGGCAACAACACATTTTTGGGGGGAAAAACAAAACTTTTTATGGCAAGTGTCTCTGACAAAGCCCTCATTTCTCAAATATCTGGAGAATTGAGTTCAAATTTATAAGAATGCAATACATTCCCCAATTGAAAAATGGTCAAAAATATGAAAAGACAGTTATGAGAGGAAGAAAAAAAACTAATTATTGTCATATTAAAAAGTTCCAGATTACTGATTAGAGAAATGAAAATTAAACAACTCTGAGATACCACCTCACACCTATGAGATTGGCTTACATGACCAAAAAGAAAAATAATAAATGTTAGAAGGATTGTAGGAAAATTGAAATACTAATAAACTGTTGGTGGAACTGTGAATGGATACAACCATTTTGTAGAACAATATGGAACCATGCTTAAAGGGCCATAAAATTATGTGTACCCTTTGATGCAGTGATTCTACTACTGAGTCTTTGTCCCAAAGGGATGAGAGGTAAGAGATAAGGACCTAGCTGTACCAAAATATTTTAGTAACATTTTTATAATAAAGACTTTGAAATTGTTGGGTTGTCCATCACTCAGGGAATGAACAAATTAGTTGTGGAATATAATTGTAATGTAATAGTATTTTTTCATATGATGTTTAAAACATTTTTTTAGAAAAATTTTCCATGGTTACATTACTCATGTCCTTTTTCTCCCCGCCCCCAAACACAAACACACTTACACACACCCATAGCCAACATGCATTTCCACTGGGTTTTACATGTGTCATTGATTAAGAACTATTTTCATATTATTGATAGTTGTACTGGGGTGGTTGTTTAGTATCTATATACCAAATCATATCCCCATCAACCCACATGTTCAAGCAGTTATTTTTCTACTGTGTTTCTACTCCCACAGTTCTTCCTATGAATGTGGATAGCGTTCTTTCTCATAGGTTCTTCAGAATTGTCCTGGATCATTGCATTGCTGCTAGTACAGAAGTCCATTACATTCAATTTTACCAGTGTATCAGTCTCTGTGTACAATGTTCTTCTGGTTCTGCTCCTTTCACTCTGCATCAATTCCTGGACTTTGTTTCAGTTCACATGGAATTCCTCCAGTTTATTATTCCTTTGAGCACAATAGTATTCCATCACCAGCATATACCACAATTTGTTCAGCCATTCCCCAATTGAAGCACATACCCTCATTTACCAATTTTTTGCCACTACAAAGAGTGAGGCTATAAATATTTTTGTACATGTCTTTTTCCCTATGATCTCTTTGGGGTATAAACCCAGCAGTGGTATCACTAGATCAAAGGGCAGATAGTGTTTTAAAACCATTTGGGCATAATTCCAAATTGCCATCCAGAAAGGTTGAATCAGTTCACAACTCCACCAGCAATGCATTAACATCCCAATTTTTCCACATTCCCTCCAACATTTATTACTCACCCTGCTATCATTTTTGCCAATCTGCTAGGTGTGAGGTGGTACCTCATAGTTGTTTTGATTTGCATTTCTCTAATTATAAGAGATTTAGAACACTTTCTCATGTGCTTGTTGATAGCTTTGATTTCTTTATTTGACAATTGACCATTCATGTCCCTTGCCCATTTATCAATTGGGGAATGACTTGATTTTTTGTACAATTGCTTTAGCTCTTTATATATTTGAGTAATTATACCTTTGTCAGAGTTTCTTGTTATAAAGATTTTTCCTCAATTTGTTGATTCCCTTCTAATTTTGGTAGCATTGGTTTTGTTTGTACAAAAACTTTAATTTAATGTAATCAAAATTAATTATTGTACATTTTATAATTTTTCTAACTCTCACTTGTTTTTAAAATATTTCCTTCCCCAGAGATCTGTTAAATATATTATTTTTTGTTCACCTAATTTACTTATAGTTTCCTTCTTTATATTCATGTCATTCACTTATCCTGAATTTATCTCAGTGTAGTATGTGAGATGTTGATCTAGCCCCAATCTCTCCCATTCTATTTTCTAATTTTCCTAGCAGTTTTTGTCAAAGAGTGGATTTTTGTCCAAAAAGCTAGACTCTGGTTTTATCATAGACATAGATTGTCTTGCTGAGGTCACTTACCCCAGATCTATTCCACTGATCCTCTCTTCTATCTCTTACCCAGTACCATACCATTTTGATGACCACTGCTTTATAGTATAGTTTAAGATCTGGTACTGCTAGGCCACCTTCCTTCACATTTTTTTCATTATTTCTCTTGATATTCTTGATCTTTTTTTCTTCCAAATGAACTTTGTAATATGTTTTTCTAATTCAGTAAAAAAGATTCTTAGTAGTTTGATAGGTATGGCACTACATAAGTAAATTAATTTGGGTAGAATGGTCACTTTTATTATCTTAGCTCATCCTACACATGAGCAAGTAATGTTTTTCCAATTGTTTAGATCTAGTTTTAATTATGTGGAAAGGGATTTCTAGTTGTGTTCATATAATTCATGTGTTTGTTTTGGCAGGTAGATTCCTAAGTATTTTATGCTGTCTAGGGTGATTTTAAATGGAATTTCTCTTTCTAACTCTTGCTGCTGAGATGTTTTGGAAATATATAGAAATGCTGATGATTTATGTATGTTTGTTTTGTATCCTGAAACTTTGCTAAAGTTGTTGATTATTTCCACTAGCTTTTTAGCTGATTCTCTAGGATTTTTTAAGTAGACTGTCATATCATCTACAAAGAGTGATTACTTGGTCTCCCCATTGCCTATTTTAATACCTTCAATTTCTTTTTCTTCTCTATTTGCTATTGTTAGTGTTTCTAGTACAATGTTAAATAATAGAGTTGATAATGGGCATCTTTGTTTTACTCCTGATTGAATTGGGAATGCTTCTAATTTATCCCCATTGCAGATGATGCTTGTTGATTGTTTAAGATATATTCTCTCTATTATTTTTAGGAAAGGCCCTTCTATTCCTTTAATTTCTAGTGTTTTCAATTGGAATGGGTGTTGCATTTTGTCAAAGGCATTTTCAGTACCTATTGATATAAGCATGTGGTTTTTGTTGGTTTGCCTGTTGATATGGTCAATTATGTGAATGGTTTTCCTAATATTGAACCATCTTTGAATTCCTAGTATAAATTCCACCTGATCATAATAAATAACCCTCATGATCACTTGCTGGAGTCTTTTTGCCAGTGTTCTACTTAAGATTTTAGTGTCTATGTTCATTAGAGAGAGTGGTCTGAAGTTTTCTTTCTCTGTTTTTGATCTACCTGGCTTTGGGATCAGTACCATATTTGTGTCATAAAAGGAATTTGGTAGAACTCCTTCTTTGTTTATTATGTCAAATAGTTTGTATAGTATTGGGATTAGTCATTCTTTGAATGTCTGATCAAATTCACTTGTGAATCCATCTGGTCCTCAAGATCTTTTCTTAGGGAGTTCTTTTATAGTTTCCTTAATTTCTTTTTTTGATATGGGATTATTTAAGTATCCTATTTCTTCTTCTGTTAGTCTAGGCAATTTATATTTTTTAAATATTCATCCATCTCACCTAAGTTGCTATATTTATTACCATATAATTGGGCAAAATATTTTTTAATGATTGCCTTCATTTCCTCCTCATTAGAGGTGAGATCTCCCTTTTCATCTTTGATATTGTTAATTTGTTTTTCTTCTTTTCCTTTTTTTATTAGATTGACTAGTCCTTTTTGTCAATTTTATTTATTTTTTCAAAGTACCAGCTTCTAGTCTTATTTATTAATTTAATTGTCCTTTTACTTTCAATTTTATTAATTTTTCCTTTAATTTATATTATCTCTAATTTGATTTTCATCTAGGGATTTTTAATTTGTTTGTTTCCTAGTTTTTTTTATTTGCATACCTAATTCATTGATCTTTGACCTCCCTAACTTGTTAATATGGCCCTCCCTAATTTTTTAATATTGCATTCAAGGATATAAATTTCCACCTAAGTTCTGCTTTGGCTGTATCCCATATAGTTTGGTAGGATGTCTCATCATTGTCATTTTCTTCTATGAAATTATTAATTGTTTCTATGATTTCTTAACTAACTTATTTTGGACAATCATATTATTTAATTTCCAAATGGTTTTTTATTTGCCTATCCATGTACCCTTACTGATTATTATTTTTATTGCATTATCATACGAAAAGCTTATATTTATTATTTTTGCTCTTTTGCATTTGTTTGCCCTGTTTCTGTGCCCTAGTACATGGTCAATCTTTGTGAATGTATCATGTGCTGCTGAAAAGAAGGTGTATTCCGTTTTGTCCCAATTTATTTTTCTCCACATATCTTCTATTAACTCTAATTTTTCTAGGATTTCATTCACCTCTCTTACCTCTTTCTTATTTATTTTTTGGTTCGATTCATCTAGATCTGATAGGGGAAGGTTCTGGTCTCCCACTAGTATAGTTTTACTATCTATTTTGTCCTTGAGCTCCACTAATTTCTCCTTTAGAAATGTGGATGCTATACCATTTGGCGCATACATGTTGAGTACCGATATTTCTTTATTGTCTATACTGCCTTTTATGAGGATATAATTACCTTCCCTATCACTTTTAACCAGATCTATTTTTACTTTGGCTTTGACAGATATCATAATTGCTATTCCTGCCTTCTTTTTCTCAGTTGAAGTCCAATAGATTTTGCCCCAGCCTTTCACTTTTACGTTATTTATGTCTACCTGTCTCATGTGTGTTTCTTGTAGACAACATATGGTAGGATTTTGGTTTCTAGTCCACTCTCCTATTTGCTTCCATTTTATGGGTAAGTTCATCCCATTCCCATTCAGAGTTATGATTATCCTCTGTGTATTTCTGAATATTTTGATTCCCTTTCCTTGTCCTGCCTTTTCTTCTTTCATTATTTCATTTTTCACAAGTGTTTTGTTTTTAATCAGTCCCCCTCATCCCCTCCTTTATTTTACTTCCCCTTTTCCCTCCTTCCTTCTTATACCCCTCTTATTTTTCTTTATGGTCTTTTTAAGGTACTCCCAACACTCTCCCTTCCTAGTATTTCTTCCCTCGCCACCAGTCCATTAGTTACCCTTCTACTTCTCTATAGGGCACAAATCAATTCTCTGCCCCAATGAATCTGATTGCTTTTTCCTCCTTGAGTTAATTTCAATGAACATAATAATAATGTATTTCCTGTCTCCAACTTCCTTTCCCTTCCAGTATATTGGTCCTCTCCCATGCTTCCACCATGCACTTCTTTATGGAATAAAAATTTACTCCATTTCGTCTCTTTTCCCATTTCTCTTAATATGATCCTCTTTTTTTACCTCCAGTTTTATATATATTGGTACATATTTATATATATATATATGTATACATATGCATATATGTATACATATAAACATATATAGAGAGACATTTCATCCTATACAGTTTGTTGCTGTTCCCTCTAAGTATACTTCTTCTAGCTATCCTGATAATAACAATTTATTTTATTTGGAATATTTTCTCATAGCTACATATTTCATATTCTTTCCTTCCCCTCCAAAATCCCCACCCCCCCCATAGCCGACCCAAAAGTCAACTGGGTTTTACATGTATCATTGTTAAAGACCTAATTGCATAATATTGATAATTGGACTAGAGTTATCTTTTAGAGTCTACATCCCCAATAGTATCCCCAATCAGCCCTTTTGTTCAAGGAGTTGTTTTTCTTCTGTTTCTCCTCCCACAGTTCTTCCTCTGAATGTGGCTAGTTTTCTTTCTCATAAGTCCCTCAGCCATGCTCTGGATCCTTGCATTGCTGCTAGTAGAGAAGCCCATTACGTTCAATTGTACCACAGTGTATCAGTCTCTGTATACAACAATCTTCTGGTTCTGCTCCTTTCACTCTGCATCAATTCCTGGAGGTCATTCCAATTCACATGGAATTCTTCCAGTTCATTATTCCTTTGAGCTCAATAATATTCCATCACTAATGGATACCACAATTTGTTCAGCTATACCCCAATCAAAGGGAGATAATAACAATTTTTGAGAGTTATCAATATCATCTTTTCTTATAGGGATACAAATCATTTGAACTTATTGGGTCTTAAAAAAAGTTTTGGTTTTTGTTTTTTTCCCCTCTTTTAATTACATTTTGGTGATTCTCTTGAGTTCTGTGTTTGGACATCAAATTTTCTGATTAAATCCATTTTTTTTCTTTATGAATGCTTGGAAGTCTTCAAGTTTATTAAATGACCATACTTTCCCCTGCAAGAATATATTCAGTTTTCCTGGGTAGTTGATTCTTGGTTGTAGACTTAGTTCCCTTGTTTTCTGGAATATTATAATTTGTGCTTTCTGGTCCTTCAGTGTAGATGCAAGCAGATCCTGTGTTATCCTAACTATTGTTCCCTGGTAATTGAATGAATTCTTAGCAGCTTATGATATATTTAATTTGGTCTCATAGTTCTTGAATTTGGCTATAATATTCCTGGGAGTTGTCCTTTGTGGATTAAATGTAGGAGGTGATCTGTAGATTCTTTCAATCTCCACTTTTCCCTCTTGTTCGAGGATGTTAGTGCAGTTTTATTGAATAATTTCCTGTAGCATGATGTCTAGGCTTTTTCTTTTGTCATGATGTTCGGGTAGTCCAATAATTCTTAAAGTGTCTCTGTGCAATCTATTTTCCAGATCTGAGGTTTTGGCAATGAGCTGTTTCATATTTTCCTCAAATTTTTCATTCTTTTGATTTTGTTTTATATATTCTTGCTGCCTTGTGAAGTCATTTGATTCTAGTTGTTGAATTCTAATTTTTAAAGACTGAATTTCATCCCTTGCTTTTTGGTCATCCTTCTCCTTCTGGTCTGATTTTCTTTGTAGGTCATATTTTACCTTCTTTGCCTCATTTTCAAGCTAGTCAATTTTGGCTTTCAAGACACTATTTTCTTGTTTTAGTTCATGTATTTCCCTTTTCCCATTGTCTTCAGCCTCTCTTGATTATTTTTTGAGTTCATAAGTTAATTGAATTTTGAGTTCTTCCAAAGCCTATGTCAAATTTTCTGGAGTTTCTGTGTTTTTTCTTGGTGCTCCTTGATCTTACTCTTATCCATTTGCTCTTTGTTAATTTCCTGTATAGAAGCTGTCAATTTTAATTTCTTTTTTCTTTTTCTGTTGTTTACTCATGTTTTTTTTTCCTTCTTTCCCCACTGTAATTGGCTATAATCTTGGTCCTCTGATTATTTGCTTGATCTGTGGGTTTGGGCTATTCAGTCCTGCAAGGATTCTTTTCTGCTCTGTTGACTTACAAGATTAGAGGACCCTGATGCCAGATCTTCCCCAGCTGGTAGTTAAAAACTAAGGATATTATTTCAGCTACTTTCACTGCATTCTATGAGGGAGGGGTGTTGGGGCTTCCCCACCCTCTGAAGACTTCTTATCTGTGGTATTGATAAGATTAAGGGAGGGTGGAGTTGATCTACAGAGTTCAATGTGCCCTGAGGTCAAAACCTAAAGAAAAAGGGAGGTAGTACAAGATGAAGAGTTTAGCTGCCCTTTCTGTGTTTCTCCTATAGCTATCTCCCTATTGTCTGTGATCAAAGCCTTGAGTCTGGCATAGCTGTGCCAGGGAGGTACTTCCTCTGGTCTAGCCCTCTTCCCTACCCAGAGATTCCAGGATCTGCTGGAGACTCAGCACATTAGGTGCTGGAGGGGACCTAGGATCTTTTTCTTTTCCCTTTAGAGCCCCATAGTTCAAGAATTCAGACTTTTTTCTCATACCTTTTAAGTTGGGTTTAGTAGGAGGATCCCCCAGCTCTGTTCTGTTGTCAGATTTGGTTTTCTGTCCTCTCACAGCCCTTTGTCCTTGACAGGTGTTGAAGGGTTTATAACGGTCTGGAACCTTGCTGCTTCTAATCCACCATCTTTCCAGAATTTCTCATCTGATCTTGTAATGGAATAGTATTGTGCCCTAATAAGTGACAAACCAGATGTGTTAAAAACAACAACAACAACAAAATTCAACATGGAAAGACATATGAACTGATGCAAAGTGAAATGAGCAGAACCATTAGAATGGTGTATAGTTACAGAAATTGTTTAAGATCATCTACTATAAAGCTTTAAACCATTGATGGCCAAACTTTTTAAAGAGGGGGCCAAAGGAAAGGAAATGCTCATCTGTCAGTCTGTTTCTAAGGCAACTCTTTTGAAGTTTCATTGTGTTGTATTCTACTCATTGTATTAGTCAGATTAGGAATAATGTAGTGGCCAGATAGAACATTTCAGGGGGCCTGCATCTCACAGGCCATAGTTTGCCCATCACTGCTCTAAAGCATTAACAGCAAAGAAAGTTTCAAAGATAATCACAAGTGACTCATGATGAAAAATGCTATCCAATGCCAAACAAGGAACTATTAGAATCTGTTTGCAGATTAAAGCTTGCCATTTTCCATATTCTTTCCTTCATGAGTTTTCTATGGTATGTGTGATATGAGTCTCTATTATGAAATGAGCAACATAAAAATATGTTTTGGAAGTAGGTAAGAAGGGAAGGAAAGAGAAAATCTGAATCTTGAAATGTCAGAAAACAATTGTCAAAAACTGTTTTACAAGTAATTGGAAAAATTATTTAATCTAAAAGATAACAATTCACATGTATCTGTATTTTTCCTTGTCTTGGAACATAGCTTGTCTGGGCATATGATTTCGCTCACTGAAAGGAGCTAAGAAATATTTTATTAAGTTTGCACATATCTTGGAATTTATTTCCCTATTAAGTCTATCACTCCTGTGAGGATAAATGATGATGTCCTTCATGTTGGACATGAGGAATTGATTAATTGGTTACTGCATTGTAATTCTAGAAACATATTAAAGGGGAAATTCCTTCTCCTCGGTTCTCTTTTTTCCTACTAATCTTTCTGACAAGGTCAGTTTTTTGAGCTCCAGAGCACCAGTGAGAGGACTGACATCTTCTTACACAAGGCCTTTAAGGAAAACCTGTTTTTGGGATTGAGTTGCCTTCTGCCTCTGCTTCTTTCTTTAAGAACAGTTCTTACTGAAATCTAGAAAGGTCAGTGTCCCACTCTTCTGAGCAGTGGAGAAAAACAGTTATGGAATGAAAAGAAGCAGTGGCTTACTATTGGAGAGGATAGAAAGGTCCACAGAAAGGAAATAGCCCATTTTATGTTGATAGAAACAAAATGTGTGTGGTGTTGGGTGGTTCAGGAGGGATTAGTTAATGAATAACTACGTTATAAATATCAGAACTTGTGTACAAGCCTCTCATTTGATTGTAAAATTTCTGATTAGTGCTCAAAATTCTTTTCTATCTTAGATTAAAATTCCATGTTTCGTAACTGATTCATTTTTTTAATATTGTCTCCCATTTTTTAACCTCTCCTACTCATGGTGAAGGGCATCTAAAGTAGTAAGGAAAATATTGTTCCTCAGGAATTTGAGTTATGAATAGAATTAGAGCATTAGTACAGTGGTATCTTGATACATGAGCATCTTAAGTCACAAGCAATTTGAGATATGAGCAGTCACATCTGGATTTTTTGCTTTGTCATGAGCAGTTATTTGAATTGTGAGCTTCTCCCACCCCCCACTAGATAGTCTGTTGAATGTTTGGTTTCACACATTACATGAGTATCTCATTTAGTTCTGTGTTTATCTGGTTGTGCAAGCATCTATATTTAATTGCTTTTGCTTTCTTCTTTATTTTTGTCTTTATTATCAGTTGTTTGAGCAAATTTCTTAACTTTTAACCATGAATCCTGACAATAGGAGGAATTGAAGGAGTAACAGCAGCAGCAGCAGCAGCAACATACGGAGGTTTTGAGGAAATTAATGGGGAGGAGCCCGAGGTAGATGAGGGAATCAGTACAAGTAAGATTAAAGGAATGTTGAGGATTTGGGGAAAAATTAAACAGTTTATTGAAAAGACATGCCCAGAAAAAGTTGCAACAGGTTGTGTGTTGGAGCTGTATAAAGACACTTGTTTCACACATTAGCAAAATGTTCTGAAAGGTAGGAAGAAACAAACTTCCATGGAAAGGTTTTTGTGGAAACAACCACTAAGTGAAATGCAGGAAAGTGTGGCAAAACAGCCAAAATACAATGAAGAAAATGATGATAATTAAGTAAAGTAAAAAATAGCAATTAAGTTTAGCAATAAAGTTACATATCATAAGTAATGTGTAAGGTCAATTTTGTATTTAAGTGTAGCATTATATGTGTAGAGAGTAAGTCATGTTAAGGGATAGCGCACAAAATGAAAACCTCCTCTAGCATCTTCACCTGACTTTCAAGGTAAATAACACTTCATTAGCAAGTTTATTTTTTTACATTATTTCGTATTATCTACAAATATATTTGTTTGTTATTTATAAAGTATATTTTCATATTTAAAAGCATATAAATTAAAACAAAAATATTATGTGTTTTTGGGAGCTGAAACAGATTAATTGCATTTCCAATAATGGAAATGGAGAAATTCGATTTGACATACAAGGAAATTGAGTTAAAAGCTTACTCATGGAATGAATTAAACTCGTGTGTCAAGGTACCACGGTAGTTTATTTTCTCTTTTGGTAAAGCAGACAATTCCAGAGCAGTAAGGTGAGAGCCACCTCTGAGGGAAAATAAAGGCAAAGATTGGCAAAACTCATCAGCTTCTGCAGCCTTAGCCTAATGGTACCTGCCTAACTTCTGTACAAAATGAACATTTTTGTTCCCTACTTCTCAGTAAGAACCACTTTATTTGCAATAAAACTAAAAGTTAAGTTGTTCTGTTTTCTTTTAATCATTAGCATAATCACATCAAGCTTAGACATGTCCTTTTAGGCTTTAAAAGACTATCTACCTTTTGATCCAGCCATAGCACTGCTTGGATTATACCCCAAAGAGATAAGGAAAAAGACTTGTACAAAAATATTTATAGCTGCACTCTTTGTGGTGGCAAAAAAACTGGAAAATGAGAGAATGCGCTTTGATTGGGGAATGGCTGAATAAATTGTGGGATCTGTTGGTAATGGAATATTATTGTGCTCAAAAGAATAATAAACTGGAGGAATTCCATGTGAACTGGAAAGACCTCCAGGAATTGATGGAGAGTGAAAGGAGCAGAACCAGAAGAACGTTGTATACAGAGACTGATACACTGTGGTACAATTGAACATAACAGACTTCTCTACTAGCAGCATGCAAGGATCCAGAGCAAGGCTGAGGGACTTATGAGAAAGAAAACTAGCCACATTCAGAGGAAGAACTGTGGGAGGAGAAACAGAAGAAAAACAACTGCTTGAACACATGGGCTGATGAGGATATTATTGGGGATGTAGACACTAAATGATAACTTTAGTCCAACTATCAATAATATGGAATTAGGTCTTGATCAATGTTACATGTAAAACCCAGTGGAATTGCACATCATCTAAGAGGGGTTAAGAGAGGGAAAGAACATGAAATATGTAACTATGGAAAAATATTAAAAATTTAAAAATAATAAAAATAATAAAAAAAAAGAAACCTTGAAATAGTCTGTATTTTAACCCTCTTTACACTATGGGATCAGGATCATGACAATGTTGATAGCTTCTCTTACTTCCATTGTCTGTCAGTGTCACCCTTCAATAAAAGATAGACAATATCTTTTCTTTCTCATTAGAAAAGCTAAAAACATACTATCTTAAAATAAATAGTAAATATCCATTCCAAGGCAGAGAAACAATAAGATCTAGATAATTGGGATTAAGTAACTTTCTCAGGTCACGAAGCTAGGAATCCTGAGCCTAGATTTGCCTCCCAGAACCTCCCATCTCCAAGTATGGCTCTTTTATCTACTGAGCCACCTAGCTACCCTTTCAAAAGTTTTTGTTTGTATTATAATATTTTTGTATAGCAGTGCCTCCTGTTGCTCTTGAGTTTACTTTTTCTCACTGAATAATGACTCTCCATCTGGAAGCTTTGCACTTTACTTTTCCAAAGTCTACAGTACACATCCAACTACATTTGGAACCCACTCTTTTTATTTATCATGATTTCTTTGATATAGTACTAATTTTCTCAATAAGTCTTTGTCAGATGGTTCTTTTTTATTTAACAGAATTAGATCCAGAATGGTATCTCCAAATTGTTTTCTTCATGTTCTAAAGGATGAAATTATCACTAAGATGTATTTCAAGAGACAAAAAGTGATTATCTCAGAGGTTTATGGAACCCATATGGTGCATGTAGAGACACTAGGTGGCATAGCAAATAGTCCCAAGCCTGAAGTCAGAATGACTCATCTTCCTGAATTCTAATCTAGCCTTAGATACTCACCACCTGTGCAACACGGGACAAGTCACTTAACCTTATTTGCCACAGGTCCTCAACTATAAATCATTTGGAGGAAGGCATGGCAAGCCATTCCAATATATATGCCAAGAAAATCTCAAACAGGGTCACAAAGAATGAGACACTTCTGAAAAACAACTGAAAAATTAAAAAATATCTACACACTTATCAATATTTCAGCCGGTGAGCAACTACTACTTCTTAAGCATCTACTATGTGCCATGTACCATGTTAAACATTAGGAAGAAAAAGAATGTCAGAATGAAACAAAGCAGTAACAAAAAATAATCCTTTTTTCCAGATTCTCATAGTTTAAAGAGAAAAACAACATACAAAAAATGATGCCTGTATAATATAGAGAAATTTAATTGGATGTAATATCGGAAGGTGATGTCCAGATTAGGGAAAGCTTGGGAAGGGGTTCTGGCAGAAGCTTGGACTTTAGCTGTAACTCTGGGGGAGCCAGGTAGGCTTGGAGGCAATGGTGAGGAGGAGGTGAGTTCCAGGAATGGAAATAGAAGAGATGGCAAGATGCTGCCTATCCTGATTACATATAGTAATAGCTGTAAATTTTCAGTCTCTTACAATCCTATCAAGAGTGGGGAAACAAAGAGGCATAAGATCTTCTCTATTCATCCTAATGAGGTGTCTTACTCATCCTTAACTGTATTGCCTCAGTATCTACAACTGTCTTTTGACATGTAAACTGTGCTTTCGATATAATTTCCCTTTTTCCATTTAGCTCCAACAAAAACTGTAGCAAACCTACTGCCTGATACATTCAGTAACTCTTTCTGCCATAGTTTATGGATGTGGAAAATATCCACTACAACACAGGTGGGCAGCTGTTCTTTTTGAATAGCCTTGCTGTTTTAATTCCCATTAGCTCAACATCTTTAGAAACAGATATGCTGATGAAAAGTGAAATAGCTCAGGATTTGTGCTTCTGGCAAGATCTCCTCCTGTAACCTGCATGTGTGTCAAGACTAAGTGCTGAGTGAAATCAGGACACAAAGTGAAGAAGGAAAGAAGGGGGGAGTTTGAAGTCTCATATTGACAGAGATTTCTTTTTTTTTTCATGAAAAGTAGCTTTGTTTGCCTTTGAATGTGAAAACCCTAATGTATGGAGTTGATAGCTGCAATACGTTATTTCTTTCTGCCAAATGTTGACAGGTCTATAAGATATGATTTGATACATGCAAAAAATAAAAAAAATTAAAACCTCCCACATTTTAACAGAATACATGATTTGAAGGAATTGATTCATCAATTGCTAATGGTTGGACAGTAATTTTCAATTTTTTCATGGCTTAAATTGGGAATATTTTAAAGGAAGTGTTTGTAATTAACTTTAAATGGAATGAACAATCTGAATTTTTCAAGAGCATCACAATCCAAGCAAAGGAAGAGTGCTCTTAAGAATGTCTGTCAAATAACCTTTTTAAAATGCCATATTTCAGTAAGATGGCAGAGTTGGGTATGGAGGTTTCTCACACTCCTAAAATCCCCCACAAACAACCAAAAATAACTTCATAAAATCAATACTAAAATGGCAAAAACAGATAGGAGTATGGAGTGCAGTTGAACAGTCAAGGACAAGTAAGGAGGAATGTTTCTGATTTATTTGGCCTCAGTCTCACCTCTGTTGGCACTGGGGACAGGAAAAGAGAAAACAGGGAGAATCCACAAGGCAGCCTCAGAGAGCAGAATTTAGCAACTTCACCTTGTTTGTGGATTCTGTGGAGCCTGCCTTCCCCCAGGATGCCACTGGATTCTGAATCCTTATGTTGAGGATCCTGGGAAGAGCTGATGTAGGGTCCAGAGACCCTAGCTGTCTCACAGCTTGGGACTGAAGGAGTAGATAACTCAGAGTTGGCGAAAACTGGGTCCTAAGGGCAGGGACTCAAGCCTCATTACTAACAAGGGAGGGACTTTGGAAATCTGAAAAAAAAATGCTGATTGGACACCTGTTCTTTCAGGGACTGAAAAAAAGGTAGAAGAGTGAGAAATGAGTGATCAGGGTGAGTTGTTTGCTCAGGGACTGGGGTCCATTAGCTGTGGTCCGTCCTGGAGAGTATAGTTCCTGCTTGTTACCAAAGTGGGAGGCAGACTGGCTGTTGTAGTTGCAGTAGAAGAACTGTCCAAAGGCACTGGTTGGAACACTTGGGGTCATTCACCAGCTGGGGTTTGAGCAGGGGACCTGGAGTATATCTGATTTTGGACTATAAAAACCAAAATAACTAAATAGAACTCAGGAAGTAAAACCACATGCAAAAAAAAATCATGAAACCTGAGATAACAAATATAAACTTGATTTGAACACTGAGACATGAGAAAAAAGTCAGTAATCAAGTCTTGATCTGGCCACTAAAATTATAATTAACTAAATGGATGAAAGAATAAATAAATACATAGATAAATAAATGAATTAATGAATGAAAAAATGAACAAACAAAAACAAATAAATGGATGAATGAATGAATGAACTGATGATCAAGAAAGAAGAAAGAACCCAACTATTGACAGCTATCATGGGGACAAAGAAGATCTCAGCTCAAACTCAAAGGAAAGTGAAATAAAAACATCAACTTCAAAAATAGCAAAGAAATACAGTAAATGACCATAAGCTAAAAAAGATCTTTTGGAAGAACTTTAAAAAGATTTTATAAATCAAATGAGAGAGGTGGAGGAAAATGTGTTTTTTGTTTTGTTTTGTTTTGTTTTTGTGGATAAGGGGATAAGAAAAGGGTTGGAAGGGAGAGACACCTAGGAGGGAGTAAAATCAAGAGGGAGGGGAGGAAGGTGAGAGGAAGAGGGACTCAATAAGAAGGTGGGCAAGGTTAGGAAGATAAGGGAGGTATTTTTGGAAAGGTGGACAGAACAAAAATTAAAAGGGAAATGGGAAAGGACAGGAGAGGCACCTTTGGAAAGGTGGGCCAATTTGGAACTGAAGGCAATGGGAGAGGATAAGGAAGGATTTTTATAAAGGGATGTTAATTAAGCAGAGGAAATTGGACATCAGAAGAGGGATATGGGTAGAGAGAAAGGAAGAGGGGACAAACAATAGGGAGGGACAAAATAGATAGAAATGTACAACCTATAACAGAGTGTATTAGGTAAATTCACATATGAGAAGAAAATGGATAGCAGAAAGGAATCAAATTGAATTCCACATTATAATAAAAGTTCAGTTTGTCTAGTACAGAAGATGATCATGATGAGGGGAAATGCTGTTGACTGACTTAGATTTGCTCTTAAAGAATCTCCAGAACACTGATTTATTGAATCTCTATTATAAGAAAAATTAATGTCAATTTATCTAAATTCAATAAACACAATTGAAGAAATGATTTAATAGTCCATATCTTTACATTATTCTGTCTCAATGAAAATGTCGAAAAATTCTCACTCAAAATACAACAATGAGCACACAAACAAGTGTATAAGCCAAGTTCTTTGTGTGAGTTAAGTATAGCTTAACTCATCTAATTTATGGTTTCACAAATGAGTTGAGAGATAAAGGACACCTTAAGAGTTACAACCTGCATTCTTGAAAAGAGGGAGAGGAGGGAAGGAGAGGAAAATTTTCTCTCTACATAAAATTGAAAAAATAAAAAAAAACTGACTTAAAATAGTCATCCTTGTACAGTGGATAAAAAGCCAAGAATATGGGTTGAAGTGTTACCTTAGACCAATGATGGGCAAACTTTTTAAAGAGAGGGCCAAAGAAAAGGAAATGCTCATCTGTCAGTCTGTTTCTAAGGCAATTCTTTTGAGGTTTCATTGTATTGTATCCTACTCATTGTATTCGTCAGATTAGGAATGATGTTCAGGGGGCCACATCTAGCCCTCTGGCTGCAGTTTGCCCATCACTTCCTTAAACAAATACTGGCTGTGTGGCACTGGGCAAATGACTTAAAGTCTCAATGTGATACTCCAGAAGTGTCAAAAGTGCCACCTCATGGAGTGCATGAAGCCCCATACGCTACCAAAAACAGTCTGAACCACATTTAAGTGTAATGTTTTGTGAATATATGTTTTTAAATATATTAAACAAAATAAATAAAAATATTACGAAATATGGGAAAATGCTATATTTTCTTCATTTCGTTGCATAGTCTGCAATGCTAAACCATCATCTTACTACTTCATAGTTACACAGAACAAACATGATTCTTTGTTCAAAATAGGGTTAATAGTCACTAAGGGATTACCATGTTATGATATTCATGTTATATGAAATAGCTCCCATTACTCAAATGAATTTTCCCTATTTTATATCTGCTTCCTTAATCTCCAATGTAAACAAAGTATTTTGAGTAATGCACAAGAACTGAAGCCACTTCACAGACATAAATTACATGATATTTCCTGATGGTTGCCCCATTAGTTGTTTTATAAACTACAGGTCATGACTTTTTAAAGGACTTTGATGCCACTAAGTTTAGTAAACAAAATTTAAATCTTAATTTAAATTCCTTAAAAATTAAAAATTAAAAAAAAATCCCATGGACGAATCTTCCCATTCTCCCATGCCTCCCTGACATCTTCCTCTGTTCAACATTTATGAACCTTTACAAACATATATAATGCACACTTACATGAGCTGATGTCTGATTAAGTGTGCTTCTGATAGCCAGCATGCATTGTATCCTAAATATTGTACTTATCAAGTTTTTACATGTTTTCATTTTGAAATTTCCATTTAAATGCAAATTATGCCATTTAAATGTAGTCTTTACATGCTTTATTACCCCATAATTACTCTTTCCTATCTCACTGGGACTGGCTACCGAAAGACCATAGGTCATCCTCCTGGCCCCCTAAAAATGCAATTGAAATCAAGAAGTCATCCTCTCCAGCATTTGAGAGTGACACCCACTTGTTCCAAGAGCCCGGGGATCTGTTTTGAGGAGCACCTTAAAACCCTCTCCTCCTGAAGCCTTGGAGGAATGACAGAGATGCTTCTCAGTGGCTCTCTCTTAGATGTAACCTTATAGCCACTATTTAGCAGTAGGCTCACCTGAGGCAAAAATAATAGCTCTTTCTACAGTGCCACTGGAAAAAAAAAAGCACACACACACACACACACACACACACACACACACACACACAAAAAAAAAAAAAACAACTATTCACCAAGTAGCATGGGGAAGTGAAAAGGAATATCACTGATTTCAAGGGAGAATAGATAAACTAGATAGGTTTAAACACAGCACATTTGACTTGAATTTAGGACAACTATTCATTTTGTAAATGGCACGCATGATGCCTTAGAAACAATACTTCCTAAGGGATTTTTTATTAATATATTAACCCATCACTGCGATGGGAATGGATAATAGATTTGGAATCATTAAGGGCTTCTGGGTAGAAATGTGACCAGAAAACTAATATTTAGGATTCTGGCACTAAAGAATATTTGAAGAGGTAAATCTTGCTTAGGGTTCAGAAAAAGCTCCTTTTGAGGGTGAAATTTCATAATCCATTCTGTTACAAGTTTATAGCTAAGGACAAAGCCTTCCCTAAGTAGCCAGATTTCAATATGCCAGATCAAATATTACACCTTTGTCCTTTGAATATGAAATAGAATAGCCCATATCTAAAATCCTACTGGCAGGCAGAGAGGTACCTGCATTTGCATTCATCCCTTAATTTTAGTAATAAGAACGCTGAACTTAAGAACTCTTTCCCACCTCGGTTTAAAAGCACATAGTAAATATTTAACAAATATCTGAGGATATTCAATTCAATGACCATTTTGATGATAATATAAAACCTGATAATACAAGTCACTGCAGTAGACATTTGGGGCACTATGAAGATAAATAAGTAATCAGACCCTGACCTCAAGAAGTTTGTTATCTAGCAGAGAAGATGAATAAGAAATAAATTTTCAAGAATATAATAAAGGAGTGAGAAGATTTAGAGTTTTCTCACATTACAGAGCTAGAAGAGAATGTTCTTATATGGAAAGATCAGAATGTTAATAATAAAGACAGCAATAACAGTGACAACTCTAACAACAGCTAAGATGCTCACTAGTCACTCTCAAGGATACTTGGCTTTCTATGAAGAGCAAGAACATCTTCCCTATACCATTTTTCAACATTCTAAGATTTGTGTGAACCACATTTACATGAGAAAATGTAGGATACCAATTTATTTAAAGGTTCAACTGGTTTCCTTGACAGTATTCCTTTGAAGTGTCTACACCCCAATCTGGAGATATATCTCTTTCCTACTATTGATCCTACATTGACTTTAGGTAATTGATTTAATAATCTAAAGTTAAATCAGGCCTTATCTTCTAAGTAACACTTTAAATCACAGTTTACATTGTTCAAATGTGTAAGTGAATGCTTACCTCTGGGTTTTGCTAAATTTCTGAAAAGCACATCTTGTCAAATTTGTTCCTTCTATCAACTCTATTATTTATTCTTTTTTTTTTAAACCCTTAACTTCTGTGTATTGGCTCCTAAGTGGAAGAGTGGTAAGGGTGGGCAATGGAGGCCAAGTGACCTGCCCAGGGTCACACAGCTGGGAAGTGTCTGAGGCTGGCTCTGAACCTAGGACCTCCTGTCTCTAGGCCCGACTCTCAAGCCACTGAGCTACCCAGCTGCCCCTCTATTATTTATTCTTAATTATTATTCAGGATTTTTGTAATGTTATTATGAAGGCAATTATTCCCTACATATTTTAATCATTTTTCTAGCATTCTTAAATTTACATTGAGAATACTCTTTAAACATTTAGAGGGTACCCATAAAAATGAATAAAATGCAAAGTTAGAATTTCATAGCTCATGAACTTATTAGTTAATAATTGATTTATTTTATTTAGAAATCTTTTGAAATTTCACTTATGTTAGAATAGAACTAAGAGAAAAAAAAATAAAATGCCTGATCCTATATTCTAATCATTTGATTATGCTTACATATCCATTAACATTATAACTATTAGAGACAAATAGAATTATTTCTTTTTGCATACTTTATCATAATGGTATTTAAAACATCATTTGATTTAAATCATATTTAAAGTACCATTTCAAAGGACAATTTTTTGAAAGCTTTCATTTTTTTATAAGCTATTCAGGCTTTTATTCTAAAGTTTCTTTGCTGGACAAATGGATTTTCTACACATTCATTTTCTTGAGTTAACAGGAGATTAAAACTTCCTTATTCAGATGCTGATAAAAATACAATGAATTCTTCACAAACTGTAGTAAGCCATTTGAAAACATACAGGAACATTAAAGTCCTGGTCTGTTATTTTCTATGTTCAATCAGGATAGTCATGTCACTCTTCCAATTTATACAAGCTTACCTATTCCCTATAGCCTTTGTTGCTGCAATTCTTTCTTACTTTAAATATTTCTATTCATGTCACCCAACCTTTCTGCAATTTTATATGTGCATATAATAGGTTATATCACATATTAAACTATATATATAAAACTATGTATCTACATATAAAACTATAATTAAACATAATGATATTTATATGTACATATGTAATTATAGTCCTTAATGCAGTACTTGAATCTATCCTTCCTGGCATTCTATACTTCTCGAATGACTACATTATTTTTATTTTTATTTTAAAAGTAATGTTTTATTGATGCTCTCTTTTAAACATAAACATCACTGACATTTTTCAGTGATCCCCCCCCGACCCAAATAAGGTTTTTCCTTTTGATAAAGGAGACAGTAATAAAGAAACATGCATTTATTAAGCACATAGTGTATATTTCAGGCACTGTGCTAAGGATTTTACAAATATTATATTATTTAGTTTTCACAACAACCATAAGCGGTAGGTGGTATTATTATCTTCATTTTCCTATTAAGGAAACTTAGGCAAACAGAAGTTAATTAATTTTCTCAGTCACATAGGTTGTATCTGAGGAGGAATTTGAACCCATCTCTAAGTTTGGTGTTCAATCCCTGCGCCATCTTGCTTATGGTTGTTTATTTGTTTGTTTCTTTAATGGCCTCATCTCACCGATTATGTCTCATTTTCCACCCAAAATATGCCTTTTCTTTGATAAGAGACAGATGCTATGATTGACTGTCGATGCCTTTAAGTCATGATTGGTAATTTTTTGGTTCAAAAGGGTAAATTTTTTTTTAAGAATGTCTTGTTTCTTCATGTAGATGATAAGAAACCTGCCAGGTAGGTGTCATCATTCCTCTATCCTTCCTGCAGCACCTAGCTCATATCAATTTTTAGTGAATGTTCTTTGAGTTGCCTGTATATCCTTGTGTAATAATCTAAGGCTTCCTTCTGAAAGGGCAAGCTCTCTAGACGAGACTAAACCATAAATTTACTATTTTAGTTCACATGAATGGTATATGGAAAATGTTAGTCTTTCTTTTCTAATATATAAGAAAATAAATTATTATTTTGTTATTTATATCAGTGAATGAGTTAGTGAAAAGAGGTATGGGGTGAATTTTGACTTGTGAATTCCTTATGATGATAAAATTATGGGTCACCACCAAAAACAATGGCATGATTTCTTAAATTTGTGTTTTGTCCCCCAATGACGTTTAATGTCTAAAAAAAAGTCCTTCAGTTTTCAGGAATTCATCCAATCAGTTCTTTATGCAGAAGGTCTTAAGTCCTGCTCTCTGTATTAAAGTCTCTACTCATCCAGATAGACTTCATGGGTTCATGCCTTACCTGCTAAATTTTAAAATGAGTAATGTTAAGTCCATTAGCTGCTCCTACACTGCTATAAAGGTTTATAAGCCTTACTAATTATCTTTATAGCTTCCACAAATTACTCTTAATATTTCCCCCACACACAGGTTGAGTCTTCAGAGACATATCTTTTTGGACCAATCCTGTTCTCTCAGACATGGATAGTATAAAATTGCTTCAGTAACCATTATCTTAATATTTTCCAAAATTATTATAATTATATCAAAATTGCCTTCTTTTTATATAAATAGGACTAGCTCTGAATTTTTAGAAAGAAAAGAAATTTAGATTAAATTAAACTATCTTGGTATCAAAGTGGTTAGAATACAGGAGCTAGAGTCAGGAGGACTCTTCTTCCCAAGTTCAAACCCAGTCTCAGACACTTACTAGTTGTGTGACTGTGGCCAAGTCACTTAACATAGTTTGCCTCCCTTGTCTCACCTGTAAAATGAGCTAGAGAAGGAAATGTCAAAGTGCTTTAGTGTCTTTTCGTAGAAAAACCTAAACAGTCATGAAGACTCACATATGACTAAATAAAGCTGGAGAAAGAACAACAAATCCTTCTCTGTACATACTGTAAATTATCTGTGTTCTTTATAAAAATGTGGTGCAAAGAACCAAATGCAATATTCCAGGTGCCATCTTAGTATGGTATAGAAAAATAATCATTTTTTCTCATTTTAGACACTAAATGCAATAAAACCAAATCAGCACTTCTAGTTGCCACATTCTACTACTCTGTTATACTGAGCTTTCAATTACACAAAACCTCAGGAACTTTTTACATATTCTGGTGTCCAGTCATATTGTAGACATTTTTTTCATTTGAACAGCTGATTTTTAAAAATAAAATTTGAGGGGCAGCTGAGTGGCTCAGTGGATTGAGAGCCACGCCTAGAGATAAGTACATCCTAAGTTCAAATCTGGCCTTAGACACTGCCCAGCTGTGTGACCCTGGGCAAGTCGCTTAACTCCCATTGCCTAGCCCTTACCACTCTTCTACATTGGAACCAATACACAGTATTGATTCTAAGAAAGAAGGCAAAGGTTTTAAAAAATGAATAAAATAAAATAAAAAACAAAATGTATGCCTTTATTTAACTTAATTAACCCTACAATCTCACTATTTTAGGATATTCTTTCTATTCCTTCCTTATATTTTCTTCCCAGATGTATTCTTCATTTTTTATTTAATTAAATTTTCTTAAATCTAAGTTAAATATTTAAGTTCCTATTAAATTAAATAAAACTCATTTCATTTTTTCCCCTTACTTTCCTTACATTTGACTTTCTGTATTATCTATTTTGGTATTTTCTATTTATCTGTAAGGATGTCTGAAAGTTTGGTCCACATGCATCCTTAGCTTTGCCACGTTGCCTTGAAATACCTAGGGTGACTCCCTTTAAACATGTTCAAAAGATATGATTAAAGAAGGTATAGAATGTCCCATTACCAATAGAATATGTTTTTAATGAGTTTCTGTGTACTGGTAGATAATTCTTAGGGACTTGCTTGAGGCATAAAAAAGGCAAATAATTGCTAGTTTCATAAGACTAGAATATTAGAGGTAGGGCTTTCCCGACTCCAAGTCCAGAACTCACTAAATTCATTTTAAATAGCCTTGATTCAGCATCTACCATGTGCCATGTACTTTGCTAGATTCTAGGAGTAAAAAAGAAAAAAAAAAACTAATAATAAGATCAGTGTCATTACCAAAAAGCTTATATTTTACTGAGAAAAAATAAAACAAAGTAAATTAAGACAAGTAAATACATAATAATTTTCCAAGATAGGACTAAGGAAGCATTTTCAACAAATAACTACTGTAACATACTTAAAAAAAACTATTAATCAATAAATAAATGGATGATAAATCTAGTCATTCATTCATTTCCAAATCTCACTTTGGCTCTTTCCATCTCAATGCCTTTATCACTTTCCAAAATACCTTCAGTATCCATCAAAAAAAAAACCAAACAATTAGAGATATCTCTTGAATATTGGCAGTCAGATGGCCTACAAAATCTTACTTTCACATTGACATAAATGCAATTAAACAAAGTAGTTGACAAGCTTACAGATTGACTCATTTCACTATCACTTTTTAAATTTAAATTGCTCAATGTAGCATGAAGTCAAGGAGAAGGTCTTTTAAAAATGTAAATTTATTATACCTTCTAGACTGAAAAACATATGAGCACACATTTTTCAAAAAGATCTATTCAGATAAAGTTCTTACTTCAGATTAAAATGGCAGTGAAATATTAATTTCCAATAGATAGTGCTAAGAAAGAAAAAAAAATATATAATGAACAGCCAGATATGTTTTTGCTTCCTGTCAGGAATTCATGCTGTAATTTTATGTGAAGATATTTGGTTAATTATTAGTAGCATGTGCCTAATACTTGAATGTCAATTTTCGGTGAGCAAAAATCATTTTATTACTCAACAATTTGAACTATTTATAAAAGTGAGCTGGTTATATTTCAATATATACTTTAAAATTTATTGATTTGTTATAATAGGCAATTAAGATATATTTTGTTACAATTAAAGGTATAATGTAAAAGGTGTCATCAAAATATGAGGAAACCAGAAGAGATCATCTAAAGTCTGTTTTGGTTATCAGTAACTTTTCTATTTAAGTAAACAATAATTATTTTTTTTAACATTTATTAATATTCATTTTTAACATGGTTACATGATTCATGCTCCTACTTTCCCCTTCACCCCCCCCAGCACTCCCCCCACCCATGGCCAATGCGCATTTCCACTAGTTTTGTCATGTGTCCTTGATCAAGACCAATTTCCGAATTGTTGGTAGTTGCATTGGTGTGGTAGTTTCGAGTCCACATCCCCAATCATGTCCACACTGACCCATGCGTTCAAGCAGTTGTTTATCTTATATGTTTCCTCTCCTGCAGTCCTTCCTCTGAATGTGGGTAGCATCTTTACCATAAATCCCT
>NC_058135.1:159117341-159148129 GCF_016433145.1 Gracilinanus agilis
CTATTTTTACTTTGGCTTTGTCAGAAATCATAATAGCCACTCCTGCCTTCTTTTTCTCATTTGATGCCCAAAAGATTTTGCTCAAACCCTGAACCTTAAACTTGTGTATGTCCACCAGCCTCATATGTGTTTCTTGTAGACAACATATGGTGGGATTTTGGTTTCTAATCCACTCTGCTATTGGCTTCCGTTTTATGAGCGAGTTCATCCCATTCACATTCAGAGTTATAATCATCAGTTGTGCATTTGCTGACATTTTCAAATCCTCCCCCCTTCCTACCCCTTTTCCTTAAACTATTTCCTTTAAAACCAGTGGTTTGCTATTAAGACCCTATCCCTTATCCCCTCCCTTGATTAACTTCCCTTTCTACCCCCTCCCTTATTTTCCCCCCTCTTTTTGTTTTTAAAGGCCTTATGAATTCCCTCACCTTTCACCCCTCCCTTTTTTTGACCTCCCCACTCCCCTGCTCCCCTTGGTTTATCCCTTCTAACTTTCTCAGAAGGGTTAGATAAGAGTTTTATGTCCCAATGGATAGTACAGCTACTCTTCTCTCTCTGGGTTGATTACACTGAGAGTAAGGTTTGATTATTACCTCTTTATGCTCTCTTCCTCTCCTTCTTATAATAGTATTTGTCCCCTCTCCCTCCCATGCCCTCTTTGTGTGTAATAGAATATCCTATTTTCTTATTCACTCAAGTTTCTCTTGGTGTCCCCTGCTATTTACCCCGTCTTTCCCATCCCCCACGCCATCTTAGATTATTTAGTGTTCCACCCTCACCCTGTGAATTATTCTTCTGATTACTATAATAGTGAATATTATAATAGTGAATAGAGTTCACTACAGAGAATTATACATAACATTTCTCTACATAGGAATACATATAATTAGATCTCACTGAGGCCCTTAAAAAGGCAAATTTAAAAATTATAAGTTTTCTTTCTTTCCCCTCTGTATCTTATTTACCTTTTCAGGTTTCTCTCAATTTTTGTGGTTGGATATCAAACTTTCCATTTAGCCCTGGTCTTTTCTGTGCAAATACCTGGAATTCTTCAATTTTGTTGAATGCCCATACTTTCCCCTGGAAATATATAGTCAATTTTGATGGGTAGTTGATCCGTGGTTGTAGGCCCAGCTCTCTTGCCTTTCTGAATATCATATTCCAAGCCTTGCAATCTTTTAGTGTGGAGGCTGCCAGATCCTGTGTGATCCTGATTGGTGCTCCTTGATATTTGAATTATCTCTTTCTGGCTTCTTGTAAGATTTTTTCTTTTGCTTGAAAGCTTTTGAATTTGGCAATAATATTTCTAAACGTTTTCTTCTCTGGGTCGAATGTAGTGTGTGTTCTATGAATCCTTTCGATGTCTATATTGCCCTCTTGTTGTAGGACTTCAGGGCAAATTTGCTGAATAATTTCTTTTAGTATGGAGTCCAGGTTTCTATTAATTTCTGGTTTTTCTGGAAGACCAATTATTCTCGAATTGTCTCTTCTGGACCGGTTTTCTTGGTCTGTCACTCTCTCATTGAGATATTTCATGTTTCCTTCTATTTTTTCAGTCTTTTGACTTTGTTTTATTTGTTCTTGTTGTCTTTAGAGATCATTAGCTTCTACTTGCTCAATTCTAGCCTTTAGGGATTGATTTTCGTCTATAATCTTTCGGTTTTCGGCCATAATCTTCTGGTTTTCGGCCATAATCTTCTTGTATTCCTTTCCAATCTGGTCATTTCTGGTGTTCACTTGCACGTTTCTACCTTTTAAACAGTTATTTTCTTGCCAGATCTCTTCCATTTTCCTCAAAATCTCAGTTTTTAACTCTTCCATAGCTTGTGAGGAGTTTTCCTTATTTGAGGAGGGTCCAGATGCTTGTTTGTTCTCCTCCTCTGTTTGCTCAGTTGTCTGGATTTTCTCTGTGTAAAAGTTGTTGAGTGTTAAAGGCTTCTTTTTCTTGTTGTTATTCTTTCTCTTCTGAGCTTCCTGAGTCTGGGTAGCCATCATTAGCCCAGGAGCTTCTCAGGTTTTTCCTCGCGCTCAGTGTCTGTCCGCAGTCTATTGGCTCCTGAGGTCTGAGTTCTGGTTTTTTCCAAGGTCAAGCCCCCTGGTGGACCCCCTTGCTTGATCCTCTGCAGGAGGTTCCTTTACAAGTCTCAGGGCGCTGCTTCCACAGTCATATACCCGTCTGCACTGGTTCCCCATTCAGGTTTTCAGAGCTTTAGTTCCTGGCTGTGTCTGCCTCCACCCACGCCTCCATCCGTGCCTGTGCTCTCCGCCTGCGCTCTGCGCCCAGCGTCTACTCTCTGCTCCTGTGCTCAGATTTCGCGTGTATTCTTTGGCTTATTGGGGTCCTAAATCTTGCTGCTCTCAGGAACAGGCCCCGGAGCTGCCAATGACTCGATGGGTGCCCCAAACTTGCTCTATTTCTTTTTAGCTGGCTTTGGCACTATAGATGTTGTGTGTGGAGGGGGGGGTGGTTGCTCAGCTCGCGATTTAGTGAGAGCTGTTTCACCCCTTTATAGCATGGAAATGCCTCGATTCCACGTACCTTCCACACTGTGCCCTGTTGTGGGGTTCCTCCGTTCGTCTGGACTTGTTTTTATGTCCCCTTGACGAGTTTTGTGTGTTTCGGTCAGGAGAGGTTAAGAGCTGCTTCTTACTCTGTCGCCATCTTAACCCGGAACCCCTGACACAACAATAATTATTTTTTGTTCCTGAAAGCCAATCTTAGAAGAAAGGGAAGTTTTTCACCTTAAAAAAAATCTTTGATTGTTGAGGTATCTTGATAATTACAAAGTACCTTGTTAACTATGACCTATTATTATAATCATTATTTCTTTATAATTGCTGGGGATTTTAAAGGCGATTCTGGAAGACCACTTGTCAGTGATATTGGTGAATATAATACATCTTCAGTTATAGACTGGAAAACAGGACTTTTAATACTATTCACATCTAGAGAAAGAACTGTTGGAGTAGGAATCCAAAAGAAAACATGATTTATCACTTGTTTATATGGGTATATGATTAGGGGATTTGGTTTTAAAGATTACTTTATTACAAAATGAATAATATTGAAAAATATTTTGAGTGATAATATATGGACAGCCCAGTGAAATTGCTTGTCAAATTTGGGATGCAGTGGGGAGGAGATGGGACGAAGACAACAAGAATCATGGAATCATGGGAAAAAATAAAATTAAATTAAAAAAATAATAAAATACATAAGAAAGAACTAAAGGACCCTCCCAGGACATTGGAAGCCTCTTTGGCTTTTTATTCCAAATGACATTTCAGGAGAAAGTAGAGGTGAAAGGAAGAGAGATGACGTATTTGGACACAAATCCTGGTTCTGCTAGCAGGATAACCTGGGACGAATTACTTATCTTCTGTGAGCTTCAGTTTCTTCATTAAGAAGTCCTACATAAGAGTTTATAAGTCAAATGAAAAGCATTTATTAAATGCATACTATATGCTAGACACTGTGCTAAGTGCCAGGGATTAGAGACCAAAAAGAAATCTTTAAACAAAGGTCTAAGAACTTATTTTTAAAAATATTTTGGGGAAAGCTAGATGACTCACTGGATAGAACACCAGCCTTAGAGTTGGGAGCCTTTAGTTCAAATCTGGCTTCAGATACTTCCTAATCTTGTGACCCTGGGCAAGTCACTTAATCCCCATTGTCTTACCACTCTTCTTACTTGGAACCAATACACAGTATTAATTCCAAAACAGAAAGTAATGTTTATTTGGGTATATGATTTGGAGGTTTGGTTTCATAAGATTATTCTCATAAAAATGAATAATATGGAAATATATTTTGAGTGATAACAGATGTATAACCCAGTAATTTTCTTGTCAGTTCTATAAGGGGGAAGGGAAGAGGGGAGGCAGAGAAAATGAATCTTATAACCTTGAAAAACCTACATGTAAATTTGTTACTGGAATAAAATAAAGAAAAAATAAAATGTGACACATGAAAAAAAGAAAATAGGGCTTTTGATATATCATTTTCATTTCAGAGATTGTGATTCATATGTTAATATATTCCTTAAAGTCTCTCCAAGTTTGTCCCCATTAAAAAGGTGAGAAAATTCACCTTTTTCTCTTCATTGAAGATGTGCTGGATTATGGGTGTAAAACATTAGATTTAAAAAACAGATTAAATTAATGTGCTAAAAAGTTTTACTGAATAAATATTATTTTCTTTGTTTTTTAAACATTTTTATAAAGTTGGATTTCTATTTAAAGAAAGATAAGAGATATATTTGGAAATCAAGGAAATATGAAACACAAAGTATATAACATTGAAAATTAAAATTAAATAAGTTCTCAGATACATCACAGAGTAGTGTTTAACAACTGCCATTTTCTATTTTTGCCTCTCATATTTAAGCAATAACAAGAAAAAAAGAAAGGAAATTTTTCTGAAATCATGAAATGTTTTTGAAATGTTCCCGAAACAATACAGAACTTTTGAAAATATCCCCAGCTTCATATTCTCACATCTAGATGGTTCACTTTTTCAGAATATCATCTGCTCTCCAATCTCATACAATAAGTGTGAGTCATTTTTAGTTATGAGTCAAGTAGTCATAATGATATGGAAGTTAAGCATTTAACCGAATTTCTTCTATCTCAAGTCACTTCTGTTCTTTAAATAGATATAATTTATCCAAAATGTCCAGAGACATATTCATGGAGAGGTACTCAGGAATTTAACAGATCAGAGAGCAAAGAGGTGGAAGAAAATGGCAGGGAGAGGGAAGGAGGAAAGAGGGATATAGGGAGAGGAGATATAGAGATAATGACTGAAGGGACAGATAATGAAAGAGACATGAAGGTAGGGAGAGATGAAAACCATCAGAGAGACAGAGAATGAAAGGCAGAGACAGAGAGACAGGCAAAAACAGAGGAAGAGACAGTGAAGAAACAGAAAAGAAGAATTCTGATTTTTAAACACACGCTTCAAATCATCAGAAATTCTTCGCAGAGCGTGAATTAATTTGCTTTGTTAAAAAAATGACATTTTCAAAATTATTCTATACTTATGGATGCAGTGATATTTCAATCAATAAATCATCTATAAAGTTCCTTTAAGTGGTTAGAGTCAATTATGGCCTCATCAGTCTTGAGTCAATTGACACAACTTCTATTTACTAAATGGAGATAAAAAGGCAGCACTTTTACTTTAGGTACTTTACTTTAAGACAAATACTCTTACTGGGCAAAGACAGAAAAACAGACAGAGGCAAATAATCTATTAATCTTTATCTTTATAGAGCTATATTTTTACATATCAATTTTCTATAGATTTAATTTATGTAGAGAAGTAAAAACAAAATTATTCAAAGTAAAAGAACTCTATTCTGATTATATGGAAAAATTTCATGTGTATGGTGGAATCTGATATGAGCCTTCAAGGAAATTTGGTATTCTAAGAATTTGAGGAGAGGGGGAATCTCATTGCAAGTATAGAGAAAGTCTTTTGTACATACATGGAGAAATGTCCAGTTCAGAGAAAAGCTACTAAGCCAATTTTGCTGGAATATAGTCTGTGATGGAGAAAATTGTGAAATAATTCTGGAAATATAGGTGGAAGAAAATATCTGATGATTTTAAACTCTGAAAGGCATTAAAGGCTGAGGCGAAGACACTGATAAAAGTTTTTGATAGAGGTTTCTCATGGAAAGAGCAGGGCCTGAAAACTCTGTGACTTGGGGATTTTTGAAACTTGGTTACTGGGGACTAGGTGAGGTACTTCCTAGGTTCTCCAGATAGATAAGAATATTCACTTTTAGCAACTGCAACAAGAAGCAAAATAATTTTATGTACCATATATATAAATATATATATGAAGGAAGTAATGCTGAGGTATAAGGGAAGATGTCTATAACTCTTTAATACATCTACAAAATGATTACCAAAAGGACTGGATTTAACCTTTCTTAGAGAGAAGTAATGGAAAGAGGATTCTGAAGAGATATGGCAAGTAGGGAATCTGAATCTTTAAGCATCACTTTTAGTCTTTATTGTTTCTGTATCTTATAATATTTCTTCTAGTACAGAAATGTTCTGTTTAAAAGTTTCATTGGGTTTATAATTGATATAGTAATGAGGTGCATTAAAAGTAAATGCAATGGGACAAAAATTAATCATATTTTGTAGTCGGATTGAATTAAATATTCACTGCATTGTGAAAGTGTTGAACTCCATGTGGTTTAATATTATTATCAAGAACTTGTGTAAAGTCATTAATATTATGCTTGTCAGATTTGTAGATGACAGGAAGTTAGGATGACTACCTTACTAATTCTATATGTAGGAAGGGTAGAAAAAAGAACTGACAAGCAAGATCCAAACTTATTGAAGGAAACAGCTATCCAAAAAGCTCTGGATTCACAGCCAGAGAAACTGAGGGAAGGTCCTGACTTTGCCACTTACCCTCTCTATGTTCTTGAGCAAGTCATTGAAACTTTTTGTGCTTATGTTTTCATATCTTTAAAATAATGAGGTTAGGCTAAATGATCTTCCTTCCACTCTAATTCTGTGGTCATACTTCAATTATAAACCAACAATAATAACTTGCATTTCCACTGGGATTTTTGGTTCAAAATGCCTTTCTTCATAATAGTCCTTTGGAATATACAATAAAATTACCCCCATTTTAAATATTAGAAAAAGTGAGAGCTAGAAACATTATGCTGTGGTGAAATAAGTCATAATTAAGTTTTCCTCTACCTGGTAAAGAAATAGAATCAGCCTTCTACAAAGTGCTTCAAGATCCTGAGAATCACTAAGTGGAAAGGGAATCCTTTCCTCAATTCACTTTCACAAAATCCTGAAGTTCTCTGATAGCATTAAGGGCTTAATTTTTTATTGCTTTTCAGTTGTTGTCTTTAATCCAGTCTTTAGGTACTGCATCACATCGATATTTATAGAGTGTGCTACATTTTATGATCTCATAATGAAATGTAAGCATATGCAATGCAATAAATATAATTTGCAAGAAAAACACATACAACACTGAATTTCTATAGTACCCTGAGATGGTTTTCTAGCCTGAGAATTGCCAATATAGCTAGAATTTGTGATAAGGAGAAATTTGTGGAGCAGCTAACCTTTCTGTTTCCATTTTGTAGGAACAATGATGTGACAGTCATCATTGATAAGGATATCCTTAGGTTATTAAGATTAATCATTTTTAGACTTCTGGATATTAGGTAACATGATGAATACAAAAACACATGCAGCATTTGGTCCTTTATAAATTTCAAGGAATAAGTTCTCATCCTACTTCCAAGATAATGTACCAGTAGTCAGGCAAATCAGAATAACAGAAATGGCTGCAATGTCACCAGAAGCCTTTTCTACATGAAGGATAAATATTCTATATTCAACTGTAAGGAGTTGTTCTTGTTGCTCATAGGATCATATAATTGAAAGCTGGAATGAACATTTAGAGCCATTGAGTCCAATCCTCTCATTTTACAGATCATGACAAACCGAGTCAGTCACAATACTATTTGATACATGATTATAATCTCATATTATACAAATTTTAAAAGTCCAAGACATGTAACATCTTTAATGAGCATAGTTCTTGAATATTTAGAGTAAGCTAGATGGTACTCTTAATTTTGTAGACTGTTACAGCTTCAAAATGAATTCTAGATTCATAGAAATTTAATTATTTCTATTACTTTGACAGTAGGTTATCATTTGACCCCATAATATGGAAGTAGGAATACCTTGTGGCAATTTGCACACTTCTTTTTGCTCAAGGACAAAGCACAACCTATAAGTAAATATATTTTGATTTTTTACGCTATAAAGTATATGGTATATATTATATATTATTCTTCAAAGTAGCTATTAATTTTATCTGAAATTTTTTGTAAAATAAAGACTTTTTTTTTCAGCCAACACAAAGGTAAGCAGACAGGCAAAAATAAAATTTTTAAGTGCTCACCATCTGCCAGGAACTGTGCTAAGCACAGATGCAGACATAAGCCTTGCGAAAGAAAGTCCTTGCCCTCAAAAAATTTATATTCTCCTGGGGGGAAGGCAACAGATTACAAGGAGTTGAAAAAGAGGAAAAGTAGGAGTAAGGTGTGTATAATAAGAGGGCATAATGGTAAAGCCAGAAAAACTGCTCAAAAAGAATAGAACATGATCAATGTAAGCTATTCCACCAAGTGGAGGTCCCCACAAGGAAATAATCGATAGGAAAGGAAGCATTCAAGGTGCAGGAATGTTCCAGGGTAAGAAGACCCCAAGAACTGAGGCAAACTCTAAGGCAAGAAGACACTTTAGCAATGGGGACAAGGTGGATAGAATCGGAAGATCAGCTGGGAACGAATGTAGTCCTATATGCAGAGGTCTTGAATTACTCTGCAGAGGTGTTTTGGAAGCCGAGTCATCTTACAGGTAGAGTGATTTCCTTGAGCAAAAGAAGCAAATCATCATTGTATGACCATATACTATATTATTATTTTATAACGAGTAAACTCTTGATTTTAAAAATAATTTTCAATACTCAAAGATAGGCAATACAATTTTGTTTAACTTTTGGCATATGGTCTAGAACCAGATGATGATTTCCATGCTACTACTTACATTAGCAGTAAAAGTGTAAAAATGATGGTAGAGAGGCATTCTAGTTTTGGCATGTCAATGGCATCTCAGTGCTATATGCTTAATGTTGTCACTGAAATCTATTGAATAGAAAATACTGTGATACAATGGGGAAAGTGTCAAACTTGGAATAATGGGATCTGAATTCTTCATTGCATTGTCTTTTATTACCTATGTGACTTTGGATTATTCACTTAACCTTTCTAGTCTAGATTTCTTATTTCATGAAATGATAAGTGTTGGACTAGACCACCTGCAATTTCTCTTCCAGTTTTATAGCTTTTATGCTATGATATTCATGATACCATTGCTTACACAATCTGAAGGAAACACACACAAATATCTCTATATATACACTCATATGTATACATTTAAATAACATATGTGTGTATGTCTCTACATATAGACTGAATTTTTTTAAACGTATATTGTTATGGGTGAATTTGGGAAAGGTGTTAGGTTAAAGGGATTTGGAAGGGATGTTGTCAGGGACTTGCTAGTTAGGTAATATATGTTGCAGGTAGGATGTAATATAGAGATGTAGGATATAATATGAGGCTGAAGTCAGGGAGTATAACACTGAGGTAACAAAATCCCAGGGAGAGGATAAATTAAACTAAACAGGCAAAGAGCAGCAGGGCTTATAGGCTAGGACTTAGACTAAAGACAAACTGGAGAAATTGATTGAAATTAACTACAGGCTTTAGTTAATTTCACAGGAAGGGACTTGTTTTACAGTTACACCTTCCTTCAAGATGGATACCCGGCTTCCCTTCAAGCCCAGAGTATGTTGGCTCTATTCCTCTTATTCCCTTTCTTACTAATTAACTGACACAGTAACTAACAGGTCTGTTTAAACACAAAATGGGTTTATTGTCTTCGCAGGTTAAATTGTCAGGTAAAAGGAATTAAAGGAAGCCCTAACAGTTGCTTAAAGAAACCTCAGGTTTCTTCAAGCAAGAAGGGAAGCAGAGATGGGGTTTGAGCAAGGTCCTGCCCTGACTCAACTCTCAAGGGAATCTTGAAATCAAAAGGGATTATAATGATGACTCCCTAACCTCTCTAGATAAAGTACTGCAAGAGTATAGTTGAACCCTCACAGATCTGGAACTACTCTCTGATTCACTCTCCTTATTCACTCCTCACAGACATTTAGGTAAGGGAAGGAAGGTAGGGAAATGAGGTAGAGTATGGAGATACAAAGGGTTTATCTAAATTAACAAATCTCAAATAAATACTCCAAAACTAGGCTGAGTTTCAATCTCAAGCAGGAGAAGAAGTAGCTCAGCTGGCCCTGGTTCTCTCTCCACGAGGTCCCAGGTCCAACTGCAACTTTCTTCCAAGATTCTAAACTCCTAACTGACATCAGAACTCAGCCAAAGCCTGTAAAAACTGCTATGTCCCATTTCTCTGTACTACAATATATAGAAGACTGGGTAGCTCCACAAAGCAATGAAGTGTGTAATTCTGCAAAGTCAGTAAATTCATCAATCAACATACATAATTATTAATCACTTACAATTGACAAGGCACAGTATAACTGCTGGGGGTGTAAAGACAAGTAAAAAACACATCCCCTTCTTTTAAGGAAAAATAAAAAAATAACTGTATATTAAGAGAAAAGAGAATGAGAAAAAAAATTAAGGGGTAGACCTGGTAAATCAGGAAGAAGCCTTCAGATACTGGGATTTGAGCTTAGTCCTAAAGGATGATAAGAAATCTAGGGGTTAAAAATGAAGAAGGAGATCACGAAGCATGGGGGAAACCTAATTAAAAAAAAGATTGTCAAGAGTTGGATTTCTAGGAAACAAGCAGGTCAGTGTAGCTAAATCTTGGAGTAAATAACAGTAACTTGTGACAACAGAAATATAGAAAGGTATCATGTTGCAAAATATTGTAAGTACTAAACATAGACTGATTGATGCCAGAAATGCTGGGTAGTCATTGGGATTTACCAAGGGAGGACTGAGGCAGAGTTGGACCTCTGCCTATGGAAAATCGTTTTGGTCACTGGAATGATTGAAATGGAGAGGCACTTGAGTCAATTAAAAGGCTATTGACATAGTCCAGGCAAGAGGTAATATGAACTCTACTAGAGTGGCAGTTACTTTGTAAGTGGAAAAGAAGGAATATCTATGTATATATGTTAAATCATACAATTGTTAATAGATGTTCAATATATGAGAATAGAAAAAATCCACTTTGGCAAAAGAGAAGAGATATATGTTGAAAGAGAGGATGACTGCAGAGTCATCAAGAAAATCCTCAAGAAAAGTTTAAAAGCACGGAGGAGTTAAGGGGATCAATAAAGTGTTTTGTGCAGCCCGTGTTGGGTTTGAGGTACCTGAGTGATTTTCTATTTGAGATTTCCAAAAGGCATTTGGCAGGGTTTGTCAGAAGCTCAGGAGAAAGATGAGGTCCAGATATGTAAATATAAGAATCATCTGCATATAGATGATGAAGTCCATTGAATTAGCTCATCAGAATCTTCATCTGACAAAAGCTCTATGGGAATAGGGACTGGATCCTGGGATAGGTGGTATTTGGACAAAAATTTGGAAACTGAACAATACTTTTAATGACTAAATAGCATAGTCGTATAAAAGCTCATTCTGCACAGCTATAATTTCCTTGTAATTCTAATAATGGAAATCTAAACATGTAAATCTAAAAATGTAATAACCCAGAAAGTAAATCTAATAATGTAATAATGGAAATCTAAAAATGTAAATAATATATAAAAATAAAATAAGTATCTTCTTTGAAATTAAAAAGGCATATATAATTCATCAAATAATAGCAAGATTAATTGTGGGTATATACGCAATACAGAATATGATCAAGAATAACTTATATGGGGTGGGGGCAGCTATGTGACTCAGTGGATTGCGAGCCAGGTCTAGAGATAGGAGATCCTGGGTTCAAGTCTGACCTCAGACACTTAAGAGCTGTGTGACCCTGGGCAAGTCCCTTAACCCACATTG
Organism: Gracilinanus agilis; assembly: GCF_016433145.1. NCBI lineage: Eukaryota > Metazoa > Chordata > Mammalia > Didelphimorphia > Didelphidae > Gracilinanus > Gracilinanus agilis. The sequence goes on from NC_058135.1 coordinate 159,128,954, forward strand.
CCTAGCCCTTACCACTTTTCTGCCTTGGATTCAATATACAACATTGATCCTAAGCCATAGGGTAAGGTTTTAAAAGATAATTTGTGTGTAAAAATGAAATGAAACAAATTATTGAGGATATTTTTGGCTAGAAAAGGAAGAAGGCTCAGAGTGAAAAGAGAGAAAGGGGAAAAAACCAACTTAATACTGGGTACTACTTTGAAGGTTTCTAGAGAAGTGGTTAAGGTCAAAATATGGACAAGAGCCATTTAGGAAAAGAAGAAATTAAAAAAAAATTGTGACATGCAGTGGTGAAGGGAACAGGGAAATAATAAATCATTCAAAATAACAGGCATACCATCCTCTTTACTCTAAACCCAGTAGTTTATCCACTTCATCACCTGGCTGCCCAGGAAGATAGCTTAAACATCATCTTATCCAACCCTATCATTTTTCAGATGTTGAAATTGATAACCAGTAAGTTTGTGATTTGCCCAGCATTACCCAGCCAATCAATAACAGATGTACATTTGGAACTCAGATGATTTCACTCCAAATCAAAATCCATTTTCCTTTATACTCCCAAAATCTCTTTACTTCCAGCTTGAGTGAAATTTTGCATGAAGTAAAGCCACCATGTCCTCTTGTATTTCTAGTCACAGTTCTGTGATGCCCAATTATATTTTTTCTGGTCCTTATCATTTGGGGTCATCTACATACTAAGTAATCCCAACTGAGAAAACTAACTCTACTAGTTCAGAGCTATAAATATACTTTCACTTATAATTATTCTTACTTGTTTGTTACCCAGGAAGTTGATATAGTTTAGCCAAGATCAAACAGATTGTGACAGAAACCAAACTCTCCTGTCTGCAATCCTGACTATATTCATTGTGCTCTATTGCCTCTTGATGGCTTAGTAACACATTTAAAACATTTGAACTTGGACCAAAATAATTTCTAAAAGCAAAAACACTAGGCAGATTTTCCAAACTAGGCAAGCCATTAATTAATTCCTCTACTGAACAATAGTGAATAAGCCACCTAAAATAATCAAGAAATAACATGTAAATATGTTATTTCATTATTTATAGCAACACCCACAAAATACTCTTATTTATAACCCCTATAACATGACTGTTTTTATTTACCAAACACTCTTGTTTCTATACAGCTGATTGAGTAGGGCCTCACCAAAAGAAAAAATGAAGCAGACTTTCAACATAAAAAAATTATAATGGCAAAATGATGCCTAAAATCACCACAGTAGGCAACTAAAGGAACTCAAAGAGTATTCAAATATTCCTGGGAATCCAAGAAAAATGTGAATGCAATCACACAATGACAGCTTACCCACACATATAACACTTTTGGGTAATGGCAAAGGTTATATAAATTTATTGGTTTAGGGAGTTTCTAATGAATAAACTGTGAAAATGGGCCTTGGCTCCTTTACAAAACATTCTTGGAAATCAGCACAATCTCTGTATTTTATTTTTAGGGAGTTACCCAGGATACTTAAAGGTTAAGGTTCTTGTCCAGGGTCAAGTAGAAAGTTTGTATCTAAGGAAAGACTTGAATCTTGCTACCCTTGACTCCAAGGCTAGCTCTCTGTCCACTACATAAACTCAGGCTTGTTGAAAACAAAATGAACCATCAAATTAGAGTGGATGCCAGCTCCATTCAGTGTGGGTACCAAATGATTACCTTCAAAGTCTCTATGGGAATAACTAACATCCTCTGAGGGAATGTCTATTTGGGAACTCTTCAACTTACTAATTGAGAACACTCATGCCAGTCTCAGCTTCCACGTATGTATATATGTATAAAAATATAAAAGGAGACAGTAAACATAAATGTTAGACAAAAGTAACAGTTTGACCCGTGTCAAAGGGGCTAATATTGATACATGAGAAAAAATGGATCCTTCCTTTTTACTAGTGTTTTTAGAGAAATGTAGTTAGAAGAGAAAATATATTTTATGGTGATATTGTTATCTTTTGTGTCTTATTTCAGGTTCTTATGGCTTGGGCTAGGACCATGAATTTTTTGTAAGGTGCATAGTAAAGAAGCCATAACTCACCAGAGATGCCAATGTACTGGTTATGAAGACTCTTCACTCACTTAGTACAGAAAATAAAATCCTATCCTGTGTCTACTATTACATATATTATTTATGCTTGAGGGATTTCTGAATTAATGGCAAGAATATTTGTCAGAAAAAATGCCAATGACATTTGTAATGCAGACATACTTGTTGTGGCTGCTATGTCTGTTTCATGTGACAAGCTAAGAAATGGAAAGATCTTGGGCATTTTTCTTCATCTAAGTACTTTATTCTTTTTAAATAGGTAGCTTCTGTACAAAGCATTTTCCAATTTGACTTAATTCCATAAGCATTCAATGAGCAAATACTATGTGCCAGACACTGTGCTTGGCACCAGGAAAATATCAACAGAGATGAACAGAGACACTTTTCATGAGCTTATATTTTTACTGAGGAGAAAAATGTGCCCACTTGTGCCCATTTAAAAGTGATGATCCAGGACCTTTGGAGGATTAGTGAACTAATTCCTAACATGAAACCCTGAAAAACGCCAGCTGAGATAGTTTCTGACCGGTCATTCTATTTGTTTTTTTTTTTTAATTTATTGATTAATTTTTTCAACCACAGGTAGAAACAGGTTTTACAATTTTTTCTCACATTTTGCATTCAGATTCTCTCCTCACTCCCTCTCAACTTTCTAAGATAGTAAATGATCCGTTACATATTATACCAGTGCTTTTATCCAATATACATTTCCATATTCTCGACATCGAATGACAGAAGAAACATATCATGCATATAATAAAAAAAATCATGAAGGAGTTTGATCTGATTGACATTCAGATTCTAACAGTTACTTCTTTTCGTTGGATAATATTTTTTACCATAAGTCGTTAGTGTTATTTTGGGCCTTTTTTTGCTGATAATAATGTTACTATATGCATTGTTCTGGTTCTGCTCACTTCATTTTGCAACACTTTATATGTCCTTCCAGATTTTTCTGAACTGATCATGTTAACCATTTCTCATGGTACAATAATATTCCATTACAACCACATACCACAGATTCTTCATACCTTTACTAAGTCTTGGACACCCCAACAGTTTACAGTTATTTGCCACTATAAAGAGAGCTGCTAAAAGTATTTTTGTGCAAGTAGGTCCTTTTCCCTTTGGCATAAAGATCCAGGAGTATAACTGCTGAGTCAAAGTATATATAGATAATTTTATGGTCTTTAGAACATGGCTCAAGATTGCTTTCCAGAATGATTGTATCAGTTCAAAGTTTCACCAACAATATATGTGTCCCAAATTTCCCACACCCTTCCAATATTTATCATTTTCCTTTGGGAACTTATTAGCCAATCTGATAGGTGTGAGATAGTAACTCAGTGTTGCTTTAATTTGCATCTCTCCAATAAATATTAATGTGGAGTTTTTTTCATGACTGCATAATTTTGAACTGACTGTCTAAGGATTACCTGTTCATATCCTTTAACCATTAAAGCATGGAATGCTTTTTATTTTCATAAATTTGACTCAGATCTTAATATGATTTGAGAAATAAGGCCTTTGTCAGAGACATTTGGGATATTCCCTCCAATTTGTTGTTTCATTTCTAATCCTGATTGCATTAGTTTTGTTTGCACAAAAAGTTTTTATATCTGATGAAACCAAAATGCTCTATTTAATTTTTTGTTACATTCACCATGTTTTGTTTAGTCATAAATTCTTCCCTTATCCATAAATCTGACAGGTAAACTTTTTTCTCATTACCTTAATTTGGTAAAGGTAATGTCTTTTATTTAGAGTTCCATTTTAACTTTTTCTTGGTTATAGCATGAAATGGTAGTCTATGCCTAGTTTATGCCATATTGTTTTCAAATTTTCTCAGCAATTTTTGTCAACTAGTTCATTTTCCCCCAATAGTTTTTGATCTTTGGGTTTATTGAATATTAAGTTCCTATGGTCATTAACTACTGTGTTGATTTCCTAACCAATTCCATTAATCCACTACCCTATTTCTTAGTCAATATCAAAATGTTTTGATTATTACTGCTTTATAATATATTTTGAAATTTGGTAAAGTGAGGCAAATTCCTTTATAATTTTTCATTAATTTCTTTGATATTATTGAACTTTTTTTCTTTCATATGAATTTTGCTATTTTTCTTAGTTTCTAGAAATAATTTTAGGTATTTTGATTGGCATGACACAGACAGAATATGTAAATTAATTTATGTGGAATTGTGATTTTTAAAATATTGGTTTGGCCTATCCATGAGCAATGAATATTTTCCCATTTGTTTCGGTATGGCTTCATTTGTGTGAAAAGTATTTTGTGATTGTGTTCATATGGTTGCTGGACTTGCTTTGTAAGTATATTCCTAGGTGTTTTATATTGTCTCTCCATTTTTTTCCAAATGGAATTTCATTTTTCTATCTTTTGCTGTTGAACTACATTGGTGGTAAATAGAAATGCTGATGATATATGAGTTTATTTTTTATCTTGCAATTTTCCTAAAATTGTTAATTATTTTTATTAGTTTTTTGCTTGATTATCTGGGGTTCTCTATGAATACCATAATATCAAATGCAAAGAGTGATAGTTTTGTTTCTTCATTTCCTCTTCTAATACTTTTAGTTTTTTTCTGCTCTTATTATTTTAGTTGGTATAAATTGTGGAACTTACTGTGGCATACACTATGGAATATGTATGATCCAAAGCATCTTGGAACTTGATTAAAATTTGCCCAAAATGGAAAAGACTTCTTTTACACTTTCTGTATGAATAAATATATTCTGGCTATGTCTGAATGACCACTGGCATGATAGAAAGGGTCACTGAATTCTGTATAATGTGAAATGAGGCAATTTCATGATTACATTCCAATTCCAAATAAGAGTATAAGAATTAACTAAACTTCAAGATAACCATGTCCATTTTCCCAAGAACAAATTAAGAATTTACTCTCTTAGAAGTGTGGTAAATATACTGAATAAGAACACTTTTTTCCCTAGCTCTGGAAAAGTTTTTAAAGCAGTCCTCATATTTGAAACTCATAAAAATCTTGTGATATGCCAAAATAAGTTATCATTCTTTTACAGATGAGGAAATTTAGATTAAGCAGTCAAATGACTTCCCCAAAGTTATATAGCTAAAAAAAAGAAGAGTCAAGACTAGAACTAAAGTCTGGCAGTACTAGTACCACTGACTGACAAGTTACCCAGAATTACTGGTGCACAGATTTCCTGGGGAAGAAGCTGTTAGCACTGATTTATCTATGGCAGTTAGCAACATTATTTCAGCAAACCTAGTGCTATTAAAATAAATATCTAGATGGTGGCAACAATGTGTTGAGCATAGCCACACTTTCAGGCATGCCATTATTCTTGCCTCCATGATATAGTAAAACAAAAAAATTAAAAATGATCCCAATTGCTTTCAAAATGATAAACAACAAATGTAAGGGGAAATAAAAATAGCAGAAATCAACTTTCCATTTTTCAGCATGGCACCTTTTTGATTGGGGTACAGCTGCTGCTGCAGGCACAGCCCATTACAAATGCAAGCACTAGTCATTTTTTCACCACAAATAATATTTTCATTAATTTCAAAATCCCTCAGGAATATATAGCATTGTACCAGATTCCCATCCTTTGTGGCTCCAGGGAAACAACCCCCAGATCTGCAAAGGATGAGAACTCAGTACCATAATATCATCGGCTTACATGTCTGGCTGCAGTAGAAGGGTGCCTGATGGCTCATACTGTTGAGTGACTGTTTTATCTGTTATGAAGTACAACTCCTTCCTTTTTTTCTTGTGGAAGAAATAAACATTCCCCTTTTCTATTTCTGACTCATATTTTTTGTCCCTTTTTTCCAGGCTATCTGAAATCCTTCCTTTATTCATTTCTTTTGGGGATAAAGAATCTAAGTTTTCTTCCCTCATAAAGTGTTTCTTTATGTAGGTTCCTCTATTTTTCTCTTTGTATCCATCACTGTCTCCCTCTGTTTTGGTCTATCTTTCTGTGTTTATATTCTTGTCTCTGTCTCTCTCTGTGTCCCTCTCTCCATCTTTGTCTTTTTTTTCTGATTCTCTCTCTCTCTCCCTGTCTCTCTTTGTTTCTTTCACACACATATAGGCAAAACATATAGTTGGGAACAGATTCAAGTAGTAGTGAAGTTAATCCTCTAAAAGCATTAAAATGCAGCATCTGAACCTACTATTAGAGGCAAAAATATAGAAGTAAAAAAATAAAAGAGGGCAACTAGAAGACATTGAAATCTAAAGAATATTTTTACCCACTAGGGTTTTGTAAATGTTGAGATAACCAGTAGTAACACTCCCTTATCACTGGGATGCTTGTGAAGCATTCAGAAGAGTAATTGAAGAGTTGTAAATAGTGGGTAAGCACTCTTCCACGGGCTTCCTTTCAGAAAATAGTCTCTCATGATATCCTTGAGGATGAGATGGAGTGGAGAAAGATAGGGCGGATGATAGTACACTTAGGTGATTCACAGTCACTGAACAATCAGAACCAAAGTGTATTGCTTCACAGATCAGTGACAGCTTGAAGGGTAGTCTCTAGTGCAATGTCATTAGTATCTATCTTTGATCCTGTCTGTTCAATACTTTTTTAATAAAAAGGAGATGATATAGATGGTAGTGATGCCTTACTTTTAGTTAGTGTTTAAAAGTTTGTAAATCACTTTATAGCCAATATCTAATTTGGTCTTCATGTTAATCTTGTGAGGTAGGTCTTACTGGTAACCTTATTTTTGCCCTTTTCCAAATGAGGAATCTAAAGCTCTGAGAGATGAAGTAATTTTCTTATAGCAACAAAGTGACAAAATATCAGAAGCAGGATTCAGATCAAGGTTTTCATGTCTCTGATTTTAATGTTCAAGACACCACGCCATGTTATCCGGCTTTTGGATATCAATAGGCTTGGAATAAAAGTTAACCAAGACAATTTGATGATAACCATGAGATCAAAATGGTAGCAATGACCAAACAATAATAGCAGCAAACAATAACAGCAATGATAGAATAACTACTCCTGCTAAGACTTGAAAAATTCAGGACTGTTACCACTAGTAAGTATCAACCTTCTAAGAGGAAAATATACAGAGAAAGAAGTATCAATTTCTTCTTGAAAAAGGAAGATGGGACAAATAATATTTAGCTTGGGGATGTGTAAACATAGCATAATGCTTAGTTAAAGAACAAAAAATATCCATGTTCCATGAATGACCTCAAGAAAGGTAGGAAGCAACAGCAAAAGAATCAATAGAAAGAACAAATTGTGGTTTGCCTGGAAATGAAAAGACTTGTGGGTAAATAAGGGGAACATTATAGCTATTTTCAAGTCCCCTAACCTTACATAGATATTGAAGTAGACCTAGGGTAGGACTAGAAGGAATGGATTGACATTGGAAAAAGGTAAAATATTTCCTAACAATTAGAATTGTCCAAAATTGGAATAAGGAATGAATGAGTTGTCTCAATAGAGGGTGGGTCCTGCTTCCCAATCTTTAAGCACATCCCTTTTAATATTATTTCTGATCTTACAATTCTGAACCTACATATTATTTGGCAGGTATATTTCACAATTATTAAGATCAATATCAGCATACTATAGTGGAAAGACTATTGAATTGTTCCTTAGAACACCTGAGGTCTGGGTACAGCTCTGTGCAATCATTTTAAATGGCTTGGTCCAACTCAATAAATATCATTAAGCACACAAATAGGTTTATTATGTATGCTAGGCTGGACGTACATCTAAAGAAGGTATTTACCTCTCAATCTTAGAGCTTTCAATCTAGTAGGAAGCTAGAAGGCATGTACAAGAATTCTAACATGCAATGTAATACTTGACCCCTTTTGATGAAACCCAGTAGCTCAAGGATAGGCATGTAACCTGTAAAGGTAAGGAGACTTAGAAAGAGATGGGTGGTAATGTGGGGATGGAGGGGTGGGATTGGATAAATAATGATCTGATCACATAAAATTATATTTTCTCTCTCTCTTTCTACTTTGACATGCAATAAGATAAGTAGAAAATTTGCTTCCCATGGACATTAATCTCCCTTGTACTGGACTACTATTAACAGGACAAAATAAAGTTAGCATTTCGTTTCATTGTTCTGTTTCTCAGTTAAGTCATTTATAAAATGGAGATAATGATATTTGTTTTACCTTCTTTTTCAAAAGGTTGTTAGGAAGAAATTGTTTTGCAAATCATAAAAAAGTCAGATAATGGGGATCTACCACCATTTAAAAATTTTAGAGTGCTTTATTAATTTCTAAAACTTCCTACTCTCTCATGAACAGATATAAGTCATTTGCATTTTCCAAGTTTAAAATATTGTTATATAAATATTGTCGATTCAGGACATTAGACACTTTACCTCTGACATTTTCTTCATTCATTAATACAAAAAGTAGAACTCTGGATCTGGAGGAAAAAGGCATTGTTTTCAAATTTTAAAAAAATCATCTCCCAAATTCTTGTCCTTTTTTATATGTGTCTGTGGATTATCTGTAAAGAACATCAAGAGCTCTGAGGTGTCAGAAGATTTCTTCAAGTTTTTAATCTACTATTCTATGTGTTTAAGACCTATAGTTAAAGTATCAATGCAGCAGCACAGATAACACAGCAAGAATTGAGAAGCAAATAAAAGTACATTGCTATTTTCCAGAAGAAGGAAATGAAACGAAAATCATACAACCAGGAAAAATAACAGCCAAAGAAAATGACTGGCAGAGGCAGCATGTGAGGGCAATGCAAAGGTAAGAACACGAACAAGTACTAAGCTATCCTACTTGAGCTGCAACAAACCCGAAGAAAATCACCTGGGGAACAACAGTATTTTCCTTTTGTGTAATGTCTTTTCCTTTTCTACGCCTACCACAACTGTAGAATGTAAAGGATACTGAAACTATATATACTAAAATGAGCATGATTGTATAACATCTGTTATACCTATTCCCACTTCAACTTCTGTAATAATGGCTGTGATTTGAGGCAAACAATAATATCAAAATAAGATGGAAAGTCAAGCGATGATATTTTAGAGCCAGGTGACCTGTGCTCAGTCTCTTTTGTTTCCAACTATACAGGCTGATGTGGGAAATAATAACGTCCAAGGAACGTCTGGGACAGGAGAGTTTCAGTCAATATAGTTATGTAAATCCACTGCTTTGTACCTTGCTAAGGTTCTTGTGTGTTATTGTTTGACATATGGGGAGATGGAAGGTAGGGAGGACAGTGAAACTAGTGCCCAATGGTATTTGGTAGTAACCAAAGAAGCTCCCACTTGTCATAAATACTAAACATCACCAGAGGGCACCCTGGGCTAACTACCAGGCTCCCTGTGTTTCTCCTGCACTTTCAGAGCAAACCCCAAGTTTTGTCCCTTTCACTCCATGCTAATATTTTACTTTGTCCAGGACGTGGTTGGCATTCCAATCAATAAAATTATGGTTCCACTTCTTTTAGCTCTTCTCTTCTTCCCTTTGTCTCACTCAACATGTCTCTATGTAATGTACTTTCAAAAGATGTGTATGTACGCAAAGTGGACTAAGCCTGACTTAGGGTTTGGGTTCAATACTAGGACAAATACAACACTTTGAAGGTAGTTAACCTTTTTATAGAATAAGGTTTACTTAAACATGAGGAAGTATACAGCTCTTTAATGTCCCTTGAGATGTTTCCAGGAACACTAGGCTCTTTTATACTCATGAAAATCTTTGTTTTTATAACCTTTCTTCTCTTGTCTTATAGGTACTTATACTGCTTCCTGGTATCTACTGCCATTTCCCTCTCAAGTTTTAATTAATTATAAGTACTCTACCTTGGGTTTTCTGTAAATTTATAAAGATGCTAGCTATGATTTTATCTAAGTCATTGATAGGAATGTTGAACCAAATGGGATTAAAATAGAACCTTGGTCTTCTACATCAGATGTTCCCTCAGGTTGAGCGTATCAAACCCAGTAGTACAATTCCAAAGAAGAGAGAAGGGAAATCTTCACCTGAGACTATGGAAATATTATTTGCTTTAGAAGAACAAATATAACCATGATCCAATTAACTGAGAACAATTCAAAGACTAGTACTGGGATCAGACTTCCAAAAATTTTAATGCAAATAAGATTATATATTAAGGAATATATATCACCAAAATACTTTGTATATACATAATCACATTTTTCAAAATGTTTTGCAAAGAGTGCAGAAAATATAGCAAAAATGTGCATACTTCTTTGCTTATTATGTGCTCTTTTTTAACTGAAAACAATTTGTTTGGTTTCCATTCATGGCAAGGAGTTATGGGCCATTACAGAAATTAAAAAGTTATAAATATATTTACTATTTTAAAATAATGACAATAATAAATATCATTTGGTAGGTAGCAAGGCTTAGTGATAAAATATTGGACTGAATCAAGAAGAAAACAATTCATGTCATGAACTTCACATTTTCTTATTGTATAAAAATAGATAATTATTTTTAATCTTTCAAACTCATGGAAAACTCCTTGTTTCTGTGTCATTGTCTGCATAGAACCCTTCATCTTTTGTTCACTTGCTCATATCAATCTGTAATTTCAACTATATTTGGAACTCCTAGAATGGATTGTAATATTGAAACTCCTTCCAACTGAGTCATATTAGCTACTCATATGTACTTTTAATTTTTAAAGACTAAAGTGTGGTACTTAGAGTATCTAGTTCATCGTCACATAGATAATCAGAATGTGTCAGAATCAAAATCTACTTGATTCTAAGGATAATCCTTTATCCATAGTTTTGTGTGATATTTCTCTGAGATTCTTAATTATGCATTTTGATGAAAGAACTGACATTAAATAATAGTTTACAGACCAGTTTATGTATTTCACACTCATATTTGAATCTTAATTTCTTACACAATTAGGAACTATAAGATTCATTATTCCCATTCAAATGAAGGTAACAGCCTCAAAGAGATTGGTTGACTTGCTTATGGTCACACATCTAGTGTCAGAGAAAGGATTTATATACATGTTCCTGAATAACTTCTAACAGCATCCTTCCATTACATGATGCAATTGCTTCATTGTTATAAAGGCAGTATCCGATAGAGAAATAAAATTGCTTAAGGACACAAAGGACAAATAAATGCTTAGGGTACAACAATAAGAAAATCATATAGACAAGTATGAGGAAAAAGTCACTTCCTGATTCTGCTGAAGATTTTCCCAAGCTTCACTGAATGTGGTTAATCTGAAAGATGATTTTATATGTGTCAGATACCTAACAAACAAATTCAGTACTCTAGATCATTTATAACCTTGCTATTATTCACCATTCTTAACCTACTCAGGTCAGAAAAAAAGTTGAATAATTTGTCATAACAATAATAATATTTTAGAAGAAAAATTGGAAGCTGCAACTCAGAATTATTACCTGAGATCACAAATTATGGCCTTGGCTCATTTATCATTGAGAATTATGCTTAGAACAAACTTCTTCCAGAGATTATAATTCATGGCTGCCTAAATGAATCAAAGAAGAATTGCATTTTTGTAAAGACCTTAAAATGTATTCATCATCATGACTTTCATTTACCAGATGAGCTTCAAATGATATTGTTAATTTGTCATTCATTTGTTTTACTTTTATTGTTATGTTGGTTTATCTAATTATTGCTCTATCAGTATTATTTCCAAATTGCTTTAAAGTTACAGAGATATAATGCTTAGTATTTATTGAATGGGGTTGCTAAATAATAATAAAAATAATAGAAAGAGATGTTTTCATAGTCAAAGTAGCATGAGAGCTATAACATGAGTTCTAAACATGAACTGGAGGAAATCTTTGTCTTTGAAGTACTTAAAAACTAGAAGGGATTTGTTTTGGATTTGCAACTACAACAAAAGAGCTTAATGAATCCAAATTAGAAATAAAACAAAATTCTTTAAAAGTTTGAGACCTTAAAAACCATTTATAACTGTGGGGCTCAGTGTAGTGTAATTTGAGGTAAGAGCATTTGTGCTGTATTTTGAGTGCTACATAGGCTTTTTCATAGATTGGGGAAACAAGTAAAAAGAAATCCAATTTTGGTAAAACGTGTACATAAAGGAAAGTAGTACAAGAAAAGATAGGATGAAACTATAATATGCAAATCTTGACTGTCTGGCGAAGATGTTGGGTAGCTTCTTGAAGATTTTAAGCCAATGGAAAATTTTTATATTCATATAAAAATGAATGAATACATGAAGCATCTGAAATTTGACTTGTGGAGGGAATTTACAGTATAAAAATTCTCTCTTCATCAAAGCAGATCATTCAATAAATGCTTAGAGAAAATAAACGCACATAAATCATGAGCATTTATTTATACTACTAATAAGGCCAAATAGCAAGAGATAGAAAGAGAAATCCCAGTTAAAATAACTGAAGACATTATAAAATAGCTAATAATCTACTTGCCAAGACAATCTTAGGAATAATGTGAACAAAATTACAAAACACTTCACAAAAGTAAAGTCAGACATAAATAACTAAAAAAACAGTAATTGTTCATGGATTGGTTAAATTAATATAATAAAAATGAAAATTCTTCCTAAATTAGTTTAGTTATTCAGCACCATGCCAAACTGCCCACAAATTATTTCATTGAGATTGAAAAAATAATAATAAAATTCATATGGAAGAAATTAGGGCCAAAAAAATTACAGGAAATGATGAAAAAAAAAGAAAGAAGACAACCAAAATGTTTTTGATCTCAAATCATATTACAAAGTTGCAACCATCAAAACAATCTGGAATTGATTAAGAAACAGAGTAATTGATGAATGGAATATATAAGGCACTCAACACATGAGAGTAAATGACCTGCTGTTTGAAATAACCAAGAATCCAAGTGAGAAAAAAGAACTCACTACCTCTCCCCAAACTGCTGGAAAATAGTAGGTTTGATACTAGGCATAGACCAACATCTCATCCCATACACCAAGAAAAAAATAAAAATGTTTAAATCATTTAGAAATAAAAACGTATACCACAAACAAATTAGGGGAATACAAAATAGTTTACCAGTCAGATGTATATATAAGGAAAGAATTTATGAGCAAATAAGATAAAAATAAAATTATGAGAAATAAAATAAATAACTTTTACTCCACTAAATTAAAAAATGTTTCTGCACAAACAAAACCAATTGAAGCCAAGTTAGAAGGGAAATAAAGAAATAAACAAAACTAGGAAAAATCTTTATAGCAAGTATCTCTGACAAAGGCCTTACTTTTCAAATATAAAGAAAATTGAATAAAATTCATGAGAATACAATTCAGTGAACAAGTTGTAGCATACGTTTATAATGTAATATAGTTCCCTAAGAAACAAAAAAACAGGATGACTTTGGAAAAAATTGTAAAGGCTTGTATGAATTGATGGAAAATGAAGTGATCAGCACCATGAAATATATATATATATGTATATATATGTATATATATATACATAAATATTGTATGATGATTAACTGTGATGGCATAAACTATTGTCAATAATACAAGGATCCAAAACAACTCAAAGGACCTCAAGATAGAAAATGCTATCTACAACCACAGAAGGAACTTACAGAGTATGAATTCAAGTTGAACCATACTATTTATTGCCTCATTACCTTCATTAGTTTGTTCTTACATGTATAATATATTTTTTCTTTCACAACATGAAGAATGAGGAAATTCTTATTGCATGGTAACACTGGAATAATATATCAGATTGTTTATTCTCTGGAGAGGGGAGAGGAAGGAGGGAGGAAGAAAATTTGGATTGTAAAAAGTCAAAAAGTAATATTTAAAATATTTATATATGTAATTAATGAAATTTAAAGTGAGAAAAGAATACAATTCATTTCCTTATTGATAAGTAGGCAAATCATATGAACAGGCAGTCTTAAAAGAAGATATTAGAACTATATTATCTGAAAAAATCACGATTAAAGAAAAATGCAAAAAAGTACTCCCAGATACCATCTTAAACATATCAGACTTGCTTATATGACAAAAAAGTAAGAATGAAAAATGTTGAAGAAGATATGAGGAAATAATGACACTAAAACTCTGTTAGTGCAGCTTTCTGAAGAGTAATTTAGAACCATGCTGAACCAGCAATACTACTACTCATTCTATATCTCAAGAAAAAAGAGAAAGTATCTACTTTCACCAAAAAAACCCAAACAAAAATATTTATTCCAGCTCTTTTTGTGTTTGCAAAAAATAGAAACTGAAGGGATGTGAATGGATGAACAAAGTTGTGTTATATGCTTATAAAAGAACACTATTTTGCCATAAGTAATGACAAACAAGATGGTTAAGAAAAATCCTGGAAAGACATATGAAGTGATGGAAAGTGAAATGATCAAAAACAGGAGAATGTTGTAACAATAACAATATTGTATAATGATCAACTATGAATGACTTAATTGTTCTCAACAATGCAAGGATCCAGAACAATTTCAAGGGACTCATGATGAAAAAGGTTTTCCACCACCAAAGAAAGAACTTATGGAGGGTGAATGAAAATGGAAGAATACAGTTCTTCACTTATTTCTTCCATGAATTTCTCTTTAATATTGTTATGTGTGCATTATTTCACAACATGATGAATATGGACATATCTATTATCTGATAACATATACAACCTATATCATAACACTTGCTGCCCTGAGGAAGTTGGAGAGGTGAAAGGGGAGAAGAAAACATGAGTCACAATAGGTCAGAAAATAATTGTTGAAATTATATCAACATGTAATCTGGAAAAATTAAAATTAAAAATAGAAATAGGAAAGAATAAAACATAGAACAATATAGATAATCTTAAGGGGAAAAGTGTATATTTATCAAATTGTTTTTCATTAAATTAATATATTACTTTAGTATACTTGTATTATATATCTATATTTATGTATGCTTATGATAGCATACACCTATATATCTATGTAGCTATATTAATGTCAATATGACTACACAGTAAGACAGAAAACTCCTTCATTTGTCTTTTCTTTTCTTTTCTTTTATCTCCTTCTTTCTTGAATAATGACTGTCAGAGTCTAAATGTCTAAGAGGTAGGAGCAATGTCTGATCTGTACAGGGAATAAGCAAAAGATAATGAAAGAAAACTCAGATTGAAGGTAGGGATTTCTGAGAGACTTACTAAAGCATTCTAATATGTCTTCACTGATTCAATGCTAATGTGAAATTATTTAGTGTAAAAACATGGGATTTAAAATCATAGATTTGGTTTGATATCCTAGCCACATCTCTGTCTAAACTATGTGATTTTGGACATGCTGTTTAATCTCCTGAGAACCTGTATTATTCATTTTAAAAAAATGGCACAAAAGAATGCCGTGGATTTTATGCATGGCATACTTGTAATTAATTCTGTCTTGAGAAGAAATGACATCTGTGAAGCAACACAAAGTCATTAGAAACCTAGAAGACATAGAGGGAATCTTTCATGAGAGATAGAGAGTTTATAAAAATTGAGGTCTCCATGTATAATTCTATTTAATTCATAATTTGGTCAAGAGAGAAATCATTGAAAACAGTGGTGGGTAAACAGAAATGCCAGTGTTACTAAAAGTATCTAAGAGGACACTGGGATGCTTAGAAGGGCTAGCAAGGCCTTAATGGACATTTTAAGAAATGCATGGCTCTCATATAATCAAATAACATATGATAGCTCTTTATTCTTACAAAAGTCAGACCCAAATTGCAAACTTCAAGACAAAAATTTGCCCAGATTTCAGTGATAATTATTATTCAGGGAGTGTGAAGAAACATATTCAAATTAGTCTTCCACTCATTCTTTGCTACTAGTAGAAGCATGAGTCATATTTTTTTCTTGTTTACACCAGGTTTATTCTTTGACTTTATTGATTAACTAAATGCAGAGTCCAGGTAAGCTCCACTCAAGCATAAATGAGGAAACTGAATCCAGGAAAAAGAAGGCTTTCTTTTCACTCCCAAAGGACACATAGTGGCACTCAAGCCTGGAGTTTAGGTCTTTTGGCTTTCATTTTGTACTCAGCAAAAATCTTTCCTCGGCCAGGAAAAGAGGAATAGTTAGATGTTGACGCTGCTATTGATAATGATGATGTTGATCATAATTATGATGATGCTGATGATGTTGTTGATGTTGTTGATGAGGTTGATGGTGTTTGTGATGTTGCTGATGACATTGATGATGATGTTAATGATGATGTTGATGATGTTGTTGATGGACAATGTTGATGATGATGATGTTGATGATGATGTTGATGTGGGTAATGATGATGTTGATCATGCTGTTGTTATTGTTGATGATGTTGATGAATTTGATGATATTGACAACTTTGATGATGTGGTTGATAATGCTGTTGTTGTTGATGATGTTCATGGTGCTGTTGTTGATGTTGATGATATTTTTGTTGATGAAGATGATGATGACTGAATTTGGAGTTGGTGGTTTTCCTTCCATATGAACCTTTCTAACTCTTCCCACTATAAGGATTAAAATTTTCTTGAAGATTGTCTCCAACCTCTTTTACCCTTTTGTTGTACTGGTCTTCTCCTACTCTCCTGCCATGTGCTTCTTTATGAAATAGAAAATTACCCCATTTTATTTTGTTTCCCATTTCTCTTAGTATTATCCCCTTTTTTATCCCTAGTTTATATATAGACATTTCATCCTATACAATTTGTCACTGTTCCCTCTAACTATGCTTCTTCTAGCTATCCTGATGATAACAATTTTTTAGGGTTACCAATATCATCTTTTCTTATAGGAATGCAAATCACTTGAACTTACTGGGTTCCTTAAAAAAGTGTTTTGTTTGTTTGTTTGTTTTTCCTCTCTTAATTACCTTTTGGTGATTCTCTTGAATTCTGTGTTTGGGCATCACATTTTCTGTTTAAGTGAGGTATTTTCTCTAGGAATGCTTGGAAATCTTCTATTTTATTAAATGACCAGGAGGTGATCTATGGATTCTTTTAATCTCCACTTTTCCCTCTTGTTCAAGAATGTCAGGGCAGTTTTTTTAGATAATTTCCTGTAGAATGATACCCAAGCTTTTTCTTTGTCATGGTTTTCTGGTAGTCCAATAATTCTTAAATTGTCTCTTCTGGATCTATTTTCCACATCTGTAATTTTATCAATGAGGTATTTTATATTTTCCTCAACTTTTTTCACTCTTTTGATTTTGTTTTATAGTCTCATGCTGCCTTGTGAAATCAATTGCTTCTAATTGTTTGATTCTAATTTTTAAAGACTGAATTTAATCCCTGGATTTTTGGTCATCCTTCTTCTTCTGGTCTGTTTTTTCTTTGTAGGTGAACTTTCACTTTCTTTGCCTCATTTTCAAGTTGGTCAATTCTGGCTTTCAAGAATATTTTATTAGTTCATTTGCTTCTGTTTCCAGATGACTTATTTTACTTTTTAAGTTCTTTTTTCAAATGTCTTCAGCTTCCCTTAATTTTTTAAAATTGCATTTTGAGTTCTTCCAAAGCCTGAGTCAAATTTGTTGGAGTTTCTGCATTTTTACTTGGTGTTCCTTGTTCCTTCTCTATTCCATTTGCTTTGTTCATTATCTGGAATATAAGCTGTCCATTGTAATTTCTTTTTTTTTCCTTTTTCTGTTGTTTACTCATATTTTTTTAGCCTTCTTTGTCCCCTGTCATTGACTGTAATCTTGCTCCTATGATTATTTGCTGGATCTGTGGGTTTGGGTTATGCTGTCCTGAAGGGGCTTCTTCTCTGCTCTGCTGATTAACTAGATTAGGCTGATGGAGTGTTAATGAGTCCCAAGGTCAAATCTTCCCAGCTGGCAACTGAAGCTGAAGGTGTAGGTGAAGGTGTGAAGGCTGAAGGGAGCTGTGCTTCCCACACAGTTATGAAGGTATTCTGTCATGGTTTCAGTCTTCTTCCTGGGATCTGAATCATTAGGATTCTTACCTCAGCTCTCAACACAGTCAGTGGAGGAAGGGTGTTGGTGATTCCATGAGTCATATTTTTGAGATGTATTTTAATGCTAAATTGGCCATCAAAGCAAGAATTCACTTTCAGTTTCTTACCAACTTACTTCTTAGGACCAGCATCACAACTGCAATAAATGTTGTCCTGATTGATGAGTAATTGTAAACTTGCTTAACCCACTCTAGATACCTCCAATTATTCTTGATACACTATTCTTCCACAATACAGACCTACATATGTTTTTTTTTCTCTTGTTATTTTTCTCTGTTACTTTCTGCCCAGTTGTATCCTTTACCTCTTGCTCTAGGAAAAGTAGTTATATGAAGTCTACCATTTCTTCTGGAAACATTGATACTTGACTGTACTATGTCTCTACTCCCTATCCCCATGATCTCCTGGTCAAAAACTTCCTTCTGAGGCCTCCAATTCATCATATGCATAAAATATAATCCAAGTGAGGGAAAGAATTGTTTTACATAAGCACTTACATAATCATAACCTAGCATAATTCTAAACATAGCTATTCTTATTCAATTCATTTCTATAATAACTTGTGTACCATGTTTTACTGAACATTCCTTTTATTCTTTAATTGTTGGTGGGGATGAAAGGACTTGTGGGCCTGAACTGTGATGTCATTAATGAAAGGAACTCCCATTGAGAAAAAATTATTCTACCAATGTGGATCTTTAACTTAAATCTTAAATTAGATAAACAACAGGGTCACATAGCCAGTTTGTGTAATAGATAGAACTTGATATTAGGTCTTCCTGACTCTAAAACTCATACTCCATCCAAAATATATCATATTGTATTTCTTATATAAAACCTTATTTTTTACAAAGAACTAAATGTGGCATATGAATATTTCAATAAATATATATTTTGAAAAATATTATAGATCTTGAAACAATGAATTTCAAGAAATCATTTAGTCTAAAATTTGCTTTCTAGGTAGATAGAAATAAGTGAAAATATCTGATGGTGAAAAAGAAAAAAAATAATACAAGTGAAGGGCTTTTTATGTCAAGACACTATAAATATAAATATATACATATATATATATCTAAAGCTACGATAATTAATGTTAGCTGTTATTATTATTATTATTATTATTATTATTATTATTATT
>NC_058135.1:159148233-159244083 GCF_016433145.1 Gracilinanus agilis
CCAGAGCACACAGAGCTCCGGGCTTGAAGTCAGGAAGACCCGAGTTCAAATCCTGTCTCCAACACTTACTAGCTTTGTGCCCCTAGGCAAGTCTCCTCCTCTCTGTTGGCCTCAGTTTCCTCATCTGTAAAATGGTGTTGATAATAGCCCCTGTCTCCTAGGGTTGTTGTGAAAATCAAATGAGATAATAATTGCAAAGTATTTAGCAATGTTTAGCACCTACTAAGTGCTACATAAATGTTAGCTGTTATTATTATTATTATTATTATTATTATTATTATTATTATTATTATTATTGATAGGCAAGAAAACCTAGTTTCAAATTCTATCTCCAATACATAATAACTTTAGACACTTGGGGACAACCTCTCAGCTCCTGAGACTAAAACACTAAGATTCCAAGGGGCAGGGTAGTTGCTAATTTACAGTTATGAAGGACTTGTATTATAAAAAGAACATTTTACATTGAAGAAGTCATAGCAATATCTGGATATTATTATTAATCAATAATGACAATTAAAATTAAATATTAATGAGAAAGAAGAGACAAATTATAAAGGTGGTATCTGGACTGTAGATATGTCCTGCACTACATTTATGTGGAGGATATGGTGTAAAATCCAAAGTTGGGAAGGCTGAATTCATGATTACAGAGAACAGAGTCAATTTCTAATATACTTATAGTAGAGTTGTTAAAACAAGATTGAAAATAATATTTTTAGATTCTGACTAGACACTAGTACTACACTCAATTTTGTGAAACAACTCTTTGTACTCAGCTCACTTACCATGAATGTCTAAGCTCTGAAATAACCTGAGTTTTATCTTCAAGTCTCTGTGGTTGTTAGAGCTACAGGAATGTCAACTTCTCCTCTACACTCTTTTATTAAAGTTATATTCAGATGAATGGGGTATCAGGATTTGAGACACACCTAGCTAATCTTGACAAATATGCTTGCAAGTAGGTCATTTAGCAGTAAATAGGTTTGGTCAATTTAGAGAATGAGTAGAATTCTGTGTTAATACTCTATTAGCACAAATGCTAAACAAACACATTTTTATGAAAATATTATGAAATTCTCTTCTCCCTCTGGTCAGTGTATACAGTATGAAAGTGAATATGCAAGTAAGAATGGAGCACGGAAAGTTAAGCATTATGGTTATTACTTATATAGGTAGCACTTATTTTGTATTTCTGATGGTTTCTTTGACTTTTAAAATCATATGCCTTTAACAATAAGTGAGAAGAGGCAACAGATAATAACAAGTAGTCTATCTAAAGTACAAGAATGTACCTCATTGCTGAAATATCTAATGTGAGTTATAATAAAACTTAAATAGCATCAAAGACAAATCTCTTATCCTATATGTTCTCTCTTATGTATTGAGGGGATAGGAAGAAAAATGTTTAACTGAATATACAATTATTTTAGAACCCAAATAATTAATTTATTCCTATATGCGTCATAGTAGACAAGAGAGAAAAATATATCTATTAAGAAGAATGACTGCACATTTTTGGAAGATACCCATTCCCCATTACAAAATGCCTCATAATTGTATGGAATGAGATAACATGCAAATCAAAGCATATCTTCTGAAATGCCATGAAAAATACTGATAATATCACTCACTATTCCTAATTAGATTCTGTGTTAAGTGCTGGTGTTTCATTTTGGCACCAGAAATATAAAGAAATTCTACAATATTGTGATTTTATTTCTCCTATATACTGCCTTGTTTAATCTGCTAAATAAGTTAAGCTACTGTGTTCATCATATTCGAAAGATGGGAAGTAAGCATAAGGAAAAAACTCCAGCAATCTGAAGAAAAGAGAGATAGCTGGAGAGTATGGGCAAAGTGAAGTGGAAAAAGAAATGTTGAGTCAACAAGATTACATTCTGTTTGCTATTTATGTCAATTAGAATTCATTATTCATATGTTTGTCTTGATTGATTGGTTTTGTAGTCAAAGAAAATATATTGTCCTTCCTTACCTCAAAATTCTCTTTAGTCACAGGACAGAGAGGTGTTTGGAGTCAAGGAGGAAGATTCTAAATTGTTCTTTTTAAATAACTGAATTGATTCTAATGCATTAGATTTTTTCCTTCTTTATGATTATTCACAATTCCATGTTATTTATTTATTAAATAAATTTAGTTTATAACCCAAAATTCCAGTGGGGGCAAAATTCCTTTTTTAATTTTAATTTTGAATATTTTCCCATAGTTACATGTTTCATATTCTTTCCCTCTCCTCCAAACCTCCCAGATCACCAGCCATTACACAATTCTATTGGGTTTTACATGTATCGTTGATTAAGACCTAATTCCATATTATTGATAGTTGGACTAGAGTTATCATTTAGTGTCTACATCCCCAATAATATTCCCATCAGGCCATGTGATCAAGCAATTGTTTTTCTTCTATGTTTCTACTCCCACAGTTCTTCCTCTGAGTGTAGCTAGTTTTCTTTCTCATAAGTCCCTCAGCCTTGCTCTGAATTCTTGCATTGTTGCTAGTAGAGAAGTCCATTATGTTCAATTGTACCACAGTGTATCATCTGTGTACAATGTTCTCCTGGATCTGCTCCTTTCACTCTGCATCACTTCCTGGAGGTCATTCCAGTTCACATGGAATTCCTCCAGTTCTTTATTCCTTTGAGCACAATAGTATTCCATCCCCAAGAGATACCACAATTTGTTCAGCCATTCCCAAATCGAAGGACATTCCCTCATTTTCCAATTTTTTGCCACCACAAAGAGCACGGCTATAAATATTTTTGTACATTTTTTTTCCTTATTATCTCTTTGGAGTATAAACCAAACAGTGCTATGGCTGGATCAAAAGGCATGTAGTCTTTAAAAGCCCTTTGAGCATAGTTCCAAATTGCCATCCAGAAGAGTTGGATCAATTCACAACTCCACCAGCAATTCATTAATGTACCAATTTTGCCACATCCCCTCCAACATTCAGCACTTTCCTTTGCTGTGATGTTAGCTAATCTGCTAGGTGTGAGGTAGTACCTCAGAGTTGTTTCGATTTGAATTTTCCTAATTAAAAGAGATTTAGAACACTTTTTCATGTGTTTGTTGATAGTTTTCATTTCTTTATCTGAAAATTACCTATTCATGTCCCTTGCCCATTTTTCAATTGGGGAATGGCTTGATTTTTTATACAATTGATTTAACTCCTTATATATGTGAGAAATTAGACCTTTGTTCAAGTTTTTTTGATATATTTTCCCCAATTTGTTGCTTCCCTAATAATTTTGGCAGCATTGTTTTTGTTTGTACAAAAACTTTATAGTCTAATATAATCAAAATTATTTATTTTACATTTTGTAATTTTTTTCTAACTTTTGCTTGGTTTTAAAATCTTTCATTTCCCAGAGATCTGACAAGTGTACTATTCTATGCTCACCTAATTTACTTATAATTTCTTCCTTTATATTCAAGTCATTCACTCATTCTGAGTTTATCTTTGTATAGGGTGTGAGATGTGGATCTAGACTCAATCTCTCCCATATTGTTTTCCAGTTTTCCCAGCAGTTTTTGGCAAATAGTGGGTTTTTGTCCCAAAATCTGGGTTCTTTTGGTTTATCATAGACTGTCCTCCTGAGGTCGCTTACCCCTAGTCTATTACACTGATCCTCTCTTCTGTCTCTTCTTCAGTACCGTATTTTTTTTGAAGACTACTGCTTTATAGTACAGTTAAAGAATTACTACTGTGGGGGCAGCTGGGTTGCTCAGTGGATGGAGAGTCAGGCATAGAGATGGGAGATCCTAGTTTCAAAGCTGGCCTCAGACACTTCCCAGCTGTGTGACCCTGGGCAAGTCACTTGACCCTCATTGTCCACCCTTACCACTCTTCCACCTATGAGCCAATACACAGAAGTTAAGGGTTTGAAAAAAAAGAACTAGGACTGCTAAGCCATCTTCCTTCATATTTTTTTTTCATTATTTCCCTTGATATTCTTGGTCTTTTGTTCTTCCAAATGAACTTTGTTATAGTTTTTTTCTAATTCAGTAAAAAAAGTTTTTTGGTAGTTTGAGAGGTATAGCACTAAATAAGTAAATTAATTTGGGAAGGATGGTCATTTTTATTATGTTAGCTCAGCCTACCCATGAGCACTCAATGTTTTTCCCAATTATTTAGTTCTAGTTTTAATTGTGTGGAAAGGGTTTCATAGTTGTGTTCATATAATTCCTGTGTTTGTCTTGGCAGATAAATTTCTAAGTATTTTATATTGTCTAGGGCAGTGATGGACAAACTATGGCTCCCTGAAATGTTCTATCCAATCTGGTGACATTATTTTTAATCTGACAAAAAAAATCAGTAAGATAGATTACAATGAAACTTCAGAAGTGTTGCCTTAGACTGTCAGATGAGCATTTCCTTTCCTTCGGCCCCCTCTTTTAAAAGTTTGCCCATCATTTGTCTAGAGTGATTTTAAATGGAGTTCTCGTTGGTTTTTCCTTCTCAGTAGGAAGCCTGGGTGAGGAAGGCAGAGTCTTTGTGTATAGAGCTGTGGAATAGTTTTTGCCTGAGTCACAGAGCAGTGTGTTCTGCTGTTCTAAGCTGTTCTAAGCCTCCTGGTGGTCCCCTTGCTTGCTCCTCAGACTGAGGCTCCTTTAAGAGTGTAAGCATGCTGCTTCCACAATCTGTCACCCCTCTGCTCTAGGTCTATGCCCAAAGAACAAGTTCAAGGTCTGCACTCAAAATCCGCATTCTTTAGACTTGTGGGATCTAAAGTCTTGCTGCTCTCAGGAGTAAGCCCCTGTTGATCCCAGTTATCTGCCAATAACTTAGTGACTTAGTAAATGTCCCATGCTTGCTCTAACTCTTGTGCTCTGGCTCTGGTACTGTAGGTGGGAGGGAGGGAGGGTTGATCAGCTCGCATTTTAGTGAGAGTTATTTCACCCCCTTATAGCATGGAAATGCTCAAATCCCACGTACCTTCAATGCTGCCCCCTATTGTGGAGTCCCTTTGTTCATCTGGATTTGGTTTTGGTGTCCTTTTGAGGTATCATGTATTGCTTGGTTAGGAGAGTTAAGAGACCGGCTTCTACTCTGCAGCCATCTTAACCCAGAAGACCTGGGATAGAATTCTTAATAGTTAGATTGGAACCACAAGTGACCAACCTAAAGTCTAGACCAATCTACTCATTTTATAGATGAATAAGAGGAGATAGAGTGGCTTCTTAAAGGTCCTTCTGATAGCAAATGGCATAGGCAAAATTTTAAATATAGTCCTCTGATGTTAAAACTAGTGTTTTTCCCAACTATGCTCATATTAATGATGTTTTTTTTTTGTTGTTGAACTGATATGAACTATAGAGAAATCAGTCATTTCTCAGTGGGTCATTTTTAAAAATTTATTCCATGTTCTTACTCAAATGACATATGATGTCATACAAATGACTTGGATTCTTGAAAATAATTCCAATAGATGACAACATATAAATGTGTTGATGCTATTTAGAATACCATATTCCTAGTTAAATATCACAATTTAGATATATGAAGCATGTCCAGGAGAAATAATCAAGAATGATGAGAACACTGGAAAAATTATATATGTATATAACAGTTGAATATGAAGAACATTTGTTTTAAAAAAGTAGGGCAAATAGGATTCATATTTTCGTGTGCTCTAAGTACTCTCATATGGGAGAGGTATTAGTTTCTTTTGTCTAACTCCTCAGTACAAAAAGAGGAGAAAAGATTAGAAAGTAAAGAGAGAAAGATATAGGGTAAATTAATTTTTTAAATTAACAATTAAGTCTATTCAGTAGGTGAAATGAGCTGTCTCTGGATAGGCACTCATTTCATGGTTCAGATCTTCAATTGGAAACTGGATGACTACTAGTTCTTTGTCAGGAATAAGATGGAATAGATTCCAACATTCTTCAAATGTTGAAATTTTAAGAGTTTGAGCAAAAGAATAAAAGAAATTGTATTTCTCAACAAATACTTTTTATATGCCATATAAGTAAGAAAATAAAGGGAAACCTTTTTAAAATTTTTTTTCATTTATTTTTATTTTACCAATTACATGTAATAATATATTTCCTTCTGAATATAAGTTTTCTGAAGTTAAACAATCAAAATTCTCCTTCCCTCCCCACTCCCAGAACTGACAAGCAATCCAATCCTAATTTTATATATATATTATTACACAAAACATTTCCATATTGTCATTTTTGTAAGTGAATAATCTTATAAAATAAAAACCCCCAAATATATATCCAAATAAACAAGTGTCTTTACTCAGGATTTTCCTGGATCATTGTATTGCTGATAGTAGCTGTCTATTACATTTGATTATTATACAATATTGCTGCTACTGTGTATAATGTTTTCTGGTTCTCCTTATTTCACTATGCATCATTTCATATAAGTCTTTTCAGCTCTTTCTAAAATCATCCTGTTCATCATTCCTTACAGCACAATAGCATTCTATTATCATCACATACCACAATTTGTTCAGCCATACCCCAATTAACAGACATCCATCTCTTCAATTTCAATTTCTTTTCTACCACAAAAAGAGCAGCTATTAATATTTTTATACAAGCAGGTCCTTTTCAAATTTAGGAATTTTTAAAGGGAAATATAGGTTCACAATGTTTTTGAGCAATGGGGAATATTAAGCATCATTTTTCTATAGATCAGAATGCTGGACCTAGAGAATCTGTGTCTTATTTCAGGTTCCAGACTTTATTAAAAACAGTATTAGAAGTAGGTAATCCTTTCTTTCCAGTAGACCATATCATGGGTAGAGAGAGGTAATATGAGTCCAAGGAAGAGAAAGATCACTCTTTGATGAAAGAGATCAGTACAACTCTGAAAGTGCTGGGCCTTAAAAATGGAATTAAAAAAGGAGAAACATAGATGGATAAACTAGTGAACCAAAATGAGCAAAGAACATACCTTCAAAAAAGAATATTGGAAGAAAGCTCTTAACTTGACATTTTATTCTCTCAAATCAACAGTTTTTAAAATCAATAAATGTCAAAAGTAACTTCTATATTTGTACTGTTAGTTAATTGAGAGATGGTGAGGAAACTGTGAAGAATATAATTTGTGGAAAGGTACCATTTATTTCTCAGCCTTTATTAATGATTTCCTTTATGTTGGAATAGATAATGTTAAAAATGAATCTGTAAAGATGATTGATAGGCATAAGCTTCTCTATGTATTGTTTTGTCATACTAAGATCAGACTTTTTTCAAGGCCTTTGTTTCCCTTCTCATAAATACACTGAAAAATTATTCCTCAATGCCCACAAACTTATTTTGAATGACTCTCTTTGTATATTTGGTTAAGATGTTCTTCCATTCTCTCTAATCACAACCTCATGCCTTTCCTAATTCCTTATTAAAAAATTTAAAAAAATAACGAATGAACTGTTTAAATTGTTTATAGGAATCAAATGAACAACTGAAGAACCAATAGCCTAAGTATGAATTCTTAATATTCTCTATTAATTAAATCTAAAATTCTTATTATTTTGGAAAAAAATGAAAATTTCCTTAAGAAATCTTGCAGTACATAAAAATATGTAGGTACTAGAAGTGTTATATTTCTTTTGGCACACTGCCTAAAGATAGCATTGGTCTAAATCATTTCCACTGGAAACAAATCTCAGTATTTGTATACATAAATACATATTCAAGAAGAATATTCTTGGACTAGCCTTGTGTTTTATGTAACAAAAACTTGACTGTTTTGGTTATAAGTCTAGCTGTATATAAGAATGGTTGGTATAAAGAAGCTCATCTATTTTTTTAAACAGATTAATTAGCACTCATGGAATTTTTGCCTTACTATCTAAACCAAATAGGTAGTTATTTCACAGCAATGATTTTATTTTTCAGTTGAAACTGCAATAAAATGACCTATGGTCTACAGATTTAGTGTTCTAGTCTTATATTTTATATTTTTTAGTTAAAGAAATAGTTTTTCTTTTCCATTGCTAAGGCTTAAATATATTTGTTTCTTATTTTTATTTCAAAATACAATAAAATTATCTCTTCAGGGGCATTGTATTTGAAAAGGCCTATACTAAAATTAAGGTATTAATGTTCCAATAGTATTCATTGAGAAAATGTTTTTTAGTAAAATATAAATACATCTGATTTAAAAATAAAAATCTATCAGATAAATACTTTAAACTTTCTAAGTTCAGGAATAATATCTAATATTTTAATAAAATATCTAAACTAATACATATATTTAAGAGAAATCCTTGTATCTAAAGAAAGGAATACTACATAATAAGAATAGGCTAGGAACTATGTATAAATGATCAATAACAATTTAAAAATTTTAAATAAAAAATACATTTAATTCAATTTAATTAATATACAAATGATTTGGTCAAATCTTTTCAGTGATACAATTTTAGATCATTATTTTTCTACAGAATTAATTGAAAAACTGTAATTGAGGATTAAAATAAAGCTATGATGGTAACATGCTAAAAATGCCCTCAATGTTGTAAACCTAATTTCTAAAGAAGCAATCATCACCTATACTCTTTTCCCAACCTATATGAAAA
This sequence comes from Gracilinanus agilis, assembly GCF_016433145.1. NCBI lineage: Eukaryota > Metazoa > Chordata > Mammalia > Didelphimorphia > Didelphidae > Gracilinanus > Gracilinanus agilis. The sequence goes on from NC_058135.1 coordinate 159,156,799, forward strand.
ATTATGCTGATTTTATTTTCATTCTCATATGAATATTTTAAAACAATCATATCACCATGAGTGAATGAATTAATGGCTTTAAAATATTTGGTAAATATTTATTATGCTGAACACTGTGTCACATATTAGGAATAGTAATGTATAAGTTAGAGATTCTCTAAGGGGACCCAATGCATATAATGGGAATGATAAGCACTAAGAAGTTTGAGATATTAATTATATGCATATACATTACATATAAAGAGAATGAATACCATAAAGTAGTTAATTAAGAGGTAGTCTGGGAGGAGGTTTGAAATGGCCAAGAGAGCATTCACATAGAAGGAAGAACTTGAATCGAATTTAAGATATTAGTAAATAATGTTGCTAGGAAGATACAGAAAAAGAAAGAGTTCTGAAGACTGAAACTGAAATTTAGTAAGCTAATATTAATGTTCTCATTTTTCTTTTCTTTTTTTGACTCACATTGATTATTACTTTCTTTTCAACCAATTCCATCCTCCTACATTTTTGTATGATATACGTTTTCAAAATAGGTGCCAGAAATTCAAAGTGCTGGCTATACTTAGGAAAGGGCATACAATTCTGTGGCTTACTTGAGGATAAGAGTAGCCATGTGGTGTCATGGAAACAAAGGTAAACTCCAAGTAGCAAAACCCAAGTTTGAGTCCTACCTCTGATGCAAACTAGCTGTGAGAAAATGTGCAAGCATGAACCTCTTTGTATCCTAGGCAACTCTCCTATACAGTATGTAACAAATAGGTTATAGATTTACACTGATGGTTGGAACTCCTACATTGGTAGACACCTGAAATAATTAAATTACAAGTCTGGATAAAAAAAGTCAACTCACAATCTGGGTTTCAATGAAACCATACAAAACCACTTATTATCAGAAAAATTAGAACATTTTGGATTTTCTAAAGCTTAAAAGCATAATTGCTTTATATATGTATATTATGAATATACTTTGTTACAAGAATAATGTTGATGAGTACAATATAGAGGATATATTCATCTCTAATACTGTGTATTGATTCTAAGACAGAAGAGTGGTAAGGACATGGAATTAGCAAGACCTGATTTCAAATCTGAGTTTCCTCAGGAGAGTGACTTAACCTCTCTATCTGTTTTAACCCACAGAAGAATATGGCAAACCACTCCAAAATCATTGCTAAGAAAATTCAGTGGGTAGTATGATTCATTGGGTCATGATGAATCAGTTGGGATTGAGCAACAACAGTAAAACTTTTCTGAATCTTTATCATTAATTCTTATGAAAATTAGGATGGAAGAGTTTTTACTTATTATCAAGTTCAGGACTCTAAATGGGAGGAATGATTTCAGCCACCACTGAGATGAGCAAGTCTCTCTAGCCCAGAGGAGGATCAACTTTTCATATCAGTCTTTCAAATTTACCTCTTTCTGCATATGGAGAGATAAATAAGAGAAATCTTTCTATCTTACTGATCCCCAAGTATCTCTGAGAGGCTCAGGGTTCATTGATTATGAACATCTCAGAAGAGCTTGTTTTTTCTTAAATTTTAGCCTTATATACAATATTGCCTCTAGAGATACATCAAAAATCAGAAGCACATCAACATAACCATCAAATAGATCTCACAGATCTAACTGCATATGTCTGCTAACTTTAATCATGTCAAAATTAATCTCATATGCTAAAAATCTATGATTGCCAGCATGCCAGAATCCATCAGATATTTGACTTTACTTTTCTATATTACTTTCTTGTTTTCATGACTTCTATTCAAGAATCCCGTTGTTCTAAGTCCTTTATTTGAGACCTAATTTTCTTATTTGGTTGTAATTGTAATAAATTAGGCTGCTGTTCAATTGTATGCCATCCAAGCTTTTTTAGTTGTTTTGTTTTCAAAGAGGGAAAGTTCATTATTACATTTGGTGTCCTTAGATTTATCAAATAATATGCTACTATGGCCTCTGGTTCTTGTGTATTGATCAATTCATCTATATCTTGGTGAGCACCAAATAATTTTGATGGTTAATGATTTGTAGTATACTTTGAGATGTAGTTCTTCTAGGCATACTTCTTTCCAACATTTTTATAATTTCCTCAGGGATTATGTTTTTTTACGTCTCCAGATGAATCATATTTTTATTTTGGCTAAATATATAAAAAGTGATTGGTACTTTGAATGGAATAGCATTAAATATATATTTTCATGATATAGCTTATTTTAATTGATTACATTATTTATTTAATATTTCTCATCATTTGTATTTGTTATGTCATCATTATCCAATCATAAACATTTTAGTTTAATTAAGTCCTTTTAAATTGCAGAAAAATGTCTAGTTACATTAATGTATTTTGTGTGAGTGTCTGGGGTAGACTACCAAATGGTTGTATTCATTATAGTTCTCATGAATGGAGTTTCTTTTTTTTACTCAAAGTATATGATTTTTTGGATAATACATTTGCCCAGCTGAGTGGCTTCCAATGAATAGAGCACTATCCATGTAGTTAGGAATATCTGAGTTCCATTCTGGCTGCAAATGGTGTGACTGTATGATCCTTGGCAAGTCATTTAACTCTCTTTGCCATAGCCACGGAGGAGGAAATAACAAACTACTGCAGTATCTTTGCCCAAAAAAAAATCCCCAATGGACAGGACTTAGAATGCTACAATTCATGGGGCCACAGAGTCAGACTCAACTAAATAACTGGATCGGCAATAAAAACAAAAGAAACATTTATGATATTGTCAGTTTATTTATATCCTACCACCATAATGAAGTTATTTATTGTTTTTCTTAGTTTTAGATAAATCTCTAGGCAACTAGATGGTATAGAATGGTGATGGTGAAACTTTTAAAGATGAAATGTCATGCCCTGCTCCCCCCATTAGCCTACATAAGAGAGGGAGAGGATGCTCCCATTGGGCTGCTGGGCAGAGGAGTAGGTGATGTGAAAAAAAATATCATCAGGCTTAGTGGAGAGAGGGAAGGGGGCAGTTCTACTCGAGCTCCTCTGCCTTTCTAGTAACAAATTCAGGGGGTGGGTGGGGTGGTCACATGCCCACAAAGTGCTCTGTGTGCCATCTTTGGCACCCATCCCATAGGTTCACCATCACTGGTATAGTAGACTGAACATTGGGTCTGGAAGGCATGAGTTTAGGTTTACCCTCAGACAGTTGTGTGAGTCTGGGCAAATATTTAAACTCTGTTTCAGTTTCCTCAACTACAAAATAGAGATAAGGATAATAGCAACATATATCTTTCTGGGTGGTTGTAGGGAATGACGTCTTTTACTTATATTGAGTATTTAATAAAAGTTTATATATTGATTGAGCCTGGATTCAAATGTGGATGTGTGATCACTAGACCAGATTTTTATTGTATTTGTTGGTTCATTCATTTTGCTTTTTTTATTTAACTAATATCCTTCTATTACAAGTCTATTTTTTCTTGTCTTCAGAAGACAAAACTAAATCACCTACAGAAATTAATGAGAAACAGATTTTGGCTTTATTTAGTGAAAACTTCCTAATTAGGACTTTCAAAAATATAATTGGCTACTTTATGGTGTATGTAGTTCCCTTCATCTGAACCTGAGGTTGGATAAGTATTCTGTTAGAGATGCAATGAATGGAGCTAAATTATTTAATCTCTTTTGATCTTTGTAATCTCACCTGAAAAATGATGAGTTTGGCATAGATAAACTCTGAGATCTTTTTCATTTCTAAGTTTATGGTCTTAGGAAAATGGTGGGTAGGTAATTTCAACAAAGTCTTCAAGCCTCTCAAATTATGAGTCTCTATTTAAAAAAATTAATTCTGGACTTGTCCAATATATTCAGGAGGTTAATATAATTTCAGAGAAACTTATGCAGCATTGAGGTCAGTCACTACATTGCCAATTGTTGGGACATGATATCTTTCATGGTAAATTTATATGCAAGGTTATTTTCATTCATTTTAAAGCCCATACTATCAGTGTTTTCATTTCCAATCTCTTAAAAATAGAAATATAATGGCACCTTCAGCTTTCAAAATCTTCTACTACTATTGTCTGCTTAAGTCCCTTATAATCTCTATACAAACATTAAATACTGTGTGTCTGATTGGTTTTACTTGAGAATATGTAATAAACATAACCTGACACTATTTGTATAAGAAAAGCTATGGGAAAAGCATTTTCATGTCATCAGGGGAGACATACTTTATTTGAAATGAATTGTCAATAGTAGATTGATGGATGACTAGAGGTTTTATGGATGACTAGAGGTTGACTCCTTTCTACATAAGGAAAATAGCATAGGTGGCTTACAAATCTCTCTGACATATCCAGAGACACATACACCACCAAGAAGTTTATAATTTGATTAACAGCATATTTTAGCTTTATTTTTTCTGAAATTCTGACTTAGTAAATAAGCAATCATGTTTTACATTAATCCTTACTCACTTCTTATTTGAAGCAAAGTGACCTACTTCCTTTTTCCCAACCCAAGATGGGTCTTCCATCTCTTGCCATAATGCATATAGACAGTCTGTCTCCTAATTGTGGAACCTCTTCCCTTTTGCTTCAGTCGCTTAGTATCTCTAAGATTCTGTCTTGCTCAACCCATGAACAACATTCTATGGGATAACTGAACTCTAACTTAATTGAATTAGATTCAATTTCATTATATTTTTCTAGTTGTTAGTGGTCTCTCCCTTATCAAACTATAGTGCATCACTTGTTGTTCAGTCATTTCAGTTATGTCTGATTCTTTTTTTAATACATTTGGGCTTTACTTGGTAGAGATGGGGTTTTACCATTTGCGCTTCACAACATTCCTTAGATAAAGAAACTGAGTCAAACAGGATTAAATTCCTTGCTCAGGGTCACAGAGCTAGTAAGTGTCTAAAGCCTAATTTGAACTCAGGTCTTCCCTACTCTAGGCCTGGAGTGCTATTCACTGGACCATCTATCTGCTCATCTATATTTATTTATCTTTTTAATAAGATTTGCTTCCATTATGATGTAAATTCCTTGAAGAGAGGATTTATATTGTATTGTTGCCTTTCTATCACAAACACAAAGACAAATGTCAGAAACATAATACATACTTAGTAATTGCTTTTTTTTTTAAACCCTTGTACTTTGGTGTATTGTCTCATAGGTGGAAGATTGGTAAGGGTGGGCAATGGGGGTCAAGTGACTTGCCCAGGGTCACACAGCTGGGAAGTGGCTGAGGCCGGGTTTGAACCTAAGACCTCCTGTCTCTAGGCCTGACTCTCACTCCACTGAGCTACCCAGCTACCCCAGTAATTGCTTTTTGAATGAATGAATGGTTATTTGGTGTGGCTTCTGTGTTAAAACAGAAACTGTTTAGATAACTAGGGATGAATATTTTGAAAAAAACCTGATTTATTTTCCTTTTATCCAGAAGGTGTTGATCAATGTTTGTCTGGGGATAGTTTATGTCACCCAGATTTTATTCATCTTTGAAACTATGTGTATTAAGGTAGACATTTATATCTGATCACTTGTCTAAGGAAAAGTCCCTATAGTTGGCCAAAATTAACTAGTGATTGAGATATAGAGTAGATAGAAATTTTCCCTTTTAACCTCTCTGTATTATGATGATTAAGAATAAACTGTAAAAAGCACAGTGGATTGAGAACCATGTCCAGAAAAGGGAGGTCCTGGGTTCAAATCTGACCTCAGACATTTCTAGCTGTGTGACCCTGGGCAAATCACTTGACCTCCCATTGCCTAGTCCTTACCACTCTCCTGCCTTAGAACCAATATACAGTATTGATTCTTAGATGGAAGGTAAGGGTGTTTAAAAAAGAATAAACTACATTGAAAAGAAAATCATTGAAATATGTATCTATGGGAAAATATTCAAAATAAAATTAAAATTAAAAAAAGAAAATCATTAGGAAAAGGGATGTTACATTTAATCACAAAGTAGAGAATTATGCATCAGTGAAAACAATATTCATTTTATCAATTAAAATGTATTTAATTAAAGGTCTATTATAGAACTATTACTAAGGTAAGGAATTATGAAAAGAAAAAAACAATAACAAAAACTTTTCCTTTCCTTTATTATGTTATTACTCTATACCTAGAAAAGTTGAAGGACACTTGAGGATCCCCTTCATTTGCTCCATTAAACTTATTTATTTATAAGAATTTTGAGAAAGTTTTTTCCCCTTATATTCAGCCTTGTCAGCTTCTTTAAAATTTCTACCAGTTGAATGCTATCTCTGCTCCCTGAAGGGAAGAAAACGTCTAATCTGGCTTTCACATCAATAGGTCAATTCAAAACTGTTTTGTGCTTACATGGTATCATTTGATTATGAAATCAAGCATCAACTTCTTTATGAAGTCTTTCTGAGTATTATAAATAAAAATTTGTCTGAATGTTTATAATATCTGGATGCTTTTATATATATATATATAACATATATATNCAATTCAAAACTGTTTTGTGCTTACATGGTATCATTTGATTATGAAATCAAGCATCAACTTCTTTATGAAGTCTTTCTGAGTATTATAAATAAAAATTTGTCTGAATGTTTATAATATCTGGATGCTTTTATATATATATATATATAACATATATATAAATGATTATAAATATATATATAAATGATTATAAATCTATAAATAATCATTTTTAGTAGAGTGCTATTGATAGGAGTAAAGAGAGAGAGAGAGAGCAATACCTTTCTAGACCTGATTCTTCATTTTGCTGAATAGCTGAGACTCCAGCTTGGCTTCCAGCCTAGTTAAAAAACCCCTTTGGCTCCAACTCCATGGCCATGTTGCACTGGCTCTGCCACGCTGTCACTTGAGAGGCCTACCCTGAAGGGGAACCCAGGAGTCAGGCCTTCCAACATGCCACATGGCTTTGTGACTCCCATTAAAGTGGGGTACCAGCACCCAGAAGTTCAAATTAGTGGAACCAATATTTATTTATTAATCTATTGATTAATTAACATACCTACTGGCCAGGACAACTTTACTAGTGAAAGCTGCCCTGAACTAAAATTATAATGTAGTTTTTATAGGGTTCGAGATACAAAGAAAGTGTTCATAAATGATATATAACTTTGGGGAAGCAGCGGCAACCCTTATGGTCTGTCTGGAAGCTGTTTTTGGTCAGTAGCGCGAGCATTGGGACTTTCCACTGTATCTCTCATCCTAGTCTGTGAGGCAGAAAAGGGAGTCATTTTCTCATGTGAATGTTATTGTGACCTTCACAGAAAGCCCATTTCTGATTTTTACTTTTCCCCAGGGAAAAACAGGTTTTCTGAACACTGACTTAGTTTACCTCACTGCACTATGTCCTAACAACAGGTTGCACAGGATCCAAGTTCCTTTAATAATCACTTTCCACACTAGTCTCTTTGACTGCTACTATATCCACATCCTACTTACTACATATGGTATGGGAGGGACAGACTTTTGCTAATTAGTTTGTGAAAGCATTGAGGGATAATAGTTTCTTTTTAGCCTTAAGCTTCCAGGTATTATACAAATAGTTCTTCACCTACTAAGGAATATTTGTATTTCTTGTACTTCAAATTTATTATAGATTTTTCATTGATTATAATAAAATGTGCAAATGGAATTTTTGTTCAAAACCCTATTATATATAATTATTGAAAATGTGGCAGTCCCTATGTTGTCTTATTCATTGAGACTTCTTTTGAATTTAGACATATACATCGATTGGTTCTTCAGGAATGAATCAATAGCTCCCATAAAAGTAATTAAGATTACTGGGTAATGAGATCAAGGATCTAGAGTTAGGGTAATACGGCAAATCAGGATAACATTTTCAGACCCTCTTTCTAAGATACTAGAAAAATGGAGAACTAAATTATGCAAAAGAAGAAATGGGAAGTAAATATATCCTGAAAATATTTTGTTAAAAGCAGCCAAATCAGTGTAAACTATTCTTACCTAGCATCTTGAAACCTGACACTCTCTAAGTTGTAACATTTAAAAGGAGAAAGAATTCGTTCATTTTGGCAAAGGGACAAGTGAAAAAGCTTTGATCATAGTTTGGCATGAAGTGAGTGATAAGGGTTCCAAACTAGAGAAGCAGTAGTAGAAATGAAGGTAAAAGGAACATTTGAGAAAAATACACACAAGCACTTGTTGACTGATTGGCCACATGTGAGGTAAGGGGGAAGGAAGAAATTAAAAGGACTCTCAAAACCGGATTATTTTAATGACAACATTAGCAAAGCTGGAGAAGGAAAGATGACAAAAAAGAAATAAAGGGAAATATAAAGAAAAGAAGGATGTTTAAAGCTGTTAACTTTGACATGTACAAAAATTATTGAAAGTTACCCAAAACATCCCTAAAGAAAGATATCTTTTTGAATAACTCTGTTTTTAATAAAAAGTGATTCATAAAACAAAAAAGCACGTACATGAAAAAAGTTGATTTTTTTCTTCCTCTATTCTGGGGGATATTCAAAGCAGAGACATAATCAAAGAGAGATTCTTAGAAACATTGAGATACCACAGATTGTATTGTTTATATAAAGCCCTCACATTCCATAGTGTCGATCAGGTGAGATAAATAACCATTGTAAACGGTTTGGTTTAATATAATCCTTCAAGACACACAGTCTAGAGAAGAGCCAACATGGCAAGAAAGAAATTAAGAACTCACCTTCTATCTCCTACATTTCCCACAAAAGCAACTTTAAAATAACACCTCAATAAAATTCTTGAGTAGCAGAGCCAGCAAAGGTTGGAATGAAATAATTTTTCCAGGCCAAGACAAATTAAGACATCAGAATTAAGGTCGGTCGGCCAAACTAGGGAGATGGTAAGCCTGTAGGGCAATGAAGGCCACACCATTACATTGCCAGCAGCAAACACCTGAGTTGGCTGCTACAGCAATAGCTTCTGGAGCTTTCAGGTCAGAGATGGTAAGGGGCCTGGAAAACCAGGCAGAAAGAGATTACAGAGGATTCTTTGATGGTGATAGGTTCAAGTTCATGTTGCATTGCCCACATGCATTCTGAGTTGTAGATTCAGGGTGAAGAAGAGGAATAGAAAATGTGATTGTGGAGTTTCAAAGACCCAGGTTGTAAAGTAATGTTTGTTTTCAATTGCAAGGGAGTATACAAACCCTGGTCTCAGTTCCAAGGTAGGAGAGAACATTAGCATTTGAGGATACAGAAGAGCAGAAGACTTGGTCATAGTTCTAGGGCCAGCAGGACCACTAGCATTTGTGGCCACAGAAAAATAAGATCTCTTCATGGTAAAGATCAGAGCACAGGCAAGGAAAAAAGTGTTTGCACATCTCCTTGAGGCATACCACCTTGGAAGCAATGAAAACATATAGATGTCCAGCATAAATTCTGAAAAATAGCAGTGTAAAAAGCAAAGTTCAGAACTGTATCTCCCACAACAATAAAAAAAAGATTCGAACTTTAATGTAAAATTAAGTCAAGAAATTGGCTGGGAAATGAGTTAAAACAAAGAACCTGATCATAGAATATTATCATGGTATACGGTGACAAGGAAGACCAAGATACAAACTAAAAAGAAGAAAATGATGTCAAAAGAACTCACCCATAAAATGGAAGTGAATAAAAGAATAGACTGAAAACAAGAATCTATTAATATATATTTTTAAAAAGAACATAATTGAAACAGAAAGATAATCACAAAATAAAGGTAAGGGACTGGAGAAGAATCTATTATGCCTTAGGTAAGGGGGGAAACAGAGGTAGCAATCTTGATTTTAGGCAAAAATAAACCATACTAAAAGAGATAGTGTAAGGATTGAATTTTGAGGATATTGGGATAGCTGTTGAGATGTAAACGTTTGTAAATTGCTGTTCTTTAAAATGTTTTCTATTTAATGTGGGGAATATACTATTAGCTTGCATCGAAGAACTAATTCAGATGACTTTTTTTCATGAGGGCCACTGCAGCTATTGCTCAGAGGTACTGAGCCATGCCTCTGAACACCACTTCTAACTGAGAGCTATAATAAGCCACGGGTCTGAATTGTTGTCCCAGGGTTAGTACCAAATACTTCAGAAGCTACTACTTTGACCTCATGGACAAAAAAAGATGAAATTCTTTGGAGTAATCTGGAATTCTCTGCAATTCTGAAAGCAGGCAATGTAAGTATTGCAGTTTTTAGTTTTTCTAGTAAATGAAGATGTTCCTTGTGAGTTTCAGAGGATCTGAGGCTGTTTTTCTGGTTAAATCTGTAAAAGGTTTAGATATTAGACTGTACCCAGGAACTCATTGCCTACAGAACCCTGTCACTCCTAAGACTGCACATAGCTGCTTTTTGGTTGTTGGATTACTCAGCTTCTGAATGTCTGCTACCGTTTTATTGGAAAATTGCAGGGAAAATACATTTTGCTAACCAATACCATTGACACTGAAGTAATATTAGTACTAATCACATAATACTCCAAAACACATGTTATAGACATTAAAAGTAAAGTAGTGGAAATGTTAGTTTACTCCTCTCAGAACTAGATAATTATAAGTAAAAAATAAATTAGAAGGATATTAGAGATTTTAAAAAAGTATTTTAGAAGACTTAGATATGATAGAAATATGAAGAAATTTGAATGAGAAAAGAAAGGAGTATAACCTTTTTTGACTATACATCATAAGTTTGCAAAAAATAGTCATGTATTAGGGTATATAAATGTCATTACCAGTTCTTCAGTACTAAATAAATTATCAGCATAATTGATACATCAATAGCAAAATCAATAAAAATTATATGGTTATACTATATAGTGATTGATTGAGAATGATTTAATTATTCTGATTGATATAATGATGTCAGACAATTTCAAAGGATCTAAAATAAAAAAAAAATGTTATTCACCTACAGAGGGAAAATGTATGGTTTCTGAATACAGATGGAAGAATAATTTTAAATTTCATTTTCTTATAATTTTGTCTGATGTCTTTTGCAGCATTACTAAAACAGAAATATGTTTTACATTATTTCACATGTATAATCTACACCAAATCACTTGCCTTCCCAAAGATGTAGGATGAGAGGGAGGGAGAGAGGAATTAGGAATTCAATTTTAAAAAATAATGTTAAATTTCATGCAATTGAGAATTATTTAATGAAATACATTTTAAAATGTTGGAAAGACAAATGTAAAAAAAAAGAAGAGTTTGACTTAGTCTACAAGGAAAAACAAAAACAAAGAAAAGTGAATGAAATGTATACATGTTTCTAACATACTATAGACATGGCATCTGTGCATGTAGATGTGTACATAAACACATGCATGTATGTTTATATGTGACATGCATATGTTTTATGTGTATATTTTTGTTGAGAAAGTTTTACAAAAGGAGAAAGAGACAACAGGATAAGATTGAAAGATAGTATCATGTAAGCAACAAATATGAGTTTGTCCAGACTATAAGAAAGTAGAAATTAAAAGAACTATTTATACTATGATCATTAGAATCAGAAAGACTTGGAGAAAATTGAATAATTTATATTCATATAAAATGTTTACATAAGCATATATATAAACATTGTGTCTATCCACAATAAATTAGATCTATAATTAAACATGAAGAAGTCTAGTGCTTTTTAATGAACTCAAAAGCTTTTCTCAGAAGGAAAGGGTCAATCCAAAAAATTAATTAATTAAAAAGATATTTTTAGTTTTAAATTATTGAATACTAATTTCCTCTAAAAATCAGCTTTCACATCACCCAAAGAAAAACTGGAATGCTTCAAGATAAGTATCCAATGCATTGCAGGCAATAAATTGAGAAGAATTAGTAGAAAGGATAACTTTCAAAGATGTAGATGTAGGTGGAGGTCTATAACATTTTTCATGGTTGTTCTATGAAGAATTTTTGAAATTCATAGAGGAAATCCACACAAGAAAGCACAATTGGATTGTTACCTGCTCCATCAGAAGGAGTACCTATATGGATAAGACCATTCATCCATTGAAGGAATTCTGACAAGCTACAACATTTCATAAACACATAGCCAAATTCATATTTCTCTTCCCCATGAATTGACTTTGGGAGATTTGCATTTCTTCTTTTTCTGACAGTAGAAATGAAATGTTTCTATAGAAACTGTCATAATATGAGATGAAGTTTTGATAGAGACAAGTTGATTCATTCCAAAGTAATTGTCCAATCAAAACTTTTGAACTCTGCCAATAATTTCTTCAAGTAATATGACATTATTGGACATTTTTGTCTGATTTGTTTTAGTAAATAGTCCCACTTTTAATAAAACATGGGAAGTTAATAATTTAGTTATTAAACCTAAAATTTAATATCTTGCTAATGTTTAGAAAATAAAATGTGAATAAGAATGAACAAGAAATAATTTTTGAATGAGAGGTGCTTATTTTCTTGACTTGGCAAATGTGTGTGTGTGTGTGTCTGTGTGTCTGTATGTGTGTGTAAATGTTAACTCATTGGATGAACAGTCAAAGGAAACATTTAATCAAGTAATTGGTATAAGTTCATGGCTAAGTCAGTTGAAGGATACTCAGCAAATTCTTCTTTAAGTGAATTAACTATATTTCCCTGCTATTACTGCATCACTAAGCAAGTACATAGTAGTGTACTTAATTCTGCTTTAATGTCTGGAAATAATTAATAGCGATCTTTAGGATTCTAAGTTATACCTACAGACTGATCTGTATTCATGACCAAAGTCAATGAACGTAAACATATCTCTTGCAAATGATGTAGCAAAAACATTTATCTGTAGCTATTTTTGATATTTAAAAATCCTCTTTGTGATGTCATTCTTTTATATTCTATTACACTCAAGTAGTTTGGTATTACAACATGCCACTATTTTTCTACAACCCTTGCATGGCTAATATTGAAAACTATGTATATTTCATTGAATCATATGGGGAGACATAGGCATGTGATTTAACCAGAAGTACCATTTTCTCCTCCAAGAATATCTTTACACATACAGAAAAATAACATTTATTCTGTAAAAGGAGATATAGACCATTTGCTACAAAAATCATGGGAGTTGGGCTGGTGAAGGGAAAGTATTTGTGTGAAACAAATCTCCCATATCTTTCTGAAAAACAGTGTTTAGGATTAATATTCTCCAAGGAAGTCCCTCTCCATTACAGTTCCCCTCAACTGATAAATCCCTCAACTGATAAATCATGACTTGGCCAGGAACTTTCAACAAACTTCTCAGTATAGTTTTCTAGATGATTGTCCCCTCAATATGGAAGCAAACTGCTACATCACAGCATGAGCCTCAGTTATTCCTTTCTTCCAAAGGATTTCCCAGGAGAGGTTATGTGAAATTGGTGATTTATCCTTTTATAGAGCTCAGCTTCAATCATCTATTTCTATTCACTGATACACAAGGCTGTAGGATACAGGAGTGAGGCTTGAGGGATACAAGATTATTTATTCTTTTCAACACAGTCAATCCTTTAACCACTAATGTCTTCCCTCTCAGATTACCTTGTTCTTACACTGAATAGATCTCATTTATACATACTTGCTTGCATGTTGCTTTCTTCACAAGAACTGAGCTCTTTGAAGGCAGAGGACTTATTTTTGCTTTTCTTTTTAATCCACCATTTTAGCACAATTTCTGAAATATATTAAATTAAAAATAATTTTATCTTCTTATTTAGAATCAAGAATATGTATTGGTTTCAAGGTAGAACAGTGGTAAGGGTTGGGTAATGGGAGTTAAGTGATTTGCCCAGGATCACATTAGGAATTGTCTGAGCTCAGAGCCTCTGAGCCTGGCTCTTAATTCAATGAACCACTTATCTGCTTCCCTGATATGTTAAGTTTTAAACAAATTTTTATTGACTGAATTAGCTACCAATTCTTAAATTCTCAAGTAACAGTACTAAGTGTATGATACATTAGTGTTAATATACACTCATATACATATATGCATATATAGCTTTATGTAGTTCTACCTATATTTTATTATTTTAAGGGAAATGCATTTTTGAAACTTTATGCACCAATGAATTTTAGCAACCATTTGTAATTTAATCATGTTTGAAAACTGCCTCAGTCGCTGAGAGTCTGCACTTCACTGGAAGTCACAGAAATAGTAGATGTCAGAAAAAAGACTTAAATTCAAATTATCTTGCCTCCAAACTTAGTTCCTTTATAGTAGGAACATGTAAATCCTTAATGGCATGTGCCACTTGTGCTATTACTTATTGAAAGTGTAATTCTGGATTAGAAAAAAAATTAAATTTTAAAAAGGCAAAACAAAGACATCCATATTAAAGTTAAATCATCTCTTATCCATTTACTATGCTATAGATTATTTTTCCTTTTTGACCATCAAGATTCCAGTGCTCACTTTGTGCTTTGAGACACCAGCAACCAAAGAGGATTTATTTATAGCATCTGTTTATTCATTCTTTTCTAAAAACTCTCAGTCATCCTTCACCAATTTTTAGTTTCTATATGTTTAAAACCTGAGGTGATGTTGACATCTGTGTAAAATTGCCATTTCATTTATATTTGATTCATCAATAATTTATTCCAATTCCCCTTTCAATTAGATTCAGTAATAACTCTAATCCTTTCTGAAAGAGTGAGGTCACTAAGTCTGACACAGTCATTTAAGTTAGGGTAATATGTACATTCCTGTCACTTATGGAAGAGAATTAAAAAGAGAAAACAATTCTTTCCCCCCAATATCAATATGAAAAACATCTGTTCCCATCCTATAATCTACATTTCTTTTTAACAGATAAATTGCTATCCTGATTTTAAAAAATTCCTATCATTGAAGAAATAAACAAATCTCTATTCATATTTTTGTCAGTCCTATGAAATAATCTAAGAAATTTAACCTCTAAGCATTATAGGTAAAAAATTGTTAATATTTCTTAATGAAATGACCTTGTAACTCAATGTCACCATCTCATGGAAGTACCCACAGAATAAGGCTATAGAATTGTTAAAGACTATACTAGAAAATGTGACTGCAGAGAACAATACTAAGAAAATAGACTAAATGAAGCATATGAAAAAACCTTATTTGAAAAATTATCCCATCAAGATAGGGAGTCAGTCTGTAATTTTACAAAAGTAGGAAATTGCTAAATGAGGAAATAGCCTCTACCAGATCAGGTTGACAGTTTCTCTTCATTTTTTAATCTTAGAACAAGGATTCTTGATCTGGGGTCTGTGGATACACACACACATGCACATAAACACAAAATAAAAAGAAGGAATAGAGTCCAGATACAAATTGAAAAATACTACTCTTCACTTTGTTTCTTCCATGATTTTTTTCTAGTATAAGGAATATATAATGTGTATTTTATTATCTGCTTTTTTTGGTTAGGGAATAGGGGTAGGAGGGAGAGAGACAACATAGATTACAAAATATCAGAGTATCAATATTCGCAAAGCTGATCAAGACTGGATTGTTATTAGGATGTATTTACAAAGCACTATTGCTATTTTCAGTAAATAATATATCTGGGGCTTCAATGGAATTTTGATGATGAAATTCCCCTAGAGACTTAGTTCTCCAAAGAAAAGGAAAAAATCAGTCAAAATTGGAAACTTTTTTTTACAGGATTCATGGGTTCTAAAAATTATTTTATTTACAATATTAATTGAATGGATTCTTGTTTACCAAAAGTGCCCTGCAAACTTAACATTTTTAATTCAAATATTTTTGAAAGTTGAAATCAGAACATTCCTAGAGTCACTAGCTATTCAAACTAAATCATATATTCCATCCATATCTTTCTCTGGCCTTAATGGTAAAGAAAGATTACAAAATAAGAACACATTTTATACAAAAAAAATTACTGTAGAAGCTATGCCTCTTCAAATATTTACAATATAATTAAATAATGATTTTTCAGTAGATCATGTTAACAGACTGTATGGTTATGATGCCTTGAAATTTTCAGAATCAGCATTTGAGGAACTTAATTAGATTAAATCAGAATATCTTTGTATTTATATTCTTATAATATAGTATGAAAGTAGCTGATATCCTCCTTCTTAGTACAAATATGAAAAGTTTATGCCAAGAATGGCATTTCTTTTTCAATTAAGCATGATTAGTTATAAAATAACTTTCCTGGGGAAGAGGGATATATATTCTTACTTTCACCCCCACAAACATACACACATTTCTAACTATTTTCACAGCAATCCTATCTAGGGGACACCTCAATACTAAGGATGGAGGAAGATTTTGGTGGCACTATTTTTTGTTTATTTGTTTTGTTGTTTGTTTGCTCTGAGTTATTTTGTTGTTGTTGTTCTTGTTGTTGTTGTTGTTCTTGTTGTTGTTGTTGTTGCTTTGAAATGTAATGTAGTAAAGGGGAAACGGTAGTGGATTGGAATCAGAGAATCTGGCTTCGAATTCTGTCACTGTTCCTTATTACTTAGTTGATCTCTCTCTACCCTCAGCAGTTTCCCCAAATTGAAAGGGTTACATTAGGTGATCTTTCATTTTCCTTCCAATTCTAAATCTATAACATGAACAAATATTTCACAAATTCCTAATTCATTTAAAGTTAATAATTACCAAATTGACAAGTAATTTGTCTTTGTTTATGAAACTAGAGGGTTGTACTTAGAGTCAGGTAGACATCTTTACATTGTTGCCATCAAGTGTATCCAATTTAATTTGGAAGGAATTTTCAAGTTATTTTTATCATTTCTCTGTCCCTCATCCTATTCAACACACTTTGGTACAAGACCAAATATTTTCATTGTGTTACTTTTGCAAATGCTTATTATTAGTACTTACCTATGAGATGACCAAATGAGCCAAAAATGATGTAACATATTGTCCTTGGTAGATTAATATAATTAATTCCATCAACTCTGATATTTGCCTTTCCCTCTAGAACTTATGAGCAATTCTTCCATTTAATGGAAACTTCCATTTTTTAAAATTTTTATAAGAATATAACAATTCAAATGATTTAGTTCTATCATACGTGGACTTATTAATCATTGGAGAAGAATTTCTTATTTAGGCTATCTTCAGCTATGTTAATGTTTATAAATGGCTTAAAATTATTTAATTTTTCTGATTAGAAAGGGGGAGCAAATGTTTATTTTACATTTTCTTTTGTAAAAATCTATGACCAAATAATTAATCACCATGTCACTATCCTTTAAGGGGGAAAATTCTCCATACTTATCTCAGTTGGGCAAAGAAAATAAATATACATGGTATCCTTTCTACATTGTTGGGGTTAAGGAAACAGTCCCCTTACAGTCTAGAAAATCCACATGAACTTTTTTGCAACTCTTTATGTAACAGAGAAGTAAGATTTTTTTTTCTTTTTCATGGAATGGTTAAAGTACCTTACTGTATAAAATTGGGGTTAAAATTCATTTCTAAGTTTCTAAGCTTTCTCTGTGTCATCTGATGGCCTTCTGGTGTCATCTACAGCTTCCAGAAACCAGCAAAAAGTTCTCATTTAATTTCTAATGCTGAGATGTGAAATATCAAAACAGTGGTAGGGAAACCCGCCATGTAATGGAATAATTGTTGCCTCTTGCCATAATAATAGTTGAAAATGTCCTAGCATAATAGAACTTTCCAAAGTTAAGCCTCTATCTTAAAAGGACATAAGAACTTAGGGTCACCTCTATACCATCATAAGGTATACAAATAAAATTTTGTGTAGATCAGATTGCATAAAATTGAAGTGAGTTTAATTGATTCATGGTTTTCCCAAATAATATTCATAGTATAGGAAGAGAGAAGTGAGAGAAACCAGAAGGTAATGCTTATCCAGGGGTAAAGATAAATCTAGTGGAATATCAGGTCGAGCCAATGAGGCATTTTAGGATTCCAGTCAAAAAAACAACGTCATTGAAATGTCTGATCCAGTTGTTCAAATTATAGAAAGAAAGTAGGTGAATCAAGAAAAGAGATGATAACATTTATACATCTATCTGATGTTAGCAACTAGGGTTTGAAGTGTGGCAGAAATGTCTACTATGCCCTGTTTTCTCCATTTTACTTGTTTCAGCTTAGGAATTAGTCATAGGAAGATTTTCATACTTCATGTTATAAAACACTCATTAAACTGGAATAAATTATAGAATTTGGAAGGTAGTGATATGAATTAATAATATTTATGATTTATAGAGTTTTGTTTTATTTAATTTTTAGAAAATCACACAACTTAATTCTTATAAAATACATGTAGTAACTCAACTAACTAAAGTTGCTTATTAGAGGAGAGCATCTTCATAAATTATTTGGTAATAATAATGTGTAGTTAATATATTTTATTTATGCTAAAATTGTTACTAAGGTACTTGAAAATAATTATCTTAGATATTTAAGTAGCATGTATTTGAAAAATATATATAATCTTATCTGTGCTAATAAATTTCAATAGGAATTAATATGTTATATAGTTATAGACTAAAACCATGGTGGCAAACCTATGGCACATGTGCCACAGAGCTCTTTCTTTGGGCACTCATCCTGTTGCTGTTGCCTGCCAGAAGTCATTATTAGAAAGGCAGAGGAACACGGCTGAGCTGCTCTCTTCCCCTTCTCCACCATGCTGAGATTATTTTTTCACTTCACCTCCCACCCCTACCCAGCAGTCTAATGGGAGTGCTTCTTCCCTCCACTGTCTGGGGTGAGGTGGGAGGCACACATGCAGCAGAGCAGAGAGAAGTGTAGAGTTCTGTGGCCTCTCCTTCTCCCTCTCCACATGCACCTGAGGACATTCTTCACTTCACCAGCCCCTCTGCCAATCAGCCCAATAGGAGCTCTTGCTTCCTCCCCTGTCCAGGATAAGGAGGGAGGGACTAGAAGTGGGGAAGCATGGCACATGATCTCTAAAAGGTTTGCTATCACTGTTCTAGAGGAAAGATTCATGGAATGGCATTTAATCAATCACCATTCATGTACTGCACTGGCTTTATCACTTCTCAGCTTGTGATCTGAGGTGAATCACATTTCCACTTGTTGTAGGGAAATTAGGAAAGTGAAAGTGACAGGCAGAAAGCAGAAAGTAAAAGATTCCAGAACACCGGATGAGTGACTGGCTGAGTTGGCAGTTAATCCCTGGACTTTCACCTGGATGTTGCTATCTGTTCAATTCTTTCAATATCCTTTCTCTGTGGATCATCAACCATCAAGATTTCACTGGCTGGAAAGAGGTAGAGTTTTGGGTCAGACACATTGGTGGACAGTGGAGTCAAGAGCCTTACTCCCTCTCCATTTTGGATTAATTGCTGTTACCTACTGGATTCCTGAAAGACCCCTTGAAGGACAACAGACATGAGATCTCCCAACCAGCCCAGTTGGACCTGTCTCACCTTCTAGCTTTCCCTTACTTAAATACCATCATAGGGAAACACTGGATAGGACTGAGTTAGGCAGCTGGGTAATTTAGTGAGATAAGTATAGAAAACCTCTTGGACCATGGTGGGAGGGAATCAAGTTTTGTTCCTAGTTAGTTTATCTCAATCCCTCCCTGAAATCCTTACCCAGATCAAGTTATTGGCCCAAAAATATTTAAGAACATAGAGAAAAACAATTAACAGCATCCAATTTATATACCATATATTAATACCCTATTCAATTCTTATACCTATCAATACTTTATTTCACCCTACCCACATCTCTTATTTTTTCACACTGAATGAAAGATATGCAGAATATTTAACAAATGAACTCTTATAAGCTGTCTCGTGGCTGTGAATCATATACTGGTGTAGCCTCTGAAGAGGTGAAAGTAAATATTATTTAGGGAGCAATGGAGAAGATCATGGTGGGTGTGAACAAGTTGCAATGCCTTATTAATAAGTAAGTTTGAAAGAAGAATAGAAGTAAAGATTATTATGACAGGCGGGCAAAACTGAAAAGGAAAATGGGTGGTATAGCTGGTCAGCAGCTTTATTGGTAAACTTGAGGTTTCTAATGAAAAGATAAATGTCTCTAACATGGTAGAAAGAACCCTCCTGTCCAATTTTTGTGAGAAGACTGAAAAATATGGTGATGTAGTTAGAAGCCCCACATTACAACTCTCTCATCGTTCAGTAAACATAAGAAAAAACACCAGTCTGAAGAGCCTCTATAAACACAATGAGAAACTACACAGGGTCATGTTCTATAACAAAGGTCAGCATTAAGAGACAGCCAGAGACCTCCAGGCACTGTGGAAGCCATCTGGTCAGGAAGGTGTCTTTTATAAATATTGATTAGTTTTGGTTCTTGGAGTTTCTCCAGGTCAAAAATCAGTCATGAATCTACTTTGGATGGGTCTGAGAGTATATACCATGCAAGAAATGAGAATATGAACCAACTCACAGGAATCTTTTCTGACTCTCAATCTGAGGAAGGAATCACCAAGCCAGTGTGGATAGAGCTTGAGGCTATGTACTGAGAAAAAATAAGGAACAGATGTGATATATAGCTGGATTGATCTGATGCCTAGTCAGGGTTGTAGGTTTAGCTCTGGGTCTATAGCTGAGCAATCAGGGAATGAAACTTGGAGTAATGGTGAGCTAACAGTTATTTTTTTCTGAATTCAGAGCCTTCCAACTAGGTGACAAGAATTGGAGACAATATCAGTCTTCTAGAGATCTAACCAGGGCCATATATCTGCAGCTGTGTTACCTAGTCACAAATATGAGTTTGCAAACTTCAGTCCAATAATACAGGAGAGATTAGATTTTGTCCAAGATAAGATCATGTATGGCTCTTGTCTGAGGTACCCCCTAGAGCCCTGGAAATCACATTATTCAATATTCATAACATTCAGAAATAATGCCACAGTTCAGGATCATTAAAGGTCTCTACCATCTCTGCACGAGTGTGAAGAGTCAGATTGTAATGCAAAATTCCAACTTGGATAATTAGACTGAAAAAAACAGTAACAAAAAATGGTATCCATGATAAAGAGCCATTCTGAAGTCAAGGACTGTCAAGACACAAATCTAGAAAAGAATGACTATAATATCTATAGGCCAAAATTAATATCTTAGTCACAGGAACAATTATAATTCCTTTGGAAGAAATGAGGTATATTTAAAAAATATATGAATGAAATGTGATTTCTTAAGTCATAAAAGAAATGTGAATGCTAGAGAACAGACAGGGAATTAGAATTAACAGCTTTGTACAAGAGATGAAAAAATTTACTCAACTAATAACTTCCACAAAAATTAGAATTGACTAAAATAATGTCAATGATTCCATTAGATAACAGAAAATTTTAAGTAAAATAAAAGACAATTTTAAAAAACAGTTGGAAAAATGTTGCTTCAGACAAAACAGATAATTGAGCCCCCCAAAAAAAACAAATAAAAAATATTTTAAAAATCATTGAACAGCCTGAAAACCTTGACCAAAAAGTCATCCTATATACATGATTTTAAGAAATTATGAATAAAATATCTCCACAACTATTATTGCCAAAGGGAAAAATTTCTAAAATATATATAGATCACCTCTTAAAGAAAAGTCCAAAATGATAATTGCTAAAAACCTAATGGAATTTAGAATTTTTATGTTAAAAAGTAACCTAAAAATCTATTTAAAAAGACATAATGAACTGAGAAGCTACAGTCAGAGTAACATGCACATATACACAATGATTGGAAGCTACCATTATAAAGAAACTTACTGTTTAGCAGTTCAAAGGCAGTATATATATGTATATATATATAGATAGATAGATAGATAGATAGATAGATAGATAGATAGATAGATATTTAAAACATGTATATTTACCCAGCAAAATAATATAAATCTATTGGCAGTGACACTGAGAAATAATGCCTTAATGTAATAGAGGATTCCCAAACAATCTTGATGAAAAGATTGGAGCTGAATAGAAATATTGAAGTGCAATAGAGTAATTGGAGGAAATATGAAATGTTTACTTTCTAAATGTAGGAGAACAATCAAGTTTCATCTCAGAACTCCAATGACACCAGCAGTCACAGAGGAACATAATATAAAGGGCCTTGGAGTGATTTTGTGGGGTTCTGATAATATTTAAAGAAAAAGTGAGGGCAAAAAGGACACTTGAGGGGAGGAACAGGCTTCACTTTAACCTCTCTTCCATCTGAATTGAGCAAAGAAAGATAAAACAAATACGGATACACTCACACCTACACACAAATGCAAAAAAAAAAGTCTATAGAAATATGTTCAGTTTAATAGATTTGGATCTGGAAAGAGCTTAGAGGTCATTTATTCATAACTTTCAGTTTACACAGGAAAAAAGCCTAGCACTGAGAGAAGTGGAGAGTAAGGAATGTGTTTCAGGGAACTACTTTCAGGGGAGTGGAGGATGTCATATCATATAATAATCATTTAAAACAAACCAAAATACAGTTATATCTGGCAGAAAACATAAATATTCATCTGGAGATTTAACATGCACTTAATTGGAGAAGAAACATAAATGAAGTTTGAGTGATAAGACCTTATGGAGTACTTGTACTAGGGAAAAATAAACTTTGGCCCTTGGGAAAATGTCATGACAGCAGAAGAATTCTGAGTGTCCTGAAATAGCTCTAGAGACTGTAAAAAGGATTTCTTTATTCCTTTTATAATTTGATGGGGGACCTGGAGGTCTTCTTAACATAGGGATATGTAGGGATTAACCAACCCACAGTGATAGGAAGTGAGGTAGGAAAAGGTTATAAAAGGAATCAGTGCTGACAATTAGGGCTGGCAGTTGTGGGGCAGTTGGCTGCTGGGCATGAGTTGGTTGTTGAGTGTTGGTTGCTGATAGTATGGGTTGATTAGTTGGTGGTTGCCATTTAGTTGCCGTAATATAAAGGCAGGCCTGAGCTTCCTGAGAAGACTTTTGGCTTTAGCCTTTAGAGGGCTTTTTGCCTATTGAGTTGTTTGGCTTTTGGTTGGGGTTGTTGGGGTTTTTTCCCTTCCTGGAACTTTTTGGAAGGTAGCTGTTCTTCACTGAAAGACTTAATTGGGGTTGGATTAAATATTAATTTGGTTGGTTTTGATTGGACTGCATTGGGTTGGAATTTGTGGGGTGGTTGTTATAAGCAGTAGTTATAGGAAGTTATAGTTAAATATAGGAAGTTTTAGATAGTATTTATAGGTAGTTATAGATAGTTATAGATTAACTAGTGTTACAATTAAAAATGATAAAGACTGATATAATAATAGAAATTAGTATTTTAATTAAAGCCATGGCCATGTTGGTAAAATATATATATGACCACGCCTATCTTTTATATTTACCACTGGAGCCCATTCTCTCCACACGTCAGTCAGCCCTTCAGGAAGATCAAGAGGCCTCCTCTAGACCCTCCCTCTGAATTTAAACTCCCCCTGCATGGGGACCTTCGACGTTCTCAGGCCCTAGGACCCACTGGAATCATGGGTAATGTAGTCTCAAAGCTCCCACGTGTCCACGAACACTACTTTTTAAATGGCACTTCCCCAATTCAAAACAACATTTCTCCCTGAGGTCCAGCAAAAAAAAAAAAAAAGTCGGTCAGCCCTTCAGGAAGATCAAGAGAGCTTTCTTTTGGCCCTCCTCCCATTTAAACCGTCCTATGCATGAGGACATAGACGTCCCCATGCCCAAAGAACTGGAAACCGGAAACCCATTGGACCAAGGGAAATGTAGTTTGATAGTCCCCACGTGTCCATAGAAAATTTGTGAGACACTTCCAAATAGCACTTCCCAGAATTTAAACAAACACTAGTAAAGACATTAGGAAAATTTCTTTCTCTACCTCTCTCCTATATTTCCTTCCTTTTCTATATATATGTATATGTATACATATATATGTATATATTTACTATCTCTATTTTAATTAAACTAAATCATTAATGTTAAAAACTCCTAGAAGTTTTCTTTTCTCTGGCTTAAAGGGATAATATAAATTTACAACTCTACTATATTCTCATTAAAACTTAATTTATTAAAAGCCTCTCTCTTATTTTGTCAAAACTCCTATTTTAACCCTTACAAGACTAAGATCTCAACAGCATTAGATGGATCAAACTTTTGAATACTTATAATTTTCAAGGCTTATCTTCTTCAACTTAGTAAGAGGACTTTCAGGGCCTGGTTGTAGGAAATGCTTGACAGACCAATCATTATCTCTTCTGATTTTTCTGTCAGGAAGAAAAATCTTTGTACTAAAAGGACTAGAACAAAAATGTCTTAATAGCAATTGATACTCAAGACAAATAGAGGCACATGTAGTTGTCTTGGAGAAATTCAAAATCCCAGGCTCAGTTTGATTAAATCTCCAGCTCTTTCAAAACTCTAATAAAAGGGGGCAGCTGGGTAGCTAGAGACTGGAGGTCCTAGGTTCAAATCTGGCCCCAGACACTTCCCAGCTGTGTGACCCTGGGCAAGTCACTTGACCCCCATTGCCTACCCTTACCACTCTTCCACCTATAAGTCAATACACAGAAGTTAAGGGTTTAAAATTAAAAAAAAAAAAAGAGGAAAAAAAACTAATAAAAGAAGCATCAAAGATATTTAAAAGACTTTAGAAAACAGATGTGAAAGTTGTGTGCTATAAATAACAGATAAATAATGTAGGTATAGTAGGTAAGGGCTAGTTGGTTTTCTATATTCTTGATGGTAAATTCCTTTGGGCCAGTAATCAGGAGTTATTAGGTTGGGAAGGTTTTCAGAGAGAAACTGACAACTTACCACTCCATATAAATCAGGTTTTATTTAACTAAGGACAGGTAGGGGAAGGGAATTGGGTGATCTAACTGGTATTATAACTAATTCCTCCCTCTAAAGTCCAACAGATAGATGTTACTACACTGAAATCTACACTAAAGATCCCAGCTACCTGGCCTAACCAGACTCCCCCCACCCCTTTCCTGGTATTCAGAGTAAGGGAAACTAAAAGGTACATAGGTCTACTGGGTCAGAGGGAGATATCTCACAAATGGCTGTCCTCTGTGGCTGGCAGGAGTCCAGTAGATAATCAGAGCAACAGGTAATAGATCCAATAAGAAGGGGAGTAAGGATTTTATTCATACAGTCCACCAGTGGAGTTTAACCCAAACTCAACCACTTCCCCAAAAGGTAACAGACTTGAAGAATAAGTCCACAGACACAGACAGGATCTTCCTCCAAAGAGAAAGCCAAATTACAGCTGTCCCATAAGAGTCATTATCTCCAGAGTTCTGGAATCTCTCTTTGCCCCTGCTTTGGCCCTTCCTTCTTCCTCTCTATCATTTCCTTATAACAGCTAGGAGCAAAAATTGCAGAGTAAAGGATTCTCTATTCATCAAAACCTGCCACACACCCACTCTCAAAGCAAATAAATTGCCCAAAACAAAGGATAGCAGGAGAAACACATAGAAGGGACACATCTCATAGAAGTGAGAAGAGAGAGTAACCTAAGTGGTGCAGCATCCACTTCAATACACAGATTGTGGACCAACCAAATGAACTGTTATATGGTCAGAGGCAAGGAACCAACAAAGCAGTGTATCAACACCCTGTAAGCTGCACAGGTCAACTAAAGCAGTGGATCAGGGGATAAACCCAAAGCTCTTTCAAGTAGCCTGGGGCAATAGAGCTTAGTTGTGCCCAGAACAATGTACAGTCAGATGCTGCTCCAACTTGAACCATTTCCCTTGTTGTCTCATGTACTTGCTGGTTTTGATCTATTCCCTTTCTTTTTCCTGGCTGTATGAAAATGTGTTGGGCTTTTCTCTGTTCTGTAGCATAGTTACTTTCATTAATTGGAAGTACATTGAATGGAATAGCAAGAGAGTATTTGATAAACAAGGTTCGAGCAACCATCATGATACTTTAGAGCCACAGACTGAATTGTGATTGAAGGAGGGAAAGCAGAAATTCAGTGTAGGTTTAAGTAGATTTTCACAACTAAATAATGTGCCAATATATCATTGAAAGTAATTTAATTAATTAATTAAACATTTACTTAGCTAGGAAGCATAGTGTTTTAGAATGGGTATTACTTTCTAAGTCAAGAAGAAAAAGGTTCATTTTTGCTTTTGCTACTTACTACCTATCTGTCTGAATTACTTGCTCAATTCAGACTTTATGCCCGAGTTCTCATGTGTCAATTTAAGAGTTTCACTCTATGACTCTAAGTCCTTTCTAAATGTTTATCTATCATTCTGTATTGTTGAGAACACATATAAACCATCAACAATGTTAAAATTAATCAGGTTAATTTACTTTCACTAAACTCAACTCTTATGCTCATTGTGGATTGGGATCACTTTGTGTTCCTAAAGGCTCTAGTAGTAGAAAAGTGAATTGTACCTGATCAGGACTATCAAGCTGAAAATATTTGAATGGGTACTTGGATAAATCCCAAGAGGCTTGCTGAGGATTACCTTATCTACATCAGTTAAGTTTGGGCAACAAATGATTGAATTTGGATATTGCAACTAATGAAGAATTGATACCTGAAACACAGAGTTTACCCTCTGAATTAGTGAAATCTGAGATCTTTTGGCAAATCCAAATATACTCTGCTTATATAGGCAAGAAAGTAAGTCCTGAGATGTCTTGATTAATGAGTCTTTATGGAACAAAATTAACTATGTTCCAACAAATAGGCAAAATCTTTATAAATGACTTCATAGAGAACCGTAGTTGTGTACCTCACTGAGCAAGAACCTCTACCTTTGTGAACAACTACTGTTGACATCTGCCCTGGGTGACCAAGAAAGGATACTTTATGTGTATTCTTTCACAATTTTGATGGTAATCCTCCATTCCTTTGGGATTTCAAACATCTTCATCTTTTAGGTAAATATCCTTTGGGTTGCTGTCAGTTGTGAGGAGTGCCAGACATTCAAGCTACAAATAATTGAGGTGTTGCTTTATTTTACATTGGATTCAACAATACATGTACCAAAATAAGTAATGGCAAAATGATGTGAAAAACATTTTTTCCTTATGAAGACGGCTTTATGGAACTTTCATCATAATTAGATCAACAAAGTCCCATTGTTGTTGACCCACTGTCAGATCATGGAAACTACAGAGGATAATAAATTCTTTTTATTTTTCCTTGAAAAAGATTCTAAAAACAACTCTTTTTTTCATCCTGCAAAAGCATATTTTTCTAATACTGATCATGTGATTTGTCCCTATGTCTACTTAATGCAAACAAACTCTCAAATGCCCTGAAGTTAATCAAAAGAGTGTCCTCAAGGAATGAAAAGTAAATTGGAATTAAACTTGAATGTGGGAATTTTAATTATTATTTTTGAATTTGGGATTTGAAATTAATTTCTATCCATATAAATATATACAAAATTGCACAAAATATATTTTCTTATGTCATCTTGTATTTTACATGCTATAATTAGGGAAGCACTGCAATGTATTACCAGGGTTAACTGTCAAATAAAGAACATAAGAGACCTCTAAAGGAACAACACAGGTAAAAATAAAAGGGAAATATATCAGTTTTCGTATCTTGAGCTATTCGTTAATATTATTTAAAGAAATGGACAAAAGTTCTCATTTGTCTAAGTCATTATCTATAGTAGATAATCTAATATATTATCTCTTATTCTGCTGTTGGTTTAAAAGGAGCCCCCCAAAAAGGAGCTCATTTTAAGATGGATTGTGTAAAATTTCAGAAACGTGGATATCATGAGTATAGAACAAGGCTATTGTTTAGTTGTTTAACTTGTTTTTGACTCTTCATGATCCCATTTGGAGCTTTCTTGGCAAGGATACTAGAATGATTTCCCATTTACTTCTCCAGCTCATTTTACAAGTGAAGAAACTTAAGTGAGTTGACCAGGGTCACACAGTTAGTAAGTACCTCAAATCAAATTTTAACTAAGATCATTTTTTTTTTATTTCAGGTCTTACACTCTATCTACCATGCCACCTCTCTGACTATAATATTGATTACTTTTATTTCGTGGGCTTCAGAAAATACTTTTATCTTAAAATGCTTTCCTGATATAATTCCTTTTCTTCCTATGCAATTCAAAATAATAAAATCAGTAGAAAAAACTGTAGATAACTAGGTGGTGTAGTGAATAGATGGGTGGATCTTGAGGCAGGTAGATCTAATTTCAAATCCTACATATTTGATCCTGGAAATTTTCCTTAACACTTATTGCCTCTATTTCCTCTTTTTAAAAATGGGGACAATAAAAGCACTCATCTTGTAGAGTGTTGGGGAAAATACAATGACAATATTTTTAAAGATCTTCATGAACCTTAAAGCACTGAGTAAAAGAAAACTATTAAATAATGTTGCACTATCCTATGAATGAATTAATTTTAGCTCTAGGAGAAAGCATAACTAATCTCAAATCTGACCAAACTAGAAATTTAAAAGGGCAATCAAGAAATAAAATCATAAAGATTGAATGAACATATTCCTGAACAGAAAAGGTGATAAATTACTCTAAATTACTACTGAACTAATCATGTCTGATAGATTCCTGAGAATTCTTGCTGACCAGTCATAACAAGTTTTATCTCTAGTTGCTCAGAAGAATGTATGATTATCCTCCATGATGAATGCATCACCACTATGATCAGTCAATATATCACATTCAAATTAAGTTCATGTTTAAGTTCTAAGAATTTTATACATTTAATGTGATTAACTTACTTAATAGGCTTAATAATTAATATTACTCCATCTCATTCTAGCTTTACATTTAATTATACTGATGACTTTAGTCTTCAATGAAAATCTTCTGAAAGCAATAGATGGTAGATAACCAGCAGAATTCCAGAAGATATGTCCTCTCTTCTTTATAACCCTATACCACTCAGAACCTGAATTTATTGATTCCAAGTTAATAATTACATTATTACTCATATTTTCAAATCCATTCTAAAGAAAATATCCAAAAAATTGGAAAAGAAGATAAATATTTAGAAATAATCATTAGTCCCATTTTCTACTTTAGTTACCCAGGGTTCAAAAGTACACTTTTCCAAGACACATAGGCAAAGTATTCTCCTTCTCCACACCCCCTCCTTTTAAAAAGAAAAGGCAGTTTCATAGCTCAATATAAAAGCTTATAGAGGTTCCTTTAGGCAAGTTTACATAATCCCTGCTTTTGATGGATGATTCAGAAAACTGAATAAGATCACTTTTCTTCATTCATTCATTTTCATTCATTTTTAAGCACAAGCTTTGTGGAATGCCCTAAAAAATATAAAACTATAGACTAATTCTATGAGACTTAACTACTCATGCAAAAGCTACAATCATCATTATTTTTCTTTTCAGAAACATGATTGTAAGGAACTTAGTTCAGTTCTTTTTCTGGACATGAGCTCATTTGCCTGGTGCTCTCAGTAGTCTGTCTTCTAAATGATAAAAAAGATATGGCTGTTCAGCATCTATAGAAGGTAGTTTTCACATTCTGCTAAGCTAGCCCACAGTATGCTGACATCTAGTTGTAGCAAAATGTAGATAAAGGAGTGAACATGGGATTATTCATTTCTTGTCTGTCTCTTGAGTTTTTAATTTTATACACTGCCTCCAACAACAGAGGACTTAGCTCTCTGATACATTTCTAATGACACTCAATGATTCCTGTTCCAAATATAACATTTCTAACAAATATTGAACCAATTTACAAAGAAAGAAAAAAAAGAAAAAGAGAGGAAGGGGAAAGGGAGAAATGACAAAATAAAGAGAGAAAATAAACTCTTCATTTTTTACTCTGTCAATTTCCACAACCAGCTGCCAAGGCAACCTTGAGAGAAATACTCAGCAGCTGTTGCTGCAAATCTTGCTACAGATGTAAGTCACAAACAACTTCTTTAAAAAAGAAAAGGCAATCCTTGTCATTAGTCTTAAAATCCCTCTGGCACAAGTAATAAGCGTAATTATGGCACAGTAAAGCACATTTCATCCTTAATGCTGAATAAATGTAATGACTTCATAACAAAATCCCTGACTGACCCCCTAGTGAAGTATCATCTTTCTTGTCCTTAGTGGTGACTTACACATATTTGCCATTCACAATTGGCCTGCCATTGTTCAGTATCAATGATCCCTGAAAAATACTGTTAGTATCATGAGAATTCTCTACAGTTATGAATCTCTATGAACTTTGAATACCTGAGTGCTGAAAATTATTTGTGCATGTAGATTTATTTAGTTACTAATATTGAAAAAAATTAAATAAGAAGTCATTTCAATTTAATATGAAATAGTATTGATGTATTTGTATCTGAAATAGAGAAAAAAAGATTATATTTGGAGATAAGAGTCCTGATTCTATAACCAGAAGTTGGCTAGTTGCTAGCCCTTTTGCCGCTATTCTCATTTCTATTCTGTATGTCTTTGATAGAAATATTTCTGTTAGTTTTCTATCACCTAGTGCAGGGGTTGGCAACCTTTTTGGTCGTGAGAGCCATAAACACCACATTTTTTAAAATGTAATTTCGTGAGAGCCTTACAGTGCTCACAGTGCGCTCCTGTAACAACGCCTGAAAAAAAATTGACTTTATGGCTCCTGCAGAAAGAGCCATATCTGACCCTCAGAAGAGCCAGATATGGCTCGAGAGCCAGACATTGCTGACCCCTGCCCTAATGGATAATTTGAGACCTGAGCTGAAATCTAGCCTTGGACACTTACTAGCTATGTAAACTTGATCAATTCACTTAACTATGTTGGCTTCCATTCCTCATATGCAAACTGGAGAAGGAAATGGTAAACCATCCCGGGATCTTAATCAAGAAAACCTCAGAGTCACAAAGAGCCATCTATGACTGAAAAAAGAACTGAACTACTATCTTTCCTATTAGAATCAATAGATCAAGAACTGTTCTCATTTTTTCTTCTTTTTATTGTTAAGGCTAAGCATAGAGTTTGACACATGATGAGTGCTTAATAAATGCTTGCTAACTGACTGAATCAGGGTTATAGGAGTTAGAACTGGAAGATCACCTGGTCCAACTTCATCATTTTGAAGATGAAACCAGCTAGGTTAAGTGACTTACTCAACCACCCACAAATCTACACATTTATCTGATGATTATTCCTCATACTTAATCATGTTAAAAAAAACAACTTGGTTCTCTCCTAAGGATACCACACAATATCTGCTGCAACTTTCTCAGATGGTGAATGTTTTGTTTTTTCTCTCACTCCCCTTTGTTCATTGAGCCAGGAGGCAGAGTAGGTGGATTCTTTGATTTCCACAGTCTGATTTTCTATGTCATTGCCTTTTGTCATTCCTAGGGAGTCCAGTATTCACATTGATGATCATTCTGAGCATATAACTATAAAAATTCTTGAATTCCTTAATGACAAAGTCCTTTGTTACACTTTTCAACCTTAAATCTACATATTAATATCTTAGATCATACTATCCCCTAAGATTGCATCATTTATCATTTCCAGGATATATAGCATATAATTTTCACTCTTAGATCACATTTTCCTTTCTCTGCTTCACAGTTGTACGAATTCATGCTTTATTTTGTCTTTATCTGAAATTCCATGACCAATCCATATTCTCTCAGTTCATTGCCCTCACTTTGACTTCATTTGTATCTTACCTTTGATCCTGTGGTTTGAAATTTTAATGCTTCATTAGCTAATACCTAAGAATTCCTTACTGCCACTATTTCCACAATCTGTAAATCATTATTTCTAAATACCATCAGGCATACTATTTCTCTGCTCTAGATCTAGAGGTACTGAGTATCATTGGTAAAATTTGATGAAATTGAGCTGATTTCCCTCAATACAAATTCATGAGATATATTTCCTGCTGGGCCTTTGTGATGCTTGGTAATTCTTCTACACTACCCTTATCATCTGTTTCATTTCCCCAATAACCATTCTAAACATTTTCCTTACTTTCACAACCAGTTTTACCACCCTCTAATTCATAACTGTTAAAACTGAAAACCTTATCTTCTACTTGACTGAGAATATTGCAGTCATCTCTCAAGAATACTTCAGCTCCTTTACTCCAATTCACAAAACCTCTTAACATCGTCACCCTGTCTCTTTCATCCTTAAACTAACAAAAGAAGATATCTCCCTGCTGACAAAAATATTAATTCTGGCTTATTCCTCTACTGAAGTATTGAAATTGATTCCCCTCCCAACTCCTCCCATAGTCACTGTCCCCTCATCCAACTGTCATACATCTTCAATCTTTTCCTTAACCTTGGGCTCTTTTATATAACACTGCAAATATGCTGATTCCTTCAAAATATATTTTAAAATCTTTCCATTTTTCTTTGAGCCAGTTCAGCTACAGTTCAAACTTCCTCTTCAGTTTATCTCTTCAGATGATGAAAAAGTTGCCCTTTTTTGCCTCTAAAATTTCCTTATAATTTAATCTCACCTCAATTGGTGGGATTGAAGTTGTATTCCTGCTCCCACTGATATATTGGATCTGTTCTCTCAAAGGTTACCAGTGATTTCCTCATTGTCTAATTCAATCCTTGGACTTGTTCTCTCTACAATTATTATCCCTAGCAATTGCCTCTTATTTGATAGTATCTTTTCACTTCTCATTTAAAGCTCAGAAAATTCAAATTCTTCTAGTTCTCTTCTTTTTTTAAAATAAACTTTCCTAATTCCTTTTCCTTTATTTAGATATTTAATATTGAGTGAGATGAAATTGAGGGTGATATTCTCAGAATGAGCATTCAACTCACAAAGGCTAGTAGTTTGTTACCTTTTGTTAATTGATGACTGAGACAAACTTAGGAGGAAGATTGATGGAAGACAGAAAGGGCAATGAACAGCAATGTTGTTTCCCTTACCTCACCTAAAGTGGGTTGAAAGAATCTACACCTCAGATATAGGTGTTATAGATTGTGAGTAGAGGTTAGGAGGAAAGGTGGAGGAGCCTTATTGCCTGCTTTCTGCCTAGTCAGTTGACATTTTTTTAGCCCATCATTGAAGTGCCCATTTTCATGAAGGAAATAAATTGCCTTTTTTTACTCCTACCTTCTGACTCTGATTTTATTTAAGTGAGCCATTATTTTTATTTAAGGTAATATGTTGATATTAAATATATTTTACTATTATATACTATGTAAATATTTACTACATATAAAAGGATATATATGAATATGTATATATCTATTTCTTTTTCTACTCTTTTTTTCTATGCCATTTCCCTAAGAAACTTTTCACAATAATGTTTTAATAAACTCTAAAATATTTATTTTCTGACAAAGTTTCTTAACCTTGAGATTCAGAAATATAATTTCCTTCAATATATATTTAAGTGTTTTTCTATAAATTTAAATTTAATATGTCCCCAAACTAATTTCAATATTACTATATGTGGTGCCACATTTCAATCTGTCATATTCATAACCTTAGGATTAAATATTCTAACTATTTGAAATCAGTTTCATAATCTCTATGACATCTCTCATATACAATTTTCCTGATTCAATGCAAACAATCTGAAGACTTTATTACCAAATTATTATTTGGACTGTAAGAGCTTCTTCACTTGTGTTCTTTATAGAAATTACATTACACTTTTGTATTTATCAATTAAAATAATATTTTATATTCCCATATTACATACAAAAGCAATTTTAATATTCTTTTTTATGGGTGGAGCAAAGATGATGGAGAAAGTACAGAACTTCATCTGATCCCTACCAAATTGCCCTCCAAAAAACCATAATAAAATGCCTCCGAAAGAATTCTGGAGCAACATAATTCTCAAAAAGATGAGGTGAAGTAATTTTTCACCCCATAACAACTTAAAAGGCTAACACAAGGGATCTAGTGCAACAGGAAGGAGATGGAGTGAAGCACGTGAGGGCAGGTGCTACTATAACAATAGGTATTAGACACAGTCAAAGCAGCAGCAACAGCTTCTGGAGCTTTCAATCACAGATGGGTCAGACAACTTTTCAGGAGATTACATGGATTCAATTGAAGTTTTGGGTGCAAGACACACTTCTTATTGCCCATGCACAGCACCAAGTTATATTCTGGTAATGCAATACTAGCAGATATCAACTAGTCACAGAAGAACAGGGGACCTTGGAAGAATAGAAAGTAGGTTGATCCCTACAGCCAGCTCAAAAGGAAGCTGCACAAAGAACCTGAAAGCTTAGAACAGTATTCCCTTCAAAAATGGAAGAAACCAATTGTTAAGTGGCACAAAAATTCAATGAAGAGAACTATTCAAAATGCAGAATTGATCAAATGGAGGAAGAGCTAAAGCAATACTGTAAGTAAAATAAATTCTTGAAAGGCAGAATTGACTATGTAGAAAAAGAGGTACAAAAATTAACTGAGCAAAATAACTTTAAAACTTAAAATTGTGCAAATTGAAGAGGAAGTACAAATGTTAACTCAAGAAAATCATGATGTAAATATTAGAATTAGGCAAGTGGAAGCTAATGACACAATGAGACATCAAGAAAAAAATCAGTCAAAAGAATGAAAAAAATAGAAGAAATGTGAAATTTCTCATAGGAAATACAACTGGCCTGTAAAATAGATCCAGAAGAGATAATTTAAGAATTATTGGACTACTTGAATTCCAGGATCAAAAAAAGACCTTAGACATTATGTTCCAAGAAATTATCAAGGAAAACTGCCCTGATTTTTCCCAGAGGGCTAAATAGAGATGGAAAGAATGTACTAATCACAGCCTGAAAGAGATTGCAAAAGGTAACTCCCAGGAATTTTACAGACAACTCTCATAACACCCAAATCAAGGAAAAATATTACAAACAGTCAAAAAAAAGTCAAAATGGAACCATTTTCAGAATAACACAAGATTTATCAGCTTCTACATTAAAGGGTCAGAGGGTTTAGACCAGTGGTTCCCAAACTTTTTTGACCTATCACCCCCTTTCCAGAAAAATATTACTTATCCCCCTGGAAATTATTTTTTTAATTTTAATAGCAATTAATAAGAAAGATAAATGCACCTGTGGCCATCACCTCCCTCCTGGATCACTGCAGCACCCACCAGGGGGCAGCAGCACCCACTTTGGGAATCACTGGTATAGACTATAATATTCCAGAGATGACAGGACTTAAACTAAAAATCACTTATATAACAAAACTGAGCATAACCCTTCAGGGGAAAAATGAGAACTCAATGAAATAGAAGATTTTCAAACACTCCTGGTGAAAAGACCAGATCTGAATGGAAAATTTGACTCAAACATAAGACTCAACAGAAGCAGAAAAAGGCAAATAGGAAATAGAAATCAAGACATTCAATAAGATTAAACTATTTACATTCCCAAATGGGGACATGATTCTAATAACTCTATAGAACTTTGTCATTATTAAGGCAATTAGCAGCTGAATACACAGAAATAGGACAAGGGTGTGAGTTTAATTTTATAGAATATTCATAAAAATAGAAAATAAAATTAAAGCAGGAGAAAGAAGAATGCATTGGGAGCAGGAGGAGGGGAAAATTAAATAGGTTAACATATTGCACATGAAAACTTTTATAAAGGAATCATGTGGGAGTTGGGGAGGAAAGTACATGAAGTTTACTCTTATCAGAATTCACTCAATGAATGAAGAATATATGCAATCAATTGGGTAAAGAAACCTATCTTTTTTTATAGGAAAGTAAGAGGCAAAGTGGATAAAGAGAAGGGGAGTGGGACTGATAGAAAAAAAGAGAAGTATGGGGAAGGTGGGACTCAGAATTTAAAGAGGGGCAAATTTGATACAGAGTAATACACAATAATCATAATGGTGCAAAATTTATTTTTGCAAGTCTCTCTAATAAAGACCTCATTTCTCAAATACATAGAAAAATGAGTTGAAGGTATATATAAGAATACAGATGATTCCCCAATTGATAAATGGTCAAAGGATATGAATAGACAGTTCTCAGACAAAGTAATTAAAGCTCTGTATAGTCAGGAAAAATGCTTTAAATCTGTATTAAGTGAAAAAATGCAAATTAAAGCAACCCTGATATACCATTCACAGCTATTACAGTATTATGTTTGAAAAGGAAAATGATAAAACTTGGAAGTGATATTGGAAATTTGAGATACAAATGCAGTTTTGGGGGAGTTCTGAAATGATCCAATCATTCTGGAGAGCAATTTGGATCTATACCCAAAGAGCTATACTATTACATACCCTTTGACCCAGAAATAGCATTCCTAGATTTGTGTCCCAAAGAGAAAAAAAGGTGAAGGACTTATGTTTACAAAAATGTTAAAAGCACCTATTTTTGAGGGATCAAAGAATTAGAAAAAGTGAGGCAATTCTCATTTGGGGAATGGTTGAGTAAGTTATAGTATATGATTATAGTGGAATACTATTATACTATAAGAAATGAGAAGTAGGAGGATCTCAGAAAAACCTGGAAATATACAAACTGAAGCAGAATGAAATAAAAACCAGGAGAAAATTGTACACAGTGATAGGAATAGTGTACAACGAACAAATGTGAATAACAGCTATTCCCAGCAACACAATGATCCCAAACTATCCTAAAGGACCCATGATAAAAAAAAAATACCATCTGCTTCCCAAGCTAAAGAACTGATAGAATCGGAATCCAGCCTGAATCAAATGTTTTTCATTTAATTTCTTTGTTTTTTTCAAGTTAGAGTTTCCTTGCAGAAAAGGATTAATATGGAGAAATGCGTTCATGATTGCACATGTAAAATCTATGTGAGAATGCTTACTATTTTAACATAAGTAGATGGATAGTGAGGAGGGAGGGAAGGAGTTCAAGACCCAATATTCTTTGAAAAATGTTAGAAAAATGTAATTGGGAAAATAAAACAAAGTTTTCTCCTTAATTAAAAAAATTAAATTGTTTTTTAATAGATTAAAGACGTTGCCATTGCCATTTTGAGAGACTATTTTTTCCCCAAAGGTAAAAATGCTAGTAAGAGAATCAGAATGAAACAGATTTTCTCAATTATAAATTCATTTCTACTTCAACTAAAAATAAATTCATTCTGAAAACCTTAGTGGCCACTTGGCACCTTTGATTTAACATAGGAAATTTTGATATATTATTTTTCTCTTATGTTAGCTTTATATGTATATATTTTTTTATTTTCATGTTCCTTTGTACATCTTTGGTAATTTGATATGTATATCATGATATAGCACAGGAATTTATTTGGAATCATGATGTTTTATCTTCAAAGAACTAGTTCTATTGAAAGAACATATCCTTAAACATTATTTCTATCAAACAAAATTATTTTGAATTTCATTATTATAAATTTTGAATTCATCTTAATGTGACTAACATTAGGGTTTTCTAACACTATTGATCACAAACCTTCATATGTTATGCTCCCCAATATCAATGAGCCAGACAATATTATTTAGCTTTAAAAAATAGATATATATTGAGGTAGTACCAAAATACCTCCACAAATGTCTAGGAGGAAATCTCTCGTGGGTACATATAAAGTCCAGGGGAATGTAAAAACATGCTGAGACAAAAAAGGGGAATATGAATTCAAGCTTAGACGGAGATATATAGCAAGTAGGTAATGCATGGCTCCTAGGTGATTGAAAGTGTGTTTTTCCCCTGCCTTTCTGGAGACACTACAATGTTGCCTGTTATGTATATAGTTTTCTGTTGTGTATTTTCTGGTTACTGTTCCACAGAAAAAGATGCCCCTATGCCAGGTAACACCTGTCATCCTATCCCTTCTCTCCTGCTTTCCTGTTTCCTTTTGGCTTAGTCACCCCTTATACATTGTAAGATCAGTGAGTATAGGGATTTTTCTTTTTGTTAGAGCCTAAAACAGTGCTAGGCAATAGTATATAGTTAATAAATATTTATTTGATTGATTTAAATTACTGGACATGGATATTAATATGGATATGTATATAAATGTATGCATGTGTGTGTGTGTGTGTGTGTGTGTGTGTGTGTGTGTGTATGCTGCCAAAAGGGATTCATTGAATGGATTTTGAAAGATCTTCAATTGGGAGATTTTCTTTAAATTCTTCAAAGATTTGGTCAATGTTGTGCCACAAATCCAAATGTTTGGAAAATTTATGTTGTTAACAATTTTGTTTTTCCTTTTTCTAGCCAGATGTGTGTCATTGTAAACACAGCTTGAAATCCAAACTGCACTTGGACATTAATAAGTCAAAGTTAAGTAATTAAGTAATCAAGTAAGGATTTCATTTTGTTTAGTGTAGTGATCAAAGGCACTTTTCAAACCATTTTAATCTAGATTATTTTCTCTGTGAGATCAGCATAATAAGAGATAATCAAGTACTTCTTTTTTTTTGAACTTCTCATTTTACAATGAAGATAATCCAAAAACTGGAATTATATGTACATATATATACACACATATATATGTAATATAAATGTATGCCTTCATCTTTCAGTGAACAGCAAAAGAAGGTGCATAGAAAGTAAAAACAAAAAACTTTCTGAGATCTGTTACTCTCCAAACATAGTATCTACATGATACTTCATAAAATATATTTGATTTCTTATCTAAGAAATCCTATAAATTTGTGAAAGTTTTCACAGTATGAAGCATTAAACTAAGCTGAGCTGAGTAGTAGAGTATAATTAAGTATTACACTTTTCTGGTAGTATGGAAAACTGCTTTTACCTGCTGCTTTTGTTTTGATTTAGACAGTAATCCTGAATTGCATAAAACTATAATCACAAGATTAAGCCCTTATGATATTTCAGTTTTGGAGTAAACCATATATGTTATCTAGATTAATATTTTATTCAGTTTTGGTAATATCTTCTATTATATCCTTTAGAAACAATATTATACCTTCTATTTGAAAAAATAACATTGGTTTTTGTTGAGAAAAACATTAATTTGCCTATGGTTCAGACTTTCATTTTAGTCATATGACAATAAAAGTTAATAGGCAATTTTATCATCTTTATAATATGAAAAATAATACCTACTATACATATCTCACATGTGTATATGGACTAAATACATAGAAGTACTATATTAACATATGCAGATACTATTATTATTATGTGAGGAAATAAGCTACTATATCATTGGAGAATTTCTAGGGAAATTCTCTAGTGTGGCAGAGTAGAGAGTGGTTTCTTGGAGACAATCAGATCTTCATTCAAATTCTCACTTTCCTAATGTGTAAATTTATTGAGTAGAGTCAACATTACTGGACACAGAGGATTTTTGAGAAATTCCAACTTTTAAAAATAGTAGAAAAGAACTAGATCTGGGATTTAATCTGTATGAAAAATTCCTGAGTATGAAAACTTCCTCTACATATGCAGGTCAGTACCAACAAAGAGATATTTCAAAACACATTCCATACTTTAAAGTTCTAGATAACTGTCAGTTTTTTTCCATACTGTTCTTGATTATAATCCAAAATTGACATACGTCCAAATTATCTCAATAGTTCTAAGTTCAGCCCTCTACAGCACAGAAAATATTTTCCCTTCCTTCCTTTATTATACTCCTTTAAATGTTTGATGATAACTATTGCATGATTCCTAAAACCTTCTAATCTCTAGCCAAAAAATGACTAGTACTCTAAATCATTGCTTAATGATGATGATACTAGGATCATCTTTTATCAAGTGTTTTCTGTTTTCAAACCACTTTTATCATAACAACCCTATGAATAGTTAATGCTAGTATCTATCCTAGGTGAGGAAAATGAAACTAATAGAATTAAAATGCCTTCCTCATGATCATATTGCTAGGAAGTTCCTGAGATAGGATCTAATCCCAGGTTCCCTAAGTCAAATCTCATAGTCTTTCTGTCAAGTATTACAGTGCTTCTCATATGTTACAGTTTTCTGTAGCATCTTAGTTCTCCTGTGGACATTCCAAGTTTATTAGTCTCTCTCATTGGATAGAAAACACTAGAGCAAAATCTTAACCCAGGAACTGTGATTTAAAAAAATGATAATTGGACTTCATTTATGAGCCTTTTATGAATTCAAAAAACATTATTCTGAGAAGGAATTCAATAATTTTACAATACTCCTAAAGAATTACGCAGCATACTTAAATATTTCTGTCCTAGAGTGATATACTCTCCTTTATTTGACCTTACTGACAACTTTTTCCACTTAGGCATACTTTTTTTCCTGAATTTTCCTGAAACTGGCACTATTGTTTCTTGGTGATCCATAAGCTATTCTGGCTGCTCCTTTTTGGTATCCCTTGGCAAAATCATTATCTTTACCACACCTACTATGCCTATGTGTATTCTAGAATTGTCGGGGGAGGGTAGTTTCAGACCTTCTTCTTCATGATTTGTTTCTTGTCATTAATTTTTTTAGGTTCTACTATCAACTTTATGAAACACTATACACACATATATATGTATATACATACATACATTTATTGGTTTGTACAGGTAATCTCTCTTCTGAAATTTGATCTCTATAAGGGATTGCATATTGGATATTCTTAACTGTGTGTTTCATACAGATCTCAAGCTCAATATGCAAAAACTGATTACTCAGTTTGCTTCTACTCTAGCCATTAAGACTTCTTAAGGGTGTCATAAATAATGCAGAGTTAAATACTAATTAATGTTCTCATATTGGGTAAACAACACAGTAGAAAGTGATCATAGTTATCTATTATATAAAAAAACCAAAGATCTAATAGTTGGTATAAGAAATCAATATTTACCAAAATTTCTAGGACCTGGAAAAGTTTAGCAGAAACAAGGCAGAGACCAGCATCTCATAAGGTATACCAAGATCAGGTCAAAATGGATAATTGATTTAGACACAAACAGTGAGATCATAACTAGTTTTAGAGAGCATGGAAAAATGTAA
This sequence comes from Gracilinanus agilis, assembly GCF_016433145.1. Lineage (NCBI taxonomy): Eukaryota > Metazoa > Chordata > Mammalia > Didelphimorphia > Didelphidae > Gracilinanus > Gracilinanus agilis. The sequence goes on from NC_058135.1 coordinate 159,197,535, forward strand.
TTGTCAGATGAATGAATAATGAAAAAGGTTTCCCCTTGTACCCATCAGATTGGTTAATGTGATTAAAAAGAAAAATGGCAAATGAGGTAGGGTTCTGGAGAAAATGGGACACAAATGTCAAAGTTAATTATTTGTACATAGTTTATACATACATTTATTTATAGTAGTTCTTTATTTGATAGCAATGAATTAGAAATAGAAGATATATCCACCAATTGGGAAATGGTTGATCAAGCTGTAGAATAATATTGTCATGGAATACTATTGTTCTCTAAGAAAAGACAAGCGGGATAGCTTAAAAAAACCTAGAAAGACATAAGAACTGATGCAAAGTGAAGAGAGCAGAACCAGGGGAACAGTATAAACAGTAACAGCAATAGTGTAAAGATGATCAATTTTGAAACACTTAGTTACTCTGACCAAGAAAGTAATTCAGGACAATTTCTAAGGACTCATGATGAAAAAAAAATCTTCTCATTTCCAAAGAAAATTGTAAAGTGAAGCATACTTTATTTTATTTTGTTTTTATTTTTTGGTCTATGTTTTCTTTTAAAACATATGGAAATATGTTTTATGTGACTTCTCACATTATCAGTATCAAATTGATTGCCTTATCAGGGAGGGGAAAGAAGCATTAGGAAGGAAGGCTATTTGGCATTTGGAATGATTTTTTAAAAGTCACTATTTTACAAATAATTGGGAAATATTTAGCATTTCTATTTTAGTACTTTAAAATATGTGAACATTTTACACATAATTAGTAAATGGTATTTCCTAATTACTTATAAATATTGACATTTAAAAGATAAATCAAAATATATTACAAGAAAAGTAGCTAAATTTTTGGGAGAAGTTCACTTAAAAAGTCTGAATTTATAGGAAAGAGTAAGGAAAAAAGGATAGGATATTTAAAAGATCTAAAGTGCAGCTTGATGATGAATGAAGGTATTTAACTTTATTTTCAGATTTGCCTTAGTATTTTTTAAAAGGATTGCTGTAACAAAATGAAAGAAATTGACTGAAATTAATGGAAAGTGCCTAAACCTATAATCATCCAAAACATTAAAAGGCTATAATGCCAAATTCTTCTTTACACTGTTTGGATCATTCATATGAATTCATCCCATTTAATAGTCCAGTTTAATTTTACATTCATTACGAACCTATCATATGTAAGATTCAGGTCCAAGCAATGGAGTACATGTTATACCCCCTTCCTCTCCCTAAACACCACATTTTAAATCCCTTGAGGTCAATGGCTTTCTCCAACTTTGTATTGTTATTATTAACTTCCAGAAGTCCACATTACATATCATAGAGAACTAATATACTTCTGCTTATCAGAATGAATGGATGTTCTACTCCTCGATATAACATTTTATATTATTCAAAAGTAAATATAAGGTTTTAAAATGATTATTATAATAGATATATAAGCAAGTATATTAGCAAAACTTATTCTAATTTTATATTTTATTTTTGTGGTCCTTTTAATATAAAACTAATATTATATACACTATTTTCAAATTACATTTCATGTTAGGTTATGGCTCAACTAGATCCCAGATAATGGTTATTTTTAGGAAAGGAGAGTATTGATATATAAACAATTTTTCTGTAAACACAAATTGTTAAAACTAGGAGTTTTTGTAGAAACTCTCCAGCCTTTCAACAAATTCAAAAATCTAAATTTTGCAGATAAGAAATCACTATCTGACAGAATTTGCTGGTAAAACTGGAAGGCAATTTAGTGGAAACCAGGTATAACCCAACAACTCACACAATATGCAGAGGTAAGGTCAAAATGGGTACATGATTTAGTCATAAAGTATGATCTCTCCACGAGTTCCCAGGACCAACTGAATTCTTCCCAAGATTCTAAACTCTCCTTAACTGACAGAAGAACTCTCCAGCAAAGCCTGCAAAACTGTTATGCCCCCTCTTTGCACCACAATGTTTAAAGAAAGAGTTCATGACGAAAGCAGAGATAGAGAGAATTATAGGTTGTAAAATGGACATGTTTGTTTCTCTATATGAAACTTAAATAATTTTACACAAAGAAAACCAGTGTAGACAAGATTAAAAGTGAAACATAAAATGGGAGTAGGTGGTGGATTCAGCAGGTTTCTCTAATAAATACTTCATTTATCAAATATATAGAGAATTTAGTAAAATTTGTAAGAATACAAGTCGTTAAATGGTCAAAGGATATGAACAGGCAGTTCTGGGGAAAATTTCAAATTTATCTATAGTCATTTAAAATATTTGAAATCACTATTTATTAGAGAAATGTAAATTAAGCAATTCTTAGGTACCACCTATCAGATTGGTTAATGTGAGAAAAATGACAAATGTTTGAGACAGCATGGACAAAAAGGGGCATTAATACATTGTTGATGGAGTTGTGAAGTGATCTAATTATTCAGGAGAGCAATTTAGAACTAGCCCAGAGGGGTATAAAAGTGTGTATACCCTTTGATCCAGTAATATCACTACAAGGTACATGCTCCAGAGATGCTAAGGAAGAGGAAGAAAAAACTGATTTATACAAAAATATTTCTTGCAACTCTTTGTTATGGAAAAGAATTGGAAATTGAGGGAATGTTACCCAATGGGAAATGACTAGATATTATTGTGTCATGTGATTGTGTCATATTGATGAAGTATTATTGTGCTAGAAGAAATAATGAACTTACAGAAACTGATGCAAAGTATTATGAGAAGATTCAGGAGAGCATTACACACAATAGTTGCACTATTGTAATGATGATCAATGGTGAAATACTTGGCTACTTTTATTGAGATTATGATTCAAGACTCTTCCAAAGGACCCATGAAAAAAAAAGCTATCCATAAGCAGAGAAAGATTTATGATTCTTGAATACAGGACAAAGCATTCTTTTTAAAAATCTTTCTTAATTATTCTTGATTTGGGGGGTGAGAGTCTATACTATCTTTCTCACCTTGGATAATATGGAAATGTTTTATATGATTGTACATTTATTATTAATGTTAAATTGCTTGGTTTCATGTAAGAAGGGGAGAGAAAAAATTTTGGAAAACAATTAAAAATGAAATTTAAACTAATTTTTTTTCATGTAACTGAGAAAAAATAACAATTAAATGTAAAAAAATTATTTAGCCTAATTCACACATTTTAAGAATGAGGAAATTGGGTATAAGAGCTGATTTTTTTGGTGGCTCAGAAGAACCTATACAGCACAATAAAAATAGCACAGGGCCAAGATTTTTGGAAGACGTGAGTTCACATCTGGCCTCAGACACTTACTAGCTATCTGGTCTTCGAGAAATTTCCTGACCTCTAAAATGGGGATTGTAAGAGGACTTACATCCTCACAGGGTTGTTATAAGAATCAAATAAGATATTGGCAAAATACTTAGCACAGTATCTAGAACAGTGGTCAGGAACCTTTTTGGCCATGAGAGCCATAAACGCCACATTTTTTAAAATGTAATTTCGTGAGAGCCATACAGTGCTCACAGTGCACTCTCCTGTAACAGTGCGCGTTCCTGTAACAGCACCTAAAATAAATTTGACTTTATGGTTCCTGCAGAAAGAGCCATTCTGACCCTCAAAAGAGCCAGATATGGCTCGAGAGCCATATGTTGCCGACCTATGATCTAGAACATAGCAGGCACTTAAAATATTTTGGTGGTTGCTGTAAGTCACACAGCTAACAAATGGAGGAACCAAGATTATAATACTGGATTTTCCTTGCTTAACTCTATTCTTTCATATAAATCACAATGCACCTAAGTAATGAAGATGACATAATAATGGGTGAAAATGAATAACTGCCTCCACACTCTTTGAAAGGAAATTTAATATTACAAATTGAAAATTGACACAATAAGTAAGAAACATATGCTTGTCTCTTATTCTTTAGTGATTCTGAGTCTCCAATGGCTGGGGTCTTCTACTTAAATCTCCATAATGTTTTGGGGCTCTAGTGCTTGTCCCCTATCTTAGGATGCATGCTCTCCACCTCTCCTAGGAACTTTTGGATATTCATATTCTCAGGTGGCTCTAGCACTTCTGAATCCCTGAAATTTGGGTTGAATGATATAATTGTGTAACCTTTAGTAGAGGCCATTTCCCTTTAATAAAGCATAAATTCTTCATTTGTTCTAATTCTCCTGTCCTCAGGCATCCATCTTCTAAATTTACAATGTCAAACTAGCTATAAAAATGAAAGTTGATTGCAATCTAGATTTAAATATGCATAATATTATCTGTCATACTTCCCCACAATTGTCTTAATAATTAATAACTGCCAAAAAGTGATAACGTCTAAACAATTGATATAAGATTGGTTTCTCAGGTCCTTCTACTGCACTGGCCAACAAATAAACTAGGTTTTGTTAGATCAATATTAATTTTGAAAAGGCACACATTCCTAGACTCAAAGAAGAGATCTTTTCATTCCCACATATGGAAGAAAATAAGATGTCATCTTCATCTAATCATTGGTTGAGCACAAAATGTACTCTTTCATGATGTCTGTTATCATCTATAACACTAACAAACTGTTAAATTTCAATATTTGTGGTTTGCATTGTTTGCATCTCTCCTATACATTTGTCCTCTTCTATAATACCATTTAGTTTTATAAAAATTTATTTAGCACCCACAGGAGACAAGGCACTGACCCAGGCAATAGGGATCAAGGACAAAAATGTGGCAGTAGTTTACTTAAAAATCTTTCCAATCTAATGGAGCATATATAGCATGTAGAAGAGAAGTAAATTCAAGGAAGTACTAGATCCCTTTGAAGATAACTCCCCACTTTTAATCTCTGATACAGTTTTCCTATGACAAATAAATAAAAAGTCTTTTGAAGAAGAGAGAAAGAACTAAACATTTATATAGCACAAATATCCTGGATAGGTGCTATTATCATTCCTATTTAACAGTTGAGCAATCTAAGGCAAATCACTTGCCAAGGGCCATTCAGCTTCTCTGGGACAAGATTTGAACTCAGGTTTTCCTAATTCCAGATACAGCATTCTATCTAATATGTCATTAGCTGCCAAAAGGGAAAGGATGTGTGGTGTGAATTCTACAGGTGGGAAACTTTACTGAAAACAATAATCACAATTCAACTACGAAACTGATATAATCAATTTTTCTTGAAACTATCACTCATAACAGACACTATGTTTTTAACTCTAAATATGATCAGAATGAAATGCTTCTCTAAAAAATACTTTAAAATTCTTTAAGTTTGGGGAATATAATAGATTTAAATTTTTATCACCCTGTTCAAATTATTATAATAAATTATAAGAGAAAATTATATTAAAGATTTGTATATTATCATTAAAGAAAGATAAAAAGGTCAAGATTATCCCTTCAAGAAGTGTGTCTAGGGTCAGCAAGGGTGGCTCAGTGGATTGAGAGGCAGGTATAGAGAGATGAGGTCCTAGGCTCAAACGTGGCCTCAGAAAATTCCTAGCTGTGTGATCCTATGAAAGTCACTTAACCCCCATTGCCTATCCCTTATTGCTCTTTTATCAGGCAACCAATACATAGTATCGATTCTAAGATGGAAGGTAAGGGTTTAAAAAATAAAAATAAAGTATGTCCCTGGATTGTAGCCATTTCCCACCATCATCTCCTTAAGTCTCATAATGATGTTTTTTTATCTTTTCTTATTTTTTAGAAAAATTGTTTTCCACGGATCCATGATTCATTTTCTTGCTCTTTTCCCCTTCCCCCAAACCCCCATACTCCACGTGCATTTCCACTGGGTTCTTCATGCGTCATTAATCAAGACTTATTTCCATATTATTATTAATTGCTCTAGTGTGGTCATTAAGAGTCTACATCCCAAATCATGTCTGTATCAACCCATGTACCCCAAAGAGATCATAGGGAAAAAGACATGTACAAAAATATTTATAGCCGCGCTCTTTGTGGTGGCAAACAACTTGAAAACGATGGTATGTTGGTGATGGAATACTATTGTGCTCAAAGGAACAATAAACTGGAGGAATTCCATGTGAACTGGAATGACCTCCAGGAATTGATGCAGAGTGAAAGGAGGAGGACTAGGAGAACACTATGCACAGAGACTGATACACTGTGGTAAAATTGAATGTAATGGACTTTTGTACTAGCAGCAATGCAATGACCCAAGACAATTCTGAGGGATTTATGGAAAAGAATGCTACCCACATTCAGAGGGAGAACTACAGGAGTGGAAATACAGAAGAAAAACAACTGCTTGAACTCATAATACTGCTTTTTTCTGTAATGTGGTAATTTTTTTTACAGTAGTCAAATGCAGTTTGAGGAGAATAAAGTTACTAGAATTGAAAATGATGGTTTTAAGTCTAAAATGAAGCATTTACTAATGTTGTGACTTTGTACAAATTATTGCTTGAGTCTTGGGTTTCTTATATAGAAATAAAGGGATCATGCTGGATTTCTAAGGTTCTTCTAGCATTAATTGCTACAATCTGAGTATGGTCTATCACACTTAATGCATAAAAACAACTAACTAAAATGTTTAAAATAATTGTAGGTCATATGCCAAACACTAGTGAATTAAATAGAAATGAGATCTTCCTTTTACTCTTTTAAGTTTCAGTTCATGAATAACATCCACAGAATTATTAGGATCCATAGAAAATGGAATGATAGGAACAATATAGGCCAAATCCCTTATTTGACAAATGAGTCCCAGAGAAGAGAAACTGATTTTTTAAGCCATCAGATCCCAATTTGATAATATAAGGTCTAACTTTATTGCTTTATTTTCTAACTCTGCTACTTCTGCAATTATTTCCTTCACAAAGCAAGTTGGTAGTACATTGTTTTTCTTTGTCTTTTCTCTGTAGCATTCATAATACACAATTGCATAATAAAATACAATTAGAGTTATTCTTGAATTTTCCCACTATCTTACTTTTATCATGTACATCTCTTGGGCTGCCACATTTACATTTTGACACTGATGTGTTATCCTTAGTATAAGGTCAAGTCCCAGTTTGAATTCATTTATTGTGGAGGAGGCATTTTAACACATATCTAATTGTTTATTAATTGAACAAATAAACATTAAGGGTTTCCAGACCTTGTTAAGGATTATTACCTCAAAAATGGGTATCTTTAAAAATTCACTCTCTTGAATAAACATGAGTATAATTTATGACCTCTTTGATATGCTAAAAGTTCCTATTGAGAAACAAGACCCTTAAGGCCTATTTGTTTTAAAAACAAAAATGGTCTGGCAAAGAAAGGGCAGCTTAGAATTTCCAAACATTCTTGTGCATTGTCAAGTGTTAAATAATTACCAAGATTTAGCCTTTGTGGACAGACACTTACACACATAGCTAAGAGTAACAAGAATCATAAAATCTCAGAGTTGAAGTTGGAAGGGTCCAGAATCTCCTCTCTAACACACTTATAGAATACTCATTAACAATAATATGTTGCAACTTAGGAATATGCAGTTGTAAACAATTATAATAATTAAAATAATCATTTTTAGAATAAATTCATTATTTATTTCTAGTATTTTACTTTTTTAAATGTTGAGTTCCTGATTCTCTCCCTCCCTCTTGACTTTTCCATAACCCAATGAAAAGGCAAGTAATCTCATATAAAGTATGTATGTGAAATCATGCAAAATATATTTACATTAACTTTATTAAAAAGCAAGCAAAGTGAATTGAAAAAGTATACTTCAGTTTTCACTCTTGGTCCATCAAATCTCTCCATGGATGTGGAAAGCACTTATTTTTCATAAAGAATCCTATGGAATTATCTTGGATAATTGTATTGATAAGATTATCTAATTCTTTCACAATTGATTTTCAATAAAAACATTACAGTTACTTTATATAATGGTCTCCTGGCTCTGCAAAGTTCATTTCACATCAGTTCATATAATTCTTGTCATGTTTTCTATTTTTTTTCCCTGAAACTATCTCTATCATGCTTATAGTAAAATAACACTCATCAAAATCTAATGCCCAACTTGTTCACTTACTCTCCTGCTGATGAGCATCTCCTCAATTTCCAATTCCAGGGTCTTCTTCAAAAGAGAGCATATAGTTATATATAAATAAATATAAATCCCTTTCCCTTTTAATTTTATCTCCTGGTAATGCAGGCCTAGGAGTGGTATCTATGGGTGAAGGGATATGCATAATTTTATACTCCTTTGGACATAGTTCCAAATTCTAAAACAGCTATACTAGTTCACACAACTCCACAAACATTTTAGTTTAGTCTATCTATTTTCTCTCAACTACTTAAGCATTGTCTTTTCTGGTAGATATGAGGTGGTTAAATACAGTTGTTTTAATTTCTGTTCTCTAATCAGTAATTTAGAATATTGCTTCACATCTATAAATAGCTTTTATTTCTTTTTCTGAAAACTGTCTGTTCATGTCTTTTACCACCTCTAAATAGGAGAATGACTCTTATTTTTATAAATTTGAAACAGTTCCTTTTATATTTGAGAAATGAAGTTTTATTAGGGAACTTGCTTTTAAAATAATTGATATTGGGGGCAGCTGGATTGAGAGCCAGGCCTAGAGATGGGAGGTCCTAGGTTCAAATTTGACCTCAGATACTTCCCACTTGTATGGTCCTGGGCAAGTCACTTGACCCCCTTTGCCTACCCTTACCACTCTTCTGCCTTGGAGCCAATACACAGGTAAGGGTTTAACAAAATTTGATATTACTTCATTTTCTATATTACCTTTTAACAAATGATAGTCTCCCTAATCATCTATTTTTATGAGCCCTGTTTTTGCTTTTTCTTTATCTGAGATTTTGATTGTTATGCCTGCTCTTTTTACTTCAGCTGAAGTATAATAGATCCTGCCCCAGTCCCTCATAAAACTGTGTATATCTGTTTTCTGTTTTGAGTTTCTCTTTTAAAGGATATATGATTGGATTCTAGTTTCTAATCCATTCTGCTATCCACTTTGTTTTATGGGTGAGCTTATCACATTCACATTCACAAGTATGATTAGTAACTGTTCATTTCTTTCCATTCTATTTCCTTCTGTTTATCTTTTTTCTCTTTTTATTCTCTCCCTTTTCAAAAGTCTGTCTTGTTTCTGTCTTTCCTAATCTGTCTTTCCCTAAAGACAGACAGATTACCTAAATCTATCCTTCCTTTTAGTCACCTATTTTTCTTTTTGTCCTTTCTTTAACAGTTTCCCCATGCAGGAAGATACAGTTCTATACATAACTGTGTGTGTGTTTGTGTGTATGTGTAATTCTGTTTTTGAATCAATTCCAATTAGAGTGAGGAACAAGATTTGCCCTCCCCTCTTACCTGCATTTTCCCTGTCACTAGAAAAATTCTTCCTTGGGTATCTCATTTAGGTAAGAAAAAGTTTCTTATTTTACCTTTGTGTTACCCTTTCTCCCATTGCATCCTCTTTTCTTACCCTTTCATTTTTTTGAGGTCATCCCAATGAAATCCACTTATACCTCTGACCTTTGTCTCTGAAGAATATTTCTACATATCAAGCAGATTGGCCAATATGATAGCAAAGGAAAGTAACAAATATTGGAGAGGATGTGGCAAAATTGGGACACGAATACATGATTGATGAAGTTGTGAATTAGCCCAACCATTCTAGAGGGTGATTTGGAACTATTCCCAAAGGGCTTTAAAAGAATGCCTGCTCTGTGATCCAGCCATATCACTGCTGGGTTTGTATCCCAAAGAGATAATAAGGAAAAATACTTGTACAAAAATATTTATAGTGGCACTCTTTGTGGTGCAAAAAAATGGAAAGGAAGGGATTCCATAGATTGGGGAATGGCTGAACAAATTGTGGTATCTGATTGTAATGGTATACTATTATGCTGAAAGGAATAATGAACTGAAGGAATTCCATGTGAACTAGAACAACCTCCAGAAATTGATGCAGAGTGAAATGAGCAGAACTAAGAGAACATAGTACTCAGAACCTGGTACATTATGGCACAATGAAATGTAATAGACTTTTCTACTAGCAGCAATGCAATGATCCAGGACAATCCAGAGAAACTTCTGAGAAAGAATGCTGTCCTTATTCAGAGAAAGAACTGTGGGAGTAGAAATGCAGAAGAAATACATATGATTGATCACACGGTTCAATGGGGGTATGATTGGGGTTTAGTGTAAAAAGATCACTCTGCTGTAAATATAAATAACATGGAAATAGGTTTTGAACAATGATACATGTATAACCCAGTAGAATTGCTTGTAAGTGCTTGGAATAGGGAAGGAATAAGGATGAGAAAAATCATGAATCATGTAACCATGGAAAAGTATTCTAAAAATATTAACCCTAAAGAATTTTTATAAAGACAAAGCTAAGGTACAGACACAGAAGGGAACAGTGAAAGCAAACACACAAAAAGTCCAAAAGAAAAATATCGATTAGCCACAGACTCTGGAAAACTCAAAAAGGACTTCAAAAACCAATTAAGAGAGGCAGAGGAAAATTAGAAAAAATATAACAAAAGTGCATCTGAAAGAAAAAAAGATCAAGAATATCAAGGGAACTACTAAAAAAAGTGAAAGATGGTGGCCTAGTAGTACCAGATCTTAAACTGTACTTAAGTAGTGATCATCATAATGATATGGTGTTGACTAAGAAATAGGGTGGATCAGTGGAATAGTCTAGTGGTAAATGTCCTTAGTAAGGACATTTGTGTGTGATAAACCCAAAGATCCCAGCTTTTGGAACAAGAACTCACTATTTGAGAAAAACTGCTTGGAAAATTGGAAAACAGTACGGAAAAATTAGGTTTAGATCAACATCCTATACCCTATACCAATATAAATTCAAAATGGGTAAATTAAAAATATAAAGAGTGAAATGATGAATAAATTAAGTTGTTTGGAGGGGAATATTGGGAGAGTTCAGCTTGATTTCTGCCTCTCATCTTCCACCTTGGTATTTCCCCCAATGTTAAAAATCTTATCATGAAGGGACATAGTCAAAGACATTTTCACACAAATATTCTAATTATAGCTCTGGAACCAATTATTCCCCTCTTTCTCTCCTTATTTCTTTCTATCTTTCTTCAGTGATTTCTTCATTAATTTATCTTTATGTCTCTACTTAAAATCTATTTATCTACTTGTCGTTCTGTCAGTCTGTTTATTTTTGCTTGGAGCAGTTTATGGGCTATGGCTAGTAAATTCCTATCTCCTATTCCTCTTTTCACTTCCATTCAGAATTTCCCTCTGATGGCACTCTTATCCCTAACCAGTTGAGCTATGTTCTTTCCTAATCTCCAGCCTCCTTTGTTCTCCCATTATCTTACTAGTACCTCTTCTGTATTATCACATGATCTTCTATATTATTTCCCTACTCATTCTATAATGTCATGCACTGAAACCTAACTTTTGTTTGAAGACATCTTATTTCTCACCACCTTAAATACTTCTTCCAACTGCTTCACTTCTTCTCAGCATGTCCCTATTCTTTACAAATGTTAACTCATTTTATCTTCACAACAACCCTAAGATGTAGATCTCATTATTAACTTCATTTAAAAGATGAGAAAAGTAAGGGACAGAAAGGGATTTAAGTGAGTTTCTCCAGATCACACAAATCTCTTTCTGTCTTTTACTTGAGGTTGGATATGACCTCAAGCCTTCAACATTCTATCTTTCATGCCATTTCTTACAACTTCAACTGAACCAGAGATCCTATTATAGTCATTATAACAATTCTACTTGCTTAAAATATGAAGTTATGATAAATGATAGGGATGCGAAAAATAAGCAGTAAGTAAGCCATTATATGACTTCAAGGAAAACACTTAAGGGGAGGTGAAAAGGAAGGAAGGAAGGGTAAAGGGGAAATGATATTGAAGTCCAGAAACTCAGAAGCAGAAGCAGAATGAGAATAAAAGGTAAAAGGGGACTGTGGAAAAAGTTCAAGGAAATTAGTTATCACTTATAGGGCAATTGGAGAGCTAGCATGTGCCTATATTAATAAGGATGATGGATCCTATTCTTTGGGCTAGTCCATAATTACTAATCATTTTCAATGTTCTCCAGATGACAGGTCCTATCAATTCTCCAGCTACATTTTAACATATGTACATGTTTTCTTCCTTCTCTCTCCCTCTCTAGCACCTCAAATTACTCTGCCAAGGAGTTGTTCAAGCAGTGGATTTTGCAAGATATGATTCTGAAACCTGATTCAGGCTCTCATCAAGTGTGTGTACCCTTAAGGAAAATGTTTATTCTCTCTGGACCTCAATTTTCTCATCTATAAAATTATGAACTCCAATGCCCTTCCTCTTAAGTTCTTACTCTATGATCCTTTCTATAACCTATGACTTCTTATTCAGACAATTGTTGAAGAAACATGCTATTGCAAACAATATGGTAATAGATTTAAGAAGTGGAATGAGACATAAAACGAATATAGAATTATCAGAAAAATTATGTACATTTTAATAGAGTTTGAGGAATAATACACATATAGAATGGTCCATGAACTTTCAGATGAAATCACTGTTTTGTTAATTTTACTTAATTTTTGTTTTGTTCTAAAACAGTTTTCAGAAATTCTGAGTAATCTTTAATTATACAATACTAAACCAAAACATTTAAATGAAATAAAGTATAAAATAAAAGAACCTAATATGTTGCATAATTTAACTGATTACAACTTATTTTTACAACCTTAATATTATTGTCCTTTATGTATTACAGGTTCTAACAAAACTAGAACTGTTTCTTGCATAAAGTATCATTCCCCACCTCAATACCTGAAGGTACTCAGTTCTCTGTCACAACTTCTCCCTGATGTAATTTTATTGCATATTATTCCTCTCTATGCATACCTCAAAACCACCAAACTAAATTCCTTGCATTATTTCTTGTGCTCAGTCTTTCTCCTCTGTAACTTTTCACTAGAGATCCACCATGCTTAGAATGCATCTACTCAATTCTGTCATTTCTCAGAGTCCTTTGTTTCCTTCAAGGGTCATTTCTAATACCAACTTCTAACGTTTATTGAATTATATATTTCATTATATAACCAGTCCCTCTCATTTTCTTTATGTTCATTTTGTATACATGCACATTATTTCTCTTTTCTAAGCCATAAACTTCTTGAGGATAGGGACATATGATGTCAATATCATTGTAACCCATTTCCTAGCATTCCACCTGGCATAGAGTAGGTAATAAATAAATGCTTGATTGGTTGAGTAAGTTCAATGTTTCATAATACATGTATTCTCAGAAAGGTTCACCTCCTGCTTCTTTCCAAGTTTTTTTTCTTCTTTCTCCTGTGTTCCTAATTTACTTTAGTTGTATTCCTCTCCCCCTTCTATTATCTATCTTATTTTAATTCACCTTTTTTCATGTATTACTCTCCCTTCTCAGTATAATATAATCTTCTTGAATACAAGTACTACATCATTGGCAACTCTACCTCCTCATTCTCTACAGTAGTGTCTCTTTATCCTTGGCACTTAAAAATGTTCAAATTAATTGACTGCAGAATCTATAGATGTGCTTGCATATCATCAACTATTAAATATTTGAAGAAAATTAATCTTAATAGATAATGGAAAGATGAAGAGAATCACGGAGTCTCTGCATTGAAGCTGGGATAGATCTTTGAACTCTTTATTCCAACCTTTAATCATGAGTTAGAGGTTAACCATCTCTACACCACCCCAAATAAATGGTTATATGGCTTCTGCTTTTCTGACCCCTAAAACCAGAGGATTAATCTCCATGGTATAATATTCCATTAATTTGGGGTGGGGGGAGTCATGATATACAAAGGCATACCCACACATTCCTCCTCTCTCAAAAAGAAGTCTTTAATATAATAGAGTGGTAATTCATTTATAATTTATTATAAATGGGCCAGTCTCCAAAGAGTAAAAATTTTGGAAGCTCAATAGCCACTAGTATAGTGTTATTCAGTCCAAATATCAATACTGATTGTTTAAACTATTTTTTTCCTCCCTGAAGCCATTGCAAAATAAGTTCTACTTTGAGTAACTGAATTTCATAAGCAGCTGAATTTAAATAAAAGTTGGCATAATAAGTTGTTAAGTAAAACAAAGCAAAGTAACTGAATAATCCAAGTAGATGTATACAAAGTGTGGCAGAAAATCAAATACTGTCTTCCTCCCTTGGTTTCCTATTGATCTTAAGGAAAAGCAGCACTCCTGTTTCCTTATCCTCCTACCAAAAATTCCTCTTCCTCTTTAACAACTAAACATCCATTCACTCCCTGAAATACAATTTTCTTTAGGGATTTTGGAATGTAATGGATACACCCCCCATGCCCACACTCCAATCTCACATACAAATAGCCTTCCCTCAGACGTTAATTCTAAAGTTTCTTTTTCTTCTACTAAAAATAATTATTTATTTTTTTAAAAATACACACCATCTTCTGAGTTGATTGTCACAAAAGGATCAGAATTTGTCACCTAGATTGATGAGTATTCCTCCACTGCCTACAGTAGCTCAACTTAAAGGCAATATTTAGAATGCATTTCATAAAACTTCAATGACTTATCAGTAATTGTTCCTTTCTCAGGATGTCAATCTGAAGAGAGCTTGGCAGCTGGTGGTTACACTGATCAAAAAATGTGAGAGAATAGAATATTATTCATGTCATCTCCCAAGAGACACAGCCCATGCTTGATGCCCTAAAGGAAAAAGAAGTAGATGTTGGATAATTCCCTTTTTTCTCTTTCTTTTCCTCTCCTTTCCTTTTTTTGTTTCCTCTTTTCTTCTTTTCTCTATCCTCCATTTTCTCTATCCTTCCATTTTGTCTGATTCATAAATATACTAACAACTTTAGTTTGCTCTCTTAAAACCTTATGGATTCCCATTCTCCTAAACTAAATATTTGAGAACAAATGAGCTTTTTCTTTTCACTATGGGGAAAGAACTAGTTCAGAACAATTTAAGTACTGTCAACAAATATTGATCAAGAATGTATTCTGTGCCAAAATTTTTCTATGGACTTAAGAGGATATATCTGGAATTTATTATATAGTTCATAAGAAAGTTCTTAGGAACATAAAATTCATATTCATGAAAAGTTTAGATAAATTGTTTGGCATGGTTTGTTCATTTTGTAGTGTTGTATTCAATATTTTCTTATACAAATTCCAAGTGTAGAGGGTCCAAATGTGTGTTCTAGCATGTTATATGTTGGACAAAATTGGGGAATGTGTAGTGAATTAATATCAGACCAGGGACCACATGGAATTTTGAATGTTAATGAAAAGAGCTTTCTGGAAGAAAAGATTAAAGGTTTACCAGTTTCCCTGTCCCTATGGATTATAGATTTATGACAACCATGTTCGATTACATGGGTATATTTTACAAGATATTCATGTTCCCCTTTTCAGAATTGGAAGTTAAAGTCATAGACCAAAGATCTTTGAAATTTCTGTTGCTGTGGAACCAAGCCAAGAAGAAACTCTGGGATAGGACTTCATTTCCTCTACCCTTAAAGTGATGACTAAGCATCCTAGTTTTCTGTCATTGCTGCATTTAAGTGACACATCATCCAGCATATCATTCTAAACATGTATTACTAATATTTACCTATGACTTTCAGAATAAACTCCTTAAAGTAAAATGGCAATGATAGGATTTTATGTTGCTGTAAATGTACTTTTTCCTATAGTCAAATCTATTCCGTATTTTAGTAGCCTCTAGGCTAAATTTGATAATTCACAAAACTTCAAAAATAACAAAAAACAATCTCTCTATATCAGTGATTCCCAAAGTGGGCACCACTGCCCCCTGGTGGGTGCTGCAGAGATCCAGGAGGCGGTGATTGCCACAGGTGCATTTATCTTCCCTATTAATTGCTATTAAAATTAAAAAAAAATTAATTTCCAGGGGTGGTAAGTAATATTTTTTCTGGAAAGGGGGTGGTAGGTCAAAAAAATTTGGGAACCAGGGAGCAGCTGGGTAGCTCAGTGGATTGAGAGCCAGGCCTAGAGATGGGAGGTCCTAGGTTCAAATCTGGCCTCAGACACTTCCCAGCTGTGTGACCCTGGGCAAATCACTTGACCCCCATTGCCTACCCTTACCACTCTTCTGCCTTGGAGCCAATACACAGTATTGACTCCAAGACGGAAGGTAAGGGTGTAAAAAAAAAAAGTTTGGGAACCACTACTCTAGATCACAAGTTACTGAAAAATTGTTTGGGCAGAGAAAGTTGCTCACTGGGTGCTCCCAACACTGATTATATTACAGTTATAGTCAGCAACAACAGTCCCCTCAAAGCATCTTGTGGGTAGGAGGAAGAATGGCAAAATAAGAGAATGCCAGCCTAGGACTTTGGCAGTCCAAAGATAGTTCCAAAGGTCTTGGATGTTGTTTGGACCTAGCCTTTTGTGGCTAGGAATCTACACCACTCTACATGCTATTCATATACCCTGAACCAAGGACTTAAATCATGCTGATATAAAACCAAGTCAGACCAAAGATTGATGAAAGGAATTTTCTCATGACTGTATTTCTCAAGCAACCCATGTATATCTGACTCATACTGGTCCATCAGTTATTATTTCCATATTCATTTGTTTACAGATACTTGGGATGGGAGGATATACATCTTTTTTTCTGATTTTAAGGAATTTCAGCTATTCACTTTCCCTTCCCAACTTGGAACATTACCAGTCTCCCTTCAAATTAGAAATCAGAGAGTCTATTGTTTTGTCCTCATTAATTGTTTTCTTTTAATTAGTTTGTGAGTGAGATGAGTGCCTTATTCTCTGATGAGCCTTTGGGTTAACCACACCCCTCCCCATATTCAGGAAGACAAAAACACTCAATTAATAGCCCTGCTAGGGAAAGGGATCTGGAAGGCTAGTTTGTTGCTTTTGATGACTTTATCTAAAGTCCCTGGGTCAAGCCTAGGAAAAGAGATTGTTAACAGGAAACATCTTAAGGATGTTAAAGGAATGCTAGATGTAATTCTTCCTTTGTGTACTTGGTGCCTCACTGTTCTCTGCACTTAGAAACAAAAGAATCACAGACTCTAAGTTACAGCTCTGAACCTGGAACATAGCAGAAGTGGAGAAGGAAGGACTTTGTTTTTAGTGCCTCTATGTATTGATTAACTGGGCTTAAACAATTTGCATTCCAAACATGAAACTGGAGTGTCTTCTTTCATGAAAGGAATAAGCCACTGAGTTTCTTTACTGTTGTTCCCAGACTCTGGTTTCCTTTATTTAAGTAAGTTGGGCATTTGTTGCTCATTTTTTATCCTATACCATTTCATTTGGATTAATTAATTTGATTAATTCTTTTTAAAGCATAAAATCTGTATTCTGTTGTTTTCAGGATCCAGCCTAAGCTGAGGGGGCATGGTATTATTTTGTTGGGCAATAGTCTTGCATTGTTAATAAATCAAAATACTAGGAAGATTCACCCTTTGTTTCCTCAGTCATTTCATCTCACCTGATACACAGAGATGCAATAGGAAAGGAAGCAGAAGGTTCCTAATTTAAGAAGGTAACAAAATAGCCAATACTTGTTTCTATAAATTCCTATTATCAATCTTATTATTTTTCCTTTTCCATTATTGGAAATTCCAGTTCAGTGAGGAGATTAGTTAAGGAAGATATTTGACATTATAAAGTAAAAAAAAACACTAGCTCATTAACTATATTTTTCACGTTTCATTTTCAACTAGATGTTTTGATATTGCATAGTAACAGGAGCCAAGATTGTTTAATTGACCATGGCTGAGGAGTTTCAATTTTATTTCAAATTAATTCAAGTCTATTTCAATGAGCCAAAAGTAAATTGGACTAGAACCAAAAATCTGGGTCATCTTGTTGGGGGGTTCATTGGATCAACTTGGCCTGTCCTCATATCTGGGAATAGGTGATATCAATTGAACCATGTGCACTCTATTCCCACAGTGGAGTATACTCATGAAATATCTTAATCCTGCATTTTAATTCCTTATATGATATAGTCTAGGCCTAAAGGCATATAGCCAAATAAGACATGAATAAAAGTTTTGGCAAAATATATTTGGTAGCAAATTGAAACATTCCAAAAGTGTAAGGATTAACAGCTTGAACAAATTGGAAGAAACATTTCTTTCTCATGTTATATAGTGAAAACAATTGGTTTGGACTCAGAAAACCAGTATTTGAATATCATGTGGGCTACTTATCAGTTTGGTAAACCTGGGTAAGTTTTGAGTATATGAGCTTAAAATTCTTCATGAATGAATTCATTTATTACTAAGTTCTACTTTTCATTTCTACAAATAAAAAAAGAGTCCCTACTTTCCAGGAACTCATATTCTAAATACAATACACACAAGAGATTATAACTGCAAATGAGATGAAAATGTACCATGGTCTTTAGAATAAAATATGAAACAAATTGAAATGTATCAATTACTGAAAAAAATTACCTTTTTCTGATGTTGAATCTATTGACAGTGCAAAAGTCTATGAAAAGGATTGATGATTTTTTTAAAAATAAGGTAATTACAAAGATAGGATAATGAACATAAGATGATTTCTAACAGAAAAAAATTATTAGGTGAAGAGTACAATTCCTAATGCATTTAACTTGACTGTACCCTCATAAACTTTATTTTAATCTCTACCTCGTCGTGTTTGGGGAGAGAAAAGGGAGATGGTATTATTCTCATTTTACAAATAACTAAAGTGCTGATTTAACATAACCAGAATTACAGTAGAAGATATGAGTTTCCTGTTAGTTCCTTCAGAAGAAAATGAATCTCTTAAGACCAGGGGCAAGTCTTTTATTTTTTTTATTTGATCCCCAGTACCCTACACCCTGTCACGTATATAGTAGACATTTAATAAATGCTTGTAGAATACATGATTAAATGCTTTAGTATAGTCAAACTGCTCAGGCAACTAACAAGGGAAAAACAAATAAACAAATAAAGAAAGAATAGTACACTGGGCATATTGAATATGTGCTGTTATGATTCTAACAACCATAATAAAAGGGGGTGAGTTCTATGTATATGGCAAAATCTCATTTTCATTCTCATTCTACACCATCCACCAAAAACATCCATTCAAATTCCTAATGCTTGTTTGCTAGTGAAATTTCCTCCCAATATTCATGAAATGAGCTTTTGCAGAATAACTGGAAATGCATAAATTAGTTTGTGATTTATGTAAACTACCAAATCTCAAATCCTTCCTAAATTAGGGTACTAGTTTCTAATGTAAACATATTTTCAAAAGCAGAAAACACCATTTCCTTCAATATAATGAAGAAAACATTGCAACTGTATAGTTTGCCTGCTCACTTGTTTGTTTTTTATTTATGCTTTCCTATTTCAAAACAAGAAGGAACTTCAAATCAAAAATCAAGAATTTTAAGGGCCTTTTCTTTTGCTTTGTTTTGTTATTTATTTTCATATATATGTGTGTGTCATCTACATCTGTGAAATTAATTTGTTTTAAACAATATACAAAAGTTTTGAAATCACAGTTATTTGGTTTTCAGAGAATATTTAGTCCAGATTAGTTCTTTTTGTTGAATAACACATCAGGCTCTATTGAATATTATATACACACATAATTGTATGTATGTATACATATTTATATATGCACACATATATGCTTACATATTTAGCTCTGTATTTTCATTCCTTATACTATATAATCTAGGCCTAAAGGCATATGATCTTCTTCTGAAGCAGGCAACCAAAAAATTTTATCACATTAATGATGAAGTCCTCTACCCAAAAATAGTAGTAAGTGAATGGGAAATTGATATCTCTCCGGCATTTTAAGTATTTGACTAATTGCCTTAATTAAAGAGAAAAAGTCCTTGTTTTAAAAAGCACACATTGCAGCTTCTTCTAGTATTACTGTGTATCTAAAAATAATCTTGTCTATTAGAATAAAAGAGGTACATATGACATTTTTCCTTAATCTTTTAAATGTACCCAGAGACTATGAAGTGATGGTTATGATTTAATAAATATAATGATTAATCAAAACTTTGGAGGTTGTTCAAGAATTTATAACAAGTCCCATATTACTTTAAAGAAAACCCCAAATATTCATATAATGATGCTTCAAATATACTAGATCATATGAAAAGCTTGTTGGCATTGTTGAATATTTTTTGAAGATGTATAATGAGGAAATTTTTTCACAAAATTAGAGATATTCGTGGAAGGTGTTAACTCAAAGAGTTATTTCCAATTCTTTGTATACTGAATTATCTGAATAATAACAAAGAATTTTATATTCGACATTATTTATGGAAGGAGGACACAGGCAGAATTCCATTGCTACTTAGATTCTTTACACCTTTGACATTCCATGTAGTTCTGTATGAATTATACAAGAAGTAAAGTTATTTATTTTGAGTGCAAATTAATTTTTATTTTAAAATTTTTTAATGTTTACATGGTTCATTTTCTTTCCCTCTCTCCTCCCATAGCTGACTAGCAATTCTACTGGGTTTTACAAATGTTATCACTTGATTCATATTTCCATATTATTCATTTTTGATATACGGAAATCTTTTAAAGCCTAAACCCCAAGTCACCTACCCGTATATACATGTGATAAGTGATATAATGCTTTTCTTTTGTGTTTCTACTCTCATAGTTCTTTCTCTCAATGTAGTTAGCATTGTTTCCCATAAGTCCTCCAGAAGTGTCCTGGCTTGTTGCTTTGCTCCAAGTAGCAAAGTCCGTTACATTGAATTGTTCCACAATGTTTTAATTTCTGTGTTTCTGTGTGCAGTGTTCTCCTGGTTCTGATCATTTTACTCTGCATTAGTTCATTGAAGTTCTCCTATTTCATATAGAATTCCTTCAGAGCATCATTCCTTACGCACGATAGTATTTCCTTACCATCATATGGCACATTTTGTTCAGTCTTCACCCTTCATTTTCCAAATTTTTGCCACCACAGAGAGTATGGCTATGAATATTTTTGTATAAAAGTAGTGGTATTGAAGTATGTATTTTTTTAAAGCCCTTTGCACATAATTCCATATTGCCTTCCAAAATGGCTGGATTACTTCACAACTCCAACAGTAATGCATTATTTGTCCCAATTTTGCCACAACCCCTCCAACATCTATTATTTTCCTATACTGTCTCATTGGCCAATCAGCTAGGAGTGAGGTGGTACCTCAGGATTGTTTTGATTTGCATTTCTCTAATTATGAAAGATTTAGAATAGTTTTTCATGTATACCATCATATCATCTGCAGAGTGATAGTTTAGTTTCCTCATTGCCTATTTTAATCCCTTCAATTTATTTTTCTTCTCCAATTGCTACTGCTAGCATTTTTAGTATAAAAGTAAATAGTAGTGGTGATAATAGGCATCCCTATCCCACTCCTGATCTTATTGGGAATGCTTCTAATTTATCACTATTGCAGATGATGCTTGTTAATGGTTTTAGATATATACTGTTTATTATTTTTAGAAAAGGCCCTTCTATTCCTATACCTTTTAGAGTTTTCAATAGGAATGGGTGTTGCATTTTGTCAAAGACTTTTTCTGCATCAATTGATATAATCATGTGATTTCTATTACTTCAGTTGTTTATATGGTCAGTTATGTTGATGGTTTTCATAATATTAAACCATCCTTGCATTCCTGGTATAAATCCCACCTGGTAATAGTGAATAAGACTTGTGACAACTTGCTGTAGTTTTTTGACTAATATTTTATTTAAGATTTTTGCATCTATGTTCATTAAGGATATTGATCAATAGGTTTCCTTTTCTGTTTCCTGGCTTGGGAATATGTATCCTATTTATATCATAAAAATAATTTGGTAAGACTTCTTTGCTGATTTTGTCAAATAGTTGGTATAGTATTGGGATTAATTGACTTTTAAATACTTGTTAGAATTCACTTGTGAATCCATCTGACCTGGATTTTTTTTAGGGAGTTCCTTGGTGGCTTGTTCGATTTCTTTTTCTGAGATGGAATTATTTAAGTATTCCATTTCCTCTTCTGTTAATTAGGTAAATTATTTTTGTAAATATTTGTTCATTTCACCTAGATTTCCATATTGATTGTCATAAAACTGGGCTAAATAGCTGTTAATAATTGCCATAATTTCCTCTTCACTAGAGGTTAGATCACCCTTTTCATTCATGACACTATTAAATTAATGCACTTCTTTCTTTTTTTTAATTAGACAAATCAATACTTTATCTATTTTATTTGTTTTTTTCAAGATACCAGATCCTAGTCTTATTTGTTAGTTTAATAGTTCTTTTATTTTCAATTTTATTAATTTATCCTTTAATTTTTAGGATATTAAATTTGTTCTTTATCTGAGGGTTCTTAATTTGTTCTTTTTCTAGTTTTTTTGGCTGCATGCCCAATGTGTTAATCTCCTCTATATTTTTATTTATATGGGCACTCAGGGATATCAATTTTCCCCTGAGTACTGCTTTTGCTGTATCCCCCAAATTTTGAAATGTTATTGCCTCATTGTCATTCTTTTCAATGAAATCAGTAATTATTTCTATGATTTGTTCTTTAACCAACAAATTTTGGAAAATAAAATTATTTAATTTCCAATTAATTTTTAATTTGACTCTCTGTGTACCCTTATTAATTATAAATTTTATCTCATTATTATCTGAAAAAGTTACATTTATTATTTCTGCTTTTCTGCATGTTTGCAATGTTTTTATGCTCTAGTACATGGCTGATCTTTGTATATATACCATGTGCATCTGAAAAGAATGTGTAGCCCTTTTTATGCCTATTCAGTTTTCTCCAAATACCTATTAATTCTAATTTTATAACATTTCATCCATATCCCTTACTTATTTCTTATTTATTTGTTGGTTTGATTTATCTAGCTCTGATAGAATGTTGAAGTCCAACACTAGTATAGTTTTATTATATATTTTCTCCTTAAACTCTAATATTTTCTCCTTTAAAAATCTGGATGCTATACCATTTGTTACATACATGTTGGGTACTGATATTTCTTCATTGTCTATACAGCCTTTTATCAGGAAGTAATTACCTTCCTTATCTCTTTTAATCAGATTTATTTTACTTTGGCTTTGTCAGATATCATCATTGTGACTCCTGTTTTCTTTTTCTCTGTTGATGCCCAACATATGAAACAAATGCATTTAAACAAAACAAATGGATTTTAACAAGACAAATATATTTTAAGCCCCACAAAGAACAAATTTTGCACATCCAGTTGTTCTCAGGATTTCCTGGATCATCGTGGGGTCTTCACAGGCAATACCATATAGATTCCAGGAGGCAGCAAATCTCTTACACCAAAATAACCTAGACTTTTCATATAAAATAAAAAATGCATTCCCCCTGAGCAGGATAGAAAGAAACATTGAAATTGCACAGGGAAAACATGGCTGAGGTATGAGGCATATGAATCACTGTCAATCAAATCATCAGAAAAATAGCACAAAAAAGAAAAGCCAAATAACTAGTGGATGAAAATTTTAATATCCAACTCCAAATTTGATAGGGAAAAATTCTAAATAAGAAAAAAACAAAATCAAAATAGGTCTTTGAATAATGCCCAATTAAAGTAATTTATTTCCTTGCACTTACTCAATTAGCAACCAGGACCACAGTCAACCACCATAGTAAGAAAGTTAGGAAAAGGGACTAGATTTTTATTTATTGGTCTGATATTACATTGTTTCTTCATTCATAGTCATTTATCAGGGATAGAATATGGAGCCAGAACAGTCAATTGTTAGATACTTGATATAAATTTCACAAAGAGTGTGGTACAAGGAGTCCTGTATCTAAGTGCCTCAACCTTGAGTCTCACACTAGGTTCAAGTCTTTTTTCATTGGTATAGAAGTCTCAGCAATCCTAGCAGGATTGGTTTCTCTTTTTGAACTATGTGCTCTTTTGGCATCAATCAGGTTAACTGTGTACTTCTTTGGCACTGTATAGATGAAGTCTGTGCTCCTTTTTGTGATCCCATTTCCTTGAATCAGACATATATAGTCTCATAATAGTTAAATACTAATGGCAGTTTCAGTAGTCTAAAGCTTTTGGGCAGGTAGTTATAGTTAGAATTAGTGGATATACTAAACCTATACTAAACTAATAATCAAAAACTCTTTTAATTTAGATGGCATGTGCTTAATATTCAAAATATTTATCTCCTATGATCAGTGAATATAGATATATACACATATATGTTTATATATCTTAAATTCATGTCACTTAAGAAGGGGTAGAATATAAAGGTTCTTACCAAACAATTTAGATGCATTTCCTCTTATCTTAGCCTTGGTTCACAGAGTGGCTGTAAATGAGGTAGATAAAACAATGGAGGTATAAAAGCAATAATATATTGAAGAAAATACAAAAATGTCATAAAAAGTACAAGTGCAAATCAAGTCAATACAGGTCACTAATACAGGTTTTCTTCAAGCTAATATAGGTAACAAAGAAAATACCAACTTGACAAAATTCACAAAATACAAGTTTTCTAAATTATCAATACAAGTTTTTATGGACTTCCATAAAGGCACATGTCCAGGGTAAAATACTGGATGGTACAAATAAAGTAAGGCTGTATACAGGAACTGTATTGTAAAATCTATATTTTCTTCATTACTGTATTTAGGGAGACAAAACTGAAAAGGGTTAATAGCAAAAAAAAAAAAAAGAAATAGTGTTTAAGGGACACAACTTTCTGGCCCACGTGGAGTGGCAGTAGCACCCTGAGTAGTTATGGATGAGCTCCACTTAAAAGATACTGCTGTGAGATCATGTGGTTTGAGCTATTTGCCTGATTTATGTTCCTAGAATTATCATTCCTCAAAGTATTAGAGTTATTATTCTGATAGCTGTTATTTGTAAGGATGGAAATTGTGCAAGGGGGATAGGAGAAAAGAAGCCAGAGAAGGAGTGACTGACAGTTAGTGACAGTTGAGAGACCAGGAGGATTCTGGAAAATTCTCTGGAGGAAGAAGTGGAAGGAAGAACTTCCAGTGGAGGACTGACTGAGAGAAGGAGGTGGACATTCTGCTTGGATCCAATCCTGAGGGCTTCATGAGGATCTTTCTTTGGACATTGAAACCCTGATTCCCTGGTCAAAGATTCCATCGCATCTCACCAAGCAAGACTTCAATAATAGAGTCAGCTAATTGTTTAGATTCCATTTTGGGAGTGATCTCTTAAGTCTCCTCAACCCCCATTATACAACCTTGCTGAGAGACCCTATCCAGTTTGACTTGCAATTATAGAAAAGGATAGAAATAGGAAATAGAAATAGAAACTGGAGGAGAAGGGGCAAGGGGAGATGCTTAGAAATGGGAACCCCCAAAGGTTCCCACCTGAGTGACAGACCACATAGAAATAGAGAAGAGGGCACCCCAAAATCCCTCTGCCCTTCACCCCTTTCCCTAATCCCTATATTGATATTAATAAAAACCATTCATTAGTCAGATTTGGTTTCCAGAGTGCCTGAGAGGCAAGGGAGGAGGGAACTACAGTTTGGTCTGGCTGCCTCCATCATGGAGCCAGACCACACAATGTGAATTTGACTGACCTTAGGGGAGGCTTGCGTGAACCCCACCCTCATTCAGAATTGGATTGGGGTACCCCTTATCTTATCTTATAGGGAAGCCTCATCCCCCAACTCCTGAGGGGTGGCAGGATGATCCATGTCACCCAGTTTTGGAGTGACACCCACTCGAAGTCTCCCAGAGTATATTCGATGGGAGGGGACAGCTAGAAGAAAGTCTCACCTCATAGACTGACTCTCTCTCTCTCTCTCTCTCTCTCTCTCTCTCTCTCTCTCCCCTCTATAATAACGTTGATTACTTGTCCATTATAATTCTTACATATTCGTGAAATTATTGTTTCTATAGTTGTCATTCCTGAAATTATTATTATTCCAGGAGGTATTATTCCTGATTGCTAGAAAACCCAGCCCAGAGGAAATATCATACTCCTACCATACAAGTTCCTACCCATACTGCCTCCGTAAGCACACAAATGACTCCAAAGAAACCAAGACCAGAGACTGATGATTCCTATGATGGACTTTTCCCCTTAAGGGAAGTGCCCACAATAGGAAAAACTGGGAATGTGATAATTTAAGACATCCTACTCCTTTCATAGTCTATAGTCAAGCCTGATTTTGACATTCAATCTCTTAAAAGTTTCGCCATTACTAAGCTAGAAAGTTGAGAAGTTACTATTCAAAATTCTATAGTACTGTTTTCCTAGTTTATGAATGTGACATGTGAATACAAGTAGATAGATGCAAGAGATGTCACAGAAAAAGAATCCAGAAGAGTTTGCAACTATATTAAAGATAAATGAGATTGAGTGCCCTTGGCTAAAATAGGGGGGAAAGAAGGATTACATTTGGGGAAACTGAGTTTTAGCAAAATGGGCAAAAGAGTAATGACTTTCAGAAATTCCCAAGACTAAACCCAGCCAATCAAATGCTGGATTAGGCCAGAAATGACAATTAATTCTGATTGTTTAGATCCTTAGTTGGATTTTATCCAAAGTGAATCTCTTCAAGAAAATCATTTTCCAATTTAAAAAAATTTGCCCTAGGGTTGCATTCCAGCAATCACAAATATTGTTAAATGTCTGAGTAAAAAATGAACAAAAACTTTATTGAAGAAAATTCAGAGTGAAAATGAACATATCTATTACTATTTTACCACATTCTTCAGTGAGTTTATACTTAACCTTTATGAAAATTATGTATACATGGAAGAGATTACTGTTATTTTTTTGTTTTTCTAAACATGAGTTCAGTTTCTGACATCTGAAATCTAATGCAAAAGAAGGATCACAATAATCATAGTCAGCCTCTTTTTAGCTGACAGAATAATTCATTTTTATGTATTATCAGCTGGAGGTTAAGCTTGTTTGGAAAAGCATCAAATACTCTAAGTCCCTATATTTGCCTCATGCACTTCTTAGATCTGTGGCTTTTGTTATTTATTTAACCTCTCTTTGCTCCAGCTTCCTAAATTTTAAAATATAGATAATAATATCCCCCACCATCCAAGATTTCTGTGAGAATCAAATAGTGGTAAAGCTGTTAACACTATACCTAGCTTATCATCAATATTAGTTTCTCAGGTCATAAGGATCAGTGGAATCTTTGAATCATGCCAGTCAGTATATCTTTATCAAGTGGAACTTATGTAAAATAAAATTATATTGGGCACTATAAGATACAAAGATGAGTAAGACACTTAAGGAATTTAAAATCTAGTAAGGATTACAAGTGTATATAGAGAAGCATTTTACAAATGAGGAAATTTAAGTACTATGAAATGAAATTAAGTAGATATTAAGTTTCACTTAAATTTAACTTTTCATTTAAACTTACTATTTTTATAGACTGTCTGGCACATAGTATGCACTAAATAAATGTTTACTGATTGATGGATTGGCAAAGTTCCTCCATAGACTCTGACTTAATCTTTAAAGCTTAAAATCATCATAGTATTATGTCCTCTACTTCTAACTGAGAGGGGCATTAGTAAATCATTATGAATATGATGTTTGATTAGGAATTTGGTGGTTGGTATTCAAATCAACAAAATAATATGAGAAGAGTAGAAAACAATTTTATTTATTTCTTTTCTTTCAAAAAATAGTGAAAATAAAGAAATTGAGAAATGCCATGTCATCAGAGGATAAAATATAATTCAATTTAGGTCATCACCTGCTTGGACGTAACATGAAAACAACCCTTGAGAAGACACCCAAATATTTTTTTGTTTGTTTGTTTTAATAATTTTTATTTTTTAGAGAAGTTATCATGGTTACATGATTCATGTTCTTACTTTCCCCTTCATCCCCAGACCTCCTCCACCCCTCCATAGCCAATGCGCATTTCCCCTGGTTTTAACATGTGTCATTGAATCAAGACTTATTTCCAAATTGTTGATAGTTGCATTGTTGTGGTAGATTCGAGTCTACATCCCCAATCATGTCCACCTCAACCCATGTGTCGAAGGAGTTGCTTTTCTTCTATGTTTCCTCCACTGTAGCTCTTCCTCTGAATGTGGGTAGGGTTCTTTTCCAAAAGTCCCTCAGAATTGTAATGGATCATTGCATTGCTGCTAGTACAAAAGTTCATTACATTCTATTTTACCACAGTGTATTGGTCTCTGTGTACAATGTTCTTCTGGCTCTGCTCTTTTCACTCTGCATCAATTCCTGGAGGTCATTCCAGTTCACATGGAATTCCTCCAGTTCATTATTCCTTTTAGCTCAATAATATTCCATCACTAGCATAAACCACGGTTTGTTCAGCCATAACCCAATAGAAAGGCATACCCTCATTTTCCAGTTCTTTTGCCACCACAAAAATCGCGGCTATAAATATTTTCATACAAGTTTGTTTATCTATGATCTCTTCGCGGTACAGACCCAGCAATGGTATGGCTGGATCAAAAGGCAGGCAGTCTTTTATAGCCCTTTGCGCGTAGTTCCAAATTGCCATCCAGAATGAATAGATCATTTCACAACCCCACCAGGAATGTATTAATGTCCCAATTTGGCCACATCCCTTCCAACATTTATTACTCTCTCCTACTATCATTTTAGCCAATCTGCTAGGAGGAAGGTGATATCTCAGCATTGTTTTGATTTGCATTTCTCTAATTATTAGAAATTTAGAACACTTTCTCATGTGCTTATTGATAGTTTTGATTTCTTTATCTGAAAATTGCCTATTCATGTCCCTTGCCCATTTATCTATTGGGGAATGGCTTGATTTTTTATACAATTGATTTAACTCCTTGTATATTTGAGTAATTACACCCCTGTCAGAATTTTTTGTTATAAAGATTTTTTTCCCAATTTGTTGTCTCCCTTCTGATTTTGGTTGCATTGTTTTTATTTGTACAAAAGCTTTTTAATTTAGTATAATCAATCATCCCATTCACATTCAGAATAATAATTATCAGTTGTGTATTCCCCAACATTTTGGTATCCTCTCTTAGTTCTACCCCTTCTTCTTAGTCTATTTCCATTTAAACCAGTGATTTGTTTTAAACCAGTAACCCTTGTCCCCTCCCTTGATGTACTACCCTTTCTACCTCCTCCCTTGTTATTCCCCTCTTTTTATTTTTAAGGCCTAATAAATTCCTTCTCCCTTTTTCTCCCCTCCCTTTTTTGACCTCCCCACTCCTCTGCTCCCCTTGATTTATCCCTTCTGACTTTCTCAGTAGGTTATATCTATATCTCTATCTATATCTCAATGGATATAGCTATTCTTCCCTATCACGGTTAATTCCACTGAGAATAAGGTATAAATATTACCTCTTAATGTTCTCTTCCTCTCCTTCTTATAATAGTATTCATCCCCTCCCCTTCCCATGCCCTCTTTGTGTGTAAGAGAATATCCTACTTTTCTTATTCATTCAAGTTTCTCTTGGTGTCCTCTACTATTCACCCCCCTCTTTTTTCCACCCCCTTATCATCTTAGACAATTTAGTACTCCAACCTCTCCTTGTGAATAATTCTTCTAATTACTATAACACTGGATACTATAATAGTGAATAGAGTTCATTACAGAGAATTACACATAACATTTCTCCATATAAGTATACAAATAATTAGATCTTATTGAAGCACTTAAAGAGTAAAATTTAAAAAATTATGAGTTTTCTTAATTTCCATTCTGTTTCTTATTTACTTTTTCATGTCTCTCTTGGTTTTTGTGGTTGGATATCAAACTTTCCATTTAGTCCTGGTCTTTTCTGTGCAAATACTTGGAAACCTTAAATTTTGTTGAATGCCCATACTTTCCCCTGGAAGTATATAGTCAGTTTTGATGGGTAGGTGATCCGTGGTTGAAGACCCAGTTCTTTTGCCTTTCTGAATATCATATTCCAAGTCTTGTGGTGTGGAGGCTGCCAGATCCTGTGTGATCCTGATTGATGCTCCTTGATATCTGAATTGTCTCTGCCTTCTTGTAAAATGTTTTCTTTTACTTGGAAAATCTTGAATTTGGCTATTATATTCCTGGGGGTTGTCTTTTCAGGGTTTAGTGTAGAGGGTGCTCTAAGGATCCTTTCAATGTCTATATTGCCCTCTTGTAGAAATTCAGGGCAATTTTGCTGAATAATTTCCTTTAGTATGGAGTCCAAATTTCTATTAATTTCTGCTTTTTCAGGAAGACCAATGATTCTCAAATTATCTCTTCTAGACCTGTTTTCTTGATCTGTCAATTTCTCAGTGAGATATTTCATTTTTTCCTTCTATTTTTTTCAGTCTTTTGACTTTTGATTTATTTGTTCTTGTTGTCTTGAGAGATCATTGGCTTGTACTTGCCCAATTCTTGTCTTTAGAGACTGGATTTCTGCTATATTCTTTTGATTTTCCTTTTCGATTTGGTCTATCCTGTTTTCCAGCTATTTGATTTTGGTCTCCAATTTGTTTAACAATTCTTTTGATTTGGGGGCATCTTTTTCTAATTGCCCAATTCTAGCCTTTAGAAACTGGTTTTCGGCTATAATCTTTTGGTTTTCCTTTTGAATATGATCTGTTTGGTTCTTCAAGGCTTCCAGCTGGTCATTTCTGGTCTTTAATTTGCTCATCAATTCATTTGATTTCTGAGCCTCACTTTCTAATTGCGAAATTCTGACTTTTAAACTGTTATTTTCTTGCCAATTCTCTACCATCTTTCTCATAATCTCAGATTTCAACTCTTTAATAGCTTATGACCTGTTTTCATATTTTTGGGAAGGTTTGGATATGGTTACTTCTTTGTTCTCTTCTGCTGTTTGCTCTGTTGTCTGGATTTTTTCTGTGTAAAAGTGTCAAGTGTTAAAGATTTCTTCTTGATCTTTCTCTTCTGGGGTTCTTGGCTCTGGCTTCCCATTGTTAGCACAGCTCCCTCTCAGCTTTATCCTCAGGCCCAGGGTCTTTCTGTGCTCTTTAGCTCCTGAGGTCTCAAGTCTAGTTGTTCTCAGGGTCAAGTCTCCTGGTGGTCCCCTTGCCTGTTCCTCTGCCTGAAGCTCCTTTAATAGTCTCAGGGAGCTGCTTTCACAGTTGTGGACCCCTCTGCACTGGGTCCCCACCCATGGTCAGCACTTGTGCTCAGAATCTGATTCTCCAGTTGTGACCGAGCCTGCTCTCAGGGTCTGTGTTCAAAGTCCATGCATTCTTTAGCCTCTTGGGGTCTTAAGTTTTGCTGCTCTCAGGAACAAGTCCTGGTGACCCCAGGTAGCTTTCAAGGACTTAATGGATGCCCCACACTTGCTGTATCTCTTGTGTGCTGGTTTTGGCCCTGTAGGTGGGGGGAATAGGAGGGGGTTGCTCAGCTCATGTGTTAGTGAGAGCTATTTCACCCCTTTATAGCATGGAAATGCCCGATCCCACATACCTTCAATGCTGCACCCTGTTGTGGTGTCCCTTCGTTCATCTGGATTTGTTTTTATGTCTTCTTGAGGAGTCCTATATGTTTCTGTAAGGAGAGGTTAAGCAACTGCTTTTTACTCTGCCTCCATCTAACCCCTGAGTAGACACCCAAATCTTTAGGACTTTTATAACTCCTAAGGTATTGCAATTCAAGTTTTTAAGCCCTATTACTAAGGCCTTTCAAATAGTAAGATCAAGATCACTTAAAAATTTATTATTAAACAAGTTAAATCTGTTTAAAGACCACCATTCTAGGACATAGCACCTGGTATACCTCTGAAATTTTGATGATTATGTTAGAAATTGCTTATTAAAACTTCCAAGTCAATATAGATGCCTATAATTTGACATTAAAATAGTAAACATTTGCATGATACAGCCAGTGAATTAATTCTAATTCATGTTCCTAGGGCCTCAGAGAAATAAAGGTAGGCAGATTCATGGTTGTTGCTATTGTTCAGTGATATCTGATTATTTGTGACCAGGTTGTGGGATTTTATTGGCAAAGATAAACTGGAGTATTTGGCCATTTCCTTCTCTAGTAGATTAAGACAAAAGAACATTGTGATTTGTCCGGAGTTTCACAGATACTAAATCTGAGACCAAATTTGACCTCAGTTCTTCTTGACTCCCCGGCCTAGCATTTGTCCATAGAGTCACTTAGATGCCTCCAAATTTCTCTTGATTTCTCCTTTATTTAGCAGAACAGGTATATCCCAGATAATCTTTTAGTTATAGAAATCTGATAAATTCTCTGCTTCTCACAATATGATACTTTAGTCCAAACTTGATTTCATAAAAATGAGTGGGACATGATTTTTTAAGGTGATCAAAAGAAATTTTATTGGGCTTAGTTTTAATTTATTTTCCCTTAGGGAGGATGAGAGGGAGTAAGTGTTCAATAAAGCAAAAATAGTCCACATAGTACAAACAGTCATTATCAAAGTGGTCATTTTTTGTTGGGTAAAAGCCTCCATTGATGTACCCACAATACTCAGACATGGACTCAAAGAGAGAGCATTGATCAGGGCACTGATTCGAAATCACTATGATGGAAATATTAAAAAAACCATGAATGTTAAATTCTCCTCTAACTATGTTCAGAAATAGATAGGCAACCAGATAATTAAAAGTCATGGTGGGAACTCCTGAAAATGGTATCTGTATTCACAATGTTGTTTAGATTTTGAACCCACTGGGCTGAGGCTGAGATTACTGAATAGTATTCAACACAGCTACAGAGATAAAAACGACCAAACAATGGCCTTAGACAGCAGAAACACACATACACACACACACACACACACACATACACACACACACACACAGAGAAAGAGAGAGAGAGAGAGAACTTTTTTAATTTTTAAATTTTTTTATAAACTGGGACATTAATGCATTGCTGGGGAAGTTGTGAACTGATCCAACCATTCTGTATGGCAATTTGGAACTATGCTCAAAGGGCTATAAAAGAATGCCTGCCCTTTGATCCAGCCATACCATTGTTGAGGTTGTATCCCAAAGAGATCATAGTTAAAATATAATTTTAGCTATATTTTATATATAATTATAATATATATTCTATATGTAAAGATAAACAGACTTGTACAAAAATATTTATAGCCGAGCTTTTTGTGGTGGCAAAAAACTGGAAAATGAGGGTATGCCCTTCAGTTGTGGAATGGCTTAACAAATCGTGGTATATGCTGGTGATGGAATACTACTGAGCTCAAAGGAATAATAAACTGGAGGAATTCCATGTGAACTGGAGAGACCTCCGGGAACTGATGCAGAGCAAAAGGAGCAGAGCCAGAAGAACATTGTACACAGAGGCTGATATACTGTGGTAAAAGAGAATGTAATGGACTTCTGTACCAGCAACAATGCAATGACCCAGGACAGCTCTGAGGGATTTATGGTAAAGAACCCTACCCACATTCAGAGGAAGAACTGCAGGAGTGGAAACACAGAAGAAAAGCAACTGCTTGAACACATGGGTTTAGGTGGACATGGTTGG
This sequence comes from Gracilinanus agilis, assembly GCF_016433145.1. Lineage (NCBI taxonomy): Eukaryota > Metazoa > Chordata > Mammalia > Didelphimorphia > Didelphidae > Gracilinanus > Gracilinanus agilis. The sequence goes on from NC_058135.1 coordinate 159,230,966, forward strand.
GAAGGTAGACTCGAAACTAACACTCCAATGCAACTATCAACAATTTGGGAATAGGTCTTGATCAATGACACATGTTAAAACCAGTGGAAATGCTCATCGGCTATGGTGGGGGGGAAGTCAGGGGTGAAGGGGAAAGTAAGAGCATGAATCATGTAACCATGTTAACTTTTCTAAAAAATAAAAATTATTAAATGGAAAAAATTATATTTTAAATTTTTTATTTTATTTTTAGAAAAATTTCCATGGTTACATGATTCATGTTCTTACTTTCCCCTTGCCCCCCACCCCTCCATAGCTAACACTCATTTCCACTGGTTTTAACATGTGTCACAGATCAAGACCTATTTCCATATTATTAATAGTTGCATTGGTGTGGTTGTTTCAAGTCTACATCCCTAATCATGTCCACATCAACCCATGTGTTCAAGCAGTTGCTTTTCTTCTGTGTTTCCACTCCTGCAGTTCTTCCTCTGAATGTGGGTAGCATTCTTTTCCATAAGTCCCTCAGAATTGTTCTGGGTCATTGCATTGGTGCTAGTATAGAAGTCCATTACATTCGGTTTTTCCACAGTGCATCAGTCTCTGCATACAATGTTCTTCTGGCTCTGCTCCTCTAACTGCATTAATTCCTGGAGGTCATACCAGTTCACATGGAATTCCTCCAGTTTATTATTCCTTTGATCACAATAGTATTCCATCACCAGCATATACCACAATTTGTTCAGCCATTCCCCAATTGAAGGGCATTTCCTAATTTTCCAGTTTTTTTGCTACCACAAAAAGTACCGCTATGAATATTTTTGTACAAGTCTGTTTATCTATGATCTCTTTGGGGTAGAAACCCAGCAATTGTATGGCTGGATCAAAGGGCAGGCAGTCTTTTAGTGATCTTTGTGCATAGTTCCAAATGGCCATCCAGAATGGTTTGATCAGTAAGTTCACAACTCCACCAGCAGTGCATTAATGTCCCAATTTTGCCACATCCCCTCCAACATTCATTACTCTCCCCTGCTATCATTTTAGCCAATCTGCTAGGTGTGAGGTGGTACCTCAGAGCTGTTTTGATTTGCATTTCTCTAATTATTAGAAATTTAGAACACTTTATCATGTGCTTATTGATAGTTTTGATTTCTTTATCTGAAAATTGCCTATCAATGTCCCTTGTCCATTTATCAGTTGGGGATTGTATGATATTATATAAATGGAGAAGCTTTTACTGTTTCATAGAAGAAAGGAATAGGGAAAGTAATAGTCATGGTGAATTCCTTTTTCCCCCCTGTGTCCTAGCTTTATTTTTCTTTGTTCATTTTATGATACATTGAAGACTTGGTTCTAGACATTCTGACCATTTAATGTTTTTAATTTAAATTTTAAATTTTGAATATTTTCCCATAGTTACATGTTTCATGTTCTTTCCCTCTCCCCCAACCCACCCACCCTCTTTAGCCAATGCACAATTCCACTGGATTTTACATGTATCATTGATCAAGACCTAATTCTATATTATTGATATTTGCACTAAGGTGATTGTTTAGCATCTACATCCCCAATAATATACTCATCAGCACATGTGTTCAAGCTGTTGTTTTTCCTCTGTGTTTCTACTCCCACCATTCTTCCTCTGAATGTGGCTAGTTTTCCTTCTCATAAGTCCTTCAGCATTGCTTTGGATCTTTGCATTGCTGCTAGTAGAGCAGTCCATTATGTTCGATTGTACCACAATGTGTGAATTCCTAATAAATATTCTATCAACAGGAAATGAGATAATACTTTAGAGAGAACCTTATTGAAATGAATTATCAAAATATAAAATAAAGTTATATCGATATCTACTGTCACTGATTTTCATGTGGCATTTATAGAATCATGAAATAGAGAATAATAGCCAGATATATATTGCAGTAAAAAGTAACAGGCAATGTGTACCACCCACACTGTCAAAAATATAGAGGATGCATGTCACCTCATTTGTTTCAATGGAATATCAATTTCCATCAGCAGTCAACAATGAAGGGAGTAGGACTGTAGCAAAAGTGAGATATTTAATACTAGTAAAAGTGGAATAACACATATCATTGAATGGCTAAAATTCCAATTACAAAAATGTTCCATTTAAGCTAAGATTCAATTAATGGCATCTCTATTTTAGTCTTTTGCTTTGAGAGATTGAAGAAATAAGTGAAACTTGAGAGTATATTGAAATAGAACTACACTTTGCTTTCTCCACTACAATAATTTCATAAAAGAAAAATATAATTTCAATTTCAGCATTGCTTTTATTGTTAGGATAAAACACATGCCATTTTGATCTGATTTGGCAATTGTATGCCTTGGTTCTTTTCTTTTCAGTTTAAGAGAAAAAAGATCAAACCTTCCAACATGACTAATTTTCAAGAATGGAACTGGGTTGTTTGCCTCTCAATACACTTTTTCCAAATGCTCATAGTTCTGTGATTTTCTCTTCTGTTTTTGTTAAAATCTCAGCAAAGGAACAGTATGAGATTATTGGCTTACATATTGTCATGCAATAAGATAATGTAATGTTTACTACTTTTTGTGTCCATAATAAAATAAGAATTACAGCTTGTATTTAACATCAGTAAAATTTAGCATATTATGAAGCAACATTATATGGATACTGGTCATTTTTGGTGAACCTTAATCACTGGCTCTAATTCCAACAAAGGGAAATATCTAAAAGATAATAATACTGAGAAATGCATCCCAATTACACAACGCTAGTCTAACATTTCAGTATTGCCTTGGCATTATACCATACACACTTTCAAAAATTGATTTCATTGCAAACAATTGCTTACAATAGGATACAAAAAAATCAATCAATATTTAGACTTGTGGGAATGAAGAGACTGTAGATTTAACCTAGTGATACAGTTCATGAAATAACTCAGTGTAATATACTCATGTAACTTACTAGTATGGAACATATATATGTAACTGATAATATTGAGTAGGCCATTCAACATTATAACTATGACAACCAGTCATTGCAAATAAGTGATAGGAGACATAAAGGACAATCTTTGGTCATGGAAAACTTAATCAAAAATAAGCATTAATTAAGCACTTACTATGTATCATGCACTGTAATAAGTGTAAAAAGTAAGCAAAAAGAAGGGCAGTAACCACAAGGAACTTAAATGATTTTTTAAATTTAGTTTAATTAAAAAATGTTTTTAATTTAAAATATTTTCCTATGGTTACATGATTCATGTTGTTTTTCTCTCCCCCAAATCCCTCCCCCTCTCCATAGCTGATGCACAATTCTACTGGGTTTTACATGTATCATTGATCAAGACCTATTTACATATTATTGATAGTTACACTAGGGTGATCTTTTAGCATCTATATTTCCAATAATATCCCCACCAACTCATGTGTTCAAGTAGTTGTTTTACTTCAGTGTTTCTACTCCCACAGTTCTTCCTCTGAATGTGGATAGCTTTCTTTCTCATAAGTCCCTCAGCTTTGTTCTAGATCCTTGCATTGATGCTAGTAGAATATCTGATTGTACCACAGTGTTTCAGTCTCTGTATACAACATTCTTCTTGGGTTCTGCTCCTTTCACTCTGCATCAATTCCTGGAGGTCATTCCAGTTCACATGGAATTCCTCCAGTTCATTATCCTTTTGATAACAATAGTATTCCATCATCAACAGATACCACGATTTGTTCAGCCATTCCTCAATTGAAGGATATTCCCCCATTTTCCAATTTTTTGCCACCACAAAGAACGTGACTATAAATATTTTTGAACAAGGCTTTTTCTTTATTATCTCTTTGGGGTATAAACCCAACAGTGGTATGGCTGGATCAAAGGACAGACAGTCTTTAATAGCCCTTTGGGCATAGTTCCAAATTGCCATCCAGAAAGGTTGGATCAACTCACAACTCCACCAGCAATGAATTAATGTCCAAATTTTACCACATTCCTTCCAGCATTTATTACTTTCCTTTACTGTCATGCTAGCTAATCTGCTAGGTATGAGGTGGTACCTCAGAATTGTTTTGATTTTCATTTCTCTAATTATAAGAGATTTAGAACATTTTTCATGTGTTTGTTGATAGTTTTGATTTCATTATCTGAAAATTGCCTATTCATGTCCCTTGCCCATTTATCAATTGTGGAATAGCTTGATTTTTTTGTACAATTGATTTAACTCCTTATATGTGTGTGAGTAATTAGACCTTTGTCAAAGTTTTTTTATAAAGATTTTTCCCCATTTGTTGCTTCCCTTCTCATTTAGGTTGCACTGGTTTTGTTTGTACAAAACCATTTTAATTTAATGTAATCACAATTATTTATTTTGCATTTTGTAATTTTTATAACTCTTGATGGTTTTAAAATCTTTCCTTTCCCAAAGATCTGACAAGTATACTAATCAGTGCTCACCTAATTTACTTAGTTTCTTTATATTCAGGTCATTCACCCATTCTGAATTTATCTTGGTATAGGGTAGTTATGGACAGACTATGGCCCCCTGAAATGTTCTATCTGGCTGTGTGACATTATTCCTAACCTGAAAAATACAATGAGTAGGATATAATACAATGAAACTTTGAAAGAGTTGCCTTATAAACAGACTGACAGGTGAACATTTCCTTTCCTTTGGCCCCCTCTTTAAAAAGTTTACCCATCACTGGTCTTGAGTGATTTTAAATGGAGTGTCTCTAACACTTGCTGCTGTGACATGTTGGAAATATATAGAAATGCTGATGATTTGTGTGCATTTACTTTGTATCCTGCAACTTTGCTAAACTCGTTGATTATTTCCACTAACTTTTTAGTTGATTCTCTAAGATTTTTTAAGTAGACCATCATATCATCTGCAAAGAGTGATAGATTGGTCTCGTCATTACCTATTTTAATACCTTCAATTTATTTTTCTTCTCTGATTGCTACTAATAGTGTTTCTAGTAAAATATTAAATAATAGAGGTGACAATGGGCATCCTTGTTTCACTCCTGATCTTACTGGGAATGCTTCTAATTTATTCCCATTGCATATGATGTTTGTTAATGATTTTAGATATATACCATTTAATATTTTTAGGAAAGGCCCTTCTATTCCTATACTTTCTAGTGTTTTCAGTGTAATTAATTAGTGGGTCAAAAGGGGCCATATGCTAGTAATAAAGCTAGCAGGAGGATGGTGCTTGTTGTAACAATGGAGTGATCTTTACCTGGGCTTGGCTTGAAACTTGTTTATTAATGTAACAAGGATCCAAACCAGGTAACTAACTGAGTGTCCAGAGAAACCTCATTGCTTGCCACCAGGCTCCTTTAAGATATCAGTTAAATGGCCCCATCCCTGCTGAGAAAGCAGCTTCTTATTGGTTAATGGCAGGCTGGCAGGAAGTGGATGTTGAACTTCCTGCCCTTCAGCAATGAAGTTTGTTCCAACCCAAGCTGCTCTGAACCCTTCCTGTTGCCTGTTCTTCTTGGCCTTAGATGGTAAGCAAATAACCACAGAATCCTCTGGCTAAGGCTAAGGGGTTTATTGATAACAGATTAAGGGAATGAGGTAGTGGAAGAGGCTTAGGAAATACTGTGATATGATAATGAAAGATTATCTGACTAAAGCTGGTAGAGATCCTGTTTGAATGGTCTTTGCTGACCCAGGGCAGGCAGCCCTAGGTCAGAGTGATGCAGTCTCTGGTTGATGAATAAAGTTGTTATTTGACTAAATTTTGCCAGTGATGATAATAATATTATTGAGTTGTTCTAGAAGATAGGTCTTAAAACCCTACCCTATTCTAGGCCTAGCTACCCATGTTCTACACTCCTGCCACCCAGGGCCTAAGGAGGGGGTAAGGGGTAAATAAGTGGTCAGGGTAAAGTCAGATAAGAACAGAACCCAGCTCTGGGTCTCCAGGGCTTTATATACTCTTGGGTCAACTAGCAGTTGATGTGTGCCCTATGGCTCATGCCACCACCAACATTCCATCCAGGGCAAGTAACAGGTTGCCCCCAAGCCAAACAGCAAGCTTAAAAACCCTATATGACATCAGTAGGAATGGGTGTTGTAGTTTGCCAAAGGCTTTTTCAGCATCTATTGAGATAATCATGTGATATTTGTTCATTAGCTTGTTGATATGGTCAATTATGTGTATGGTTTTCCTGATGTTGAACTATCCTTGCATTCCTACTATAAATCTCACCTGATCATAATGAATAACGCTTGTGATCACTTGCTGGAGTCTTTTTGCTAGTATTCTGTTTAAGATTTTTTCATCTATGTTCATTAAGGAGATTGGTCTTTACTTTTCTTTCTCTGTTTTTGTTCTACCTGGCTTTGGAATCAGTACCATATTTGTGTCATAAAAGAAGTTTGGTATAACTCCTTCTTTGTTTATTATGTCGAATAATTTGTATTGTATTGGGATTAGTTGTTCTTTGATAGTTTGATAGAATTCACTTTTGAATCCATCTATTCCTTGGGATTTATTCTTAGGGAATTCTTTGATGACTTGTTCAATTTCTTTTTCTAATATGAAATGATTTAAGTATTCTATTTCTTCTACTGTTATTCCACGAAATTTATATTTTTGTAAATATCCATATCACCTAGATTGCTAGATTTATTGTCATATAATTGGGCAAAATAGTTTTTAATGTTTGCCTTGATTTTTTCTTCATTAGAGGTGAGGTCTCCCTTTTCATCTTTGATACTGATAATTTGGTTTTCTTCTTTCCTTTTTTAAATTAGATTGACCAGTACTTTGTCAATTTTGCTTGTTTTTTCAAAGTACCAGCTTCTAGTCTTATTTATTAATTCAATAGTTCTTTTACTTTCAGTTTTATTGATTTCTCCTTTAATTTTTATAATCTCTAATTTAATTTTTAACTGGGGATTTTTAATTTATTCCTTGTCTAGTTTTTTGATTTGCATGCCCAGTTCATTGACCTTTGTTCTCCCTAGTTTATTAATATATGCAAATAAGTATATAAATTTCCCCCTCAGTACTGCTTTAGCTACATCCCACAGATTTTGGTAGGATATCTCAGCATTTTTATTCTCTTCAATGAAATTATTAATTGTTTCTCTAATTTGTTCTTTAACTAACTGATCTTGGAGAATCATATTATTTAATTTCCAAATAATTTTTATTTGCCTGTCCATTTATCCTTACTAATTATAATTTTTATTGCATTATGATCTGAAAAGGCTACATTTATTATTTCTGCTCTTTTGAATTTGTTTGCCATGTTTCTGTTCCCTAATACATGGTCAATCATTGTGAATGTACCATGTGTAGCTGAAAAGAAGGTGTATTCCTTTTTGTCCCGATTTATTTTTCTCCACATATCTATTAACTCTAATTTTTCTAGGATTTTATTCACCTCTCTTTCCTCTTTCCTATTTATTTTTTGGTTTGATTTATCTAGATCTGATAGAGATAGGTTTGCTTCCCCACTAGTATAGTTTTACTATTGTCATATTCAAACTCTGGGAGTTGTGAGTCTCACCTTGATTGACAGATAAAGACAGTTAGAGACATCAGAATGTTCCCAGATGCCGTGAGGATAAGAGGAAAGGCATTTGGCCAGAGGATTTAAATACCCTGACAGCCATCTGACAAGGGCCCTTTGGTTTTGTACCCCTTGGCCTGGAACTCTTGGCCTTGGACATTGGATGTGATCTTGGAGCACTGACCTGTGCATCTGACCATGGGTCCTTTGGTTCTATCTGAATTTCCCCTAGATATTTAGACATCTGAACCTTCATTAGATATTTAGATATCCGGGCCGAGGTGGGAACCAGAAAGAGGGAAGGAGAAAAAGCAGAAGGTGTTAAGGGAGGTATTTCCTGATGGCTGTAGGATTGACATAACAATTGGCAATAAGAAGCTGAGAGGGATCATCGATAGTTGTATGAACCAAGCAGATTGCTTTCTTTGGTTTGACCTTGGTCAAGCTGAGCCAGAGGAGGTGAAGAACAAGAGCTCCAGCATTACTAAAACAGCCTACAGTACTGAGGGATTAGTGATCATAGCCATTAGTGACAGGGTCTCCTATCCCCAATCCATTCCTGATTATTCCTTTCCCTTATTAACATCTATAGATAAAGTTTAAGTACCTTCCTGAAGTGGATATTACATCACAACTCTTGGGGAGGGAATGACCCAGTCATATGAAAATGTTATCCAAGGCTAATAGAGCCCAATATTAATAACCAATCCAACCCCAGGTGGGACATGAAAGGGTTACCCATCCACCTGACCTTTAGGGATCCTGCCTGGGTGCTGTTATTGAGAAAGGGTAGTTATTATAACATCCAGCTTAGTGACAGTACTCGGGCATCCCTGCACCAGCTATCAAGGGAACCCAAAGCACAGCTTCCCTGATTAATATACCCTATAATAATTATAATAGTAGCTAAAGATGCCTTCTTTATTTCCTACTCGCATTCTGCCAGTTTCTCCTTTATAAATCTGGATGCTATAGCAATTGGTGCATACATATATTTCCTCTTTGTCTATACTGCCTTTTCTTAGGATGTAATTACCTTCCTTATCTCTTTTGATCAGATCTATTTTTACTTTGGCTTTGTCAGTTATGATTGCAACTCCTGCCTTCTTTTTCTCAGTTAAAGCCCAATAGAATAGATTTTGTTCCATCCTTTCACCTTTACCCTGTGTGTGTGTCTACATGTCTCATGTGCATTTCTTGTAGACAACATATTGCTTTTAGTTTCTAACCCACTCTGCTATTTCCTTCCTTATGGGTGAGTTCTTCCCATTCACATTCAGAGTTGTAATTGTCATCTTGTATTCCCCAACATTTTGAAATCCTCTCCTAATTCTGCATTTTTTTCTTTTGTTATTTCCTTGTAAACCAGTGGTTTGCTTTTAGTCAATCCCACTAATTCCCACTTTTATTTTACTATCCTTTCCACCCCCACCCTTTTTGTTCCCTTCTTGTTATTTTTTTAGGATCTATTAAATTCCCTACCCAATTTCTCTCCTTTTATGTACTTCCTGCCCCACTTCCCACCTTGGTTTTTCCCTTCTATCTTTCCCTGTAGGGTAAGATAGAATTCAGTACTCCAAAGGATCTAGCTACTTTTCATTCTCAGAACTGATTCCACTTGGAGTAAGGATTAAGTATTATCTTTTAACATTCTCTTCCTCTCCTTGTTATAATAGTATTCTTCCCTCCCCTTCCCATCCATATTTTTCTGTGGTATAGATGATGCTATTTTTCTTACTCCTTAAAGTTTCTCTTGGTGCCATCTTCTATTCCCTTGCCCCTTTTCTTTTCTTTTCTTTTTTGCATATCACCTTAGACCACTTAGTACCCCAACCTTTCCCTATGTATAGTTCTTCTAATTACTACAATAGTGAATACTATTTTTGAGAGTTGCAAATAACATTTTTCCAGATAGGAATATAAGTAATTTGATCTTATTGAAGCCCTAAAAGAAGAACCTTTAATTTTTTTCTTTCCCCTCTCTTTCTTATTTACCTTTTCATGTTTCTCTTGATTTTTGTGTTTGGATATCAAACTTTCCACTGCATTCTCATCTCTTCTTTACAAATACTTGGAAATCTATCTTGCTGAATGTCCATACTTTTCCCTGGAGGTATATGGGTAGTTTTGATGGATAGGTGATCATTGGTTGTAGACCCATTTCTTTTGCCTTTCTGATTATCATTTTCCAAGCCTTGTGGTCTTTTAGCATGGAGGCTGCCAGATCCTGTGTAATCCTGATTGGTGTTGATATCTGAATTGTCTCTTCTGGCTTCTTGTAATATTTTCTCCTTAACTTGGAAGCTTTTGAATTTGGCTATTAAATTCCTGGGGGTTGTCTTTTGAGGATTTAATGTAGAGGGTAATTAATGTGTTCTTTGAATGTCTATTTTGCCCTTTTGTTCAAGGACACAAGGACAGTTTTCTTGGGTAATTTCTTGTAGTATGACATCAAGATTCCTATTTGTCTCTGATTTTTCAGGAAGACCAGTTATTCTGAAATTGTCTCTCGTAGATAATTTCTTGGTCCATCATCTTGTGAGTGAGATATTTTATGTTTCCTTCTATTTTGTCAGTCTTTTGACTTTGCTTTATTCATTCTTGTTGTCCTGTGAGATCATTGGCTTCTACTTGGCCAATTCTAATTTTTAAGGACTGGTTTTCCGCTACTATAATCTTTTTGTTTTCCTTTTCTGTCTGGTCTATCTGGTTCTTCCTGGCTTCTAGCTGTTCGTTTCTGGTTCAATTTGCTTATCATTTCATTTGATATTTGGACCTCAATTTCCAATTGTGAAATTCTGCCTTTTAAACTGTTATTTTCTTTTTGAACTATTTCCCACTTTTCTTGCCAAATCTCTTCCACCTTTCTCATGATCTCAGATTAGAACTCTTCAAGACCTTGTAACCAATTTTCATTTTTTTGGGAGGGTTTAGATGTGTTTACTTATTTGTCCTCCCTTGCTGTCTCCTCTGTGCTCTGGATTTTTTCTTTGTAAAAATTATGCAGAGTCAGTGCTTTTCTCTTGTTCCTTTTGGTGGTTGGTATTTCTTGAGCATTCCTTTACTATGCTGGTGTTTGCTTCCCTTGTAAGTCTGAGTGAAGAGGGCAGGCTGTCTGTGTATGGAGTTATGGAGCGGTTTTTGTCTAATGCTACTTTTTGAGTCTGTGATGTTTCTGCTGTGTGTCTCCCCAGCCCCACTCCCCTCTCCGCTCCCAAGGTACATACTCTTCAGCCTCCTGGGGTTTCAAATCCAGCTGCTCTCAGGGGTGCTCTTAATCAGTTGCCAAGAACATAGAGATTGCCCAACACTGCTTTAATTCTAGCATGCTAGCTGTGTCTCTGGCACTGTAGGTGTGGTGGGGGATCTCACATTTTGGTGGGAGCTAATTCACTCACTATAGCATGGAAATGCCGAAATCCCATATACCTTTGATGTTGCACCCTATTATGGATTCCTTTCATTCATCTGAACTTGGTTTTTTTGTTCTTTTGAGGTATCATATAGGTTTGGTAGTGGGGAGAGTAAGAATTCTGCAACTACTCTGCAGCCATCTTAACCCAGAATTCAGGAGCTTAAATTCTAATATGGGAAGACCACACATAAAGAAAGAGGGAAAGAGATCAGAGCACTTTCCTAAAATGGAGTTTATATGAGTTGCATCCAATCATGAGGGACCTCAAGGTTAAGATTACTTTAGAGTTTAGAATCTCAATGCTGAATAGACTTCCAAGACTAAAAAATTTCTAAAGACATAATAGTGAAACCCAAAGTATAATATAGTGATAAATGAGTAAAATTATGAAGCTATTTATTTGTTTGTTTATCAATTTATCAATTTATTATGCGTATTTTTAAATTTAATTTCATTAGAACTACATTGGTCCTTCAATAGAATGTCTATCCTCTGCACATGTGCATTTTTTAAACTCTAATATGCCAGATGGCTGGTTTTCCTTTTTCCCATCCAAGTCTCAGTACTAGATGAATAGAATACTAGGCTCTGTTCTACAATTATCTGAGGATTTAGTTGGATCCAGGGATATATTATACTCTATTCTTCTTAATTCTAAGATTATTTGTCAATCCTACAGGGAACTTATCTTTACTAGGGCAAGACCTAGGATGTTGACTAAGGTTAACCACATTTTGGACACTACAATTGAGCAGTTTAACAATCAAACCAGTGACATAGAATTTCTGAAAAGCTTTTTCTTTCACCCATCTAAACAGTACTAGATTTCACCTATACTTAAAGAAAGTAATACAATATCTGAACTGATTTTTGGAACCAGAGGTTCATTAGAAGAGTCTCCAAGAAGATCAATGAAGACTCTACAATCAACCAATAATGGGTTTACAATTAGGAAAAGAGTGGGAAAAATTTTGAGATATTGTACTAAAAGTTCCTCTAAGATTCTATGAGAGTATTCATACTCATGTGTTCACATGTAATGAACACTTGTTCATAACATGAATAAGTCATCTTTAGGTGTGATTCAGTTACAAGTTCTGAAATTCAAAACCATGTATTTATTATGGATAATAAAAATAATTCTTTTTATCCATCTTCATTATCTTTCCTTTTTTCCTTTTAAAAACTGATACAATCCGTCTTATTGTTCTTGATTTGATTTTGTTGGTTGTGGAGGATATTTTTCTTTATTGTTTTGTTTAAGTCACCTAACAATAGGTTTACTCATCCAGAATGAAACACTAGGGTTTTGCCTTATTCCTGAGAAAAATCAATCTTCTTTTAATAAGATTTTGATTTAGTGCAAGTGAGAAGTCAGAGGTATTTAAATGATTTTTCTACTCCTTTTCATCTTTACCCTTCTTCTGGTCAGTCACAGCAGCTTCCTGTCTTCCCCCTCATGTGCTATTCTACTTCAAAGGTCAAGTCTCATACTCGAGGAGGGAATTTAAGGAGAGATAAATATCATAATACATAAAATTTAAACTTGCCTATTCAGTAAATTCTCATTTCAAAAGCATTTGTCTTGGGTAGAATTATATGATCATAGATTTAGAGTTGGAAGACACCCTAGAGACTATCAACTCCTATGTAAGAGGGAAAATTTAGGTATTTATAGATATATATTAAAAATATGTGGCCGCCAGGAATCAACAATTTAAGGTTGATTCCGTAATTAAATCAGACCCGTCAGCATCAGGTTGAAGAGTTTATTTACAATCGGTAGGTAAAAGTAGGAATAAAAAGAAAAGGAGAGGCTAGTCCGGGCCAAAGGCCTGGACAGAGGGAGAAGGTTAAAAGGCTAAATAAATGAAGCTGTAAGCCACAAAGCCCAACAGCCAGATAGGCAGAGTTTAGAATTGGCCCAGCTAGGCCAAGGAAGTCAGCCTAACTTACCCACATGACAATATTGAGTGTAAGCTGTCTGTGGTCTCAGGAGATGCTTCTTCTTCCAGTTCAAGAAGACAACTGCCCCCACAGGAAGTTCACTCACTTACTTAAAGAGATAGTGTCTTTCATCACTTCCTGTGGTCCACCTCTAATTCAAATGGACAAATGGCAGTTTCTACATTGATTTGGACTGCCCAAAGGGCAGTCCCTTATTCTTGATTTGTTACTTATTGTCACGTGTGGGTAACTCGTCTCCCCT